>NW_026137974.1:604157-1204157 GCF_019393585.1 Leptopilina boulardi
TGAATTTTTTTGGAAAGATTTTTATGCTTTTGGATGCGTTTTTGGTCATAAAAAGGGTCTTCCTCTACTCGGATCTGGGTGTCAATTTTTTTCTACACTTTTCGGTGTATTTTGTGCAAGAATATGCAATAAAATCTTCTGCCTAAGAAAAATTGAATTTTTTTCGAAAGATTTTTATGCTTTTGGATGCGTTTTTGGTCATAAAAAGGGTCTTCCTCTACTCGGATCTGGGTGTCAATTTTTTTCTACACTTTTCGGTGTATTTTGTGCAAGAATATGCAATAAAATCTTCTGCCTAAGAAAAATTGAATTTTTTTCGAAAGATTTTTATGCTTTTGGATGCGTTTTTGGTCATAAAAAGGGTCTTCCTCTACTCGGATCTGGGTGTCAATTTTTTTCTACACTTTTCGGTGTATTTTGTGCAAGAATATGCAATAAAATCTTCTGCCTAAGAAAAATTGAATTTTTTTGGTTACATTTTTATGCTTTTGGATGCGTTTTTGGTCATAAAAAGGGTCTTCCTCTACTCGGATCTGGGTGTCAATTTTTTTCTACACTTTTCGGTGTATTTTGTGCAAGAATATGCAATAAAATCTTCTGCCTAAGAAAAATTGAATTTTTTTGGTAAATTTTTATGCTTTTGGATGCGTTTTTGGTCATAAAAAGGGTCTTCCTCTACTCGGATCTGGGTGTCAATTTTTTTCTACACTTTTCGGTGTATTTTGTGCAAGAATATGCAATAAAATCTTCTGCCTAAGAAAAATTGAATTTTTTTGGTTACATTTTTATGCTTTTGGATGCGTTTTTGGTCATAAAAAGGGTCTTCCTCTACTCGGATCTGGGTGTCAATTTTTTTCTACACTTTTCGGTGTATTTTGTGCAAGAATATGCAATAAAATCTTCTGCCTAAGAAAAATTGAATTTTTTTGAAAATTTTTATGCTTTTGGATGCGTTTTTGGTCATAAAAAGGGTCTTCCTCTACTCGGATCTGGGTGTCAATTTTTTTCTACACTTTTCGGTGTATTTTGTGCAAGAATATGCAATAAAATCTTCTGCCTAAGAAAAATTGAATTTTTTTCGAAAGATTTTTATGCTTTTGGATGCGTTTTTGGTCATAAAAAGGGTCTTCCTCTACTCGGATCTGGGTGTCAATTTTTTTCTACACTTTTCGGTGTATTTTGTGCAAGAATATGCAATAAAATCTTCTGCCTAAGAAAAATTGAATTTTTTTCGAAAGATTTTTATGCTTTTGGATGCGTTTTTGGTCATAAAAAGGGTCTTCCTCTACTCGGATCTGGGTGTCAATTTTTTTCTACACTTTTCGGTGTATTTTGTGCAAGAATATGCAATAAAATCTTCTGCCTAAGAAAAATTGAATTTTTTTGGTTACATTTTTATGCTTTTGGATGCGTTTTTGGTCATAAAAAGGGTCTTCCTCTACTCGGATCTGGGTGTCAATTTTTTTCTACACTTTTCGGTGTATTTTGTGCAAGAATATGCAATAAAATTGTCTGCCTAAGAAAAATTGAATTTTTTTCGAAAGATTTTTTTTTTGGATGCGTTTCATTGGTCATAAAAAGGGTCTTCCTCTACTCGGATCTGGGTGTCAATTTTTTTCTACACTTTTCGGTGTATTTTGTGCAAGAATATGCAATAAAATCTTCTGCCTAAGAAAAATTGAATTTTTTTCGAAAGATTTTTATGCTTTTGGATGCGTTTTTGGTCATAAAAAGGGTCTTCCTCTACTCGGATCTGGGTGTCAATTTTTTTCTACACTTTTCGGTGTATTTTGTGCAAGAATATGCAATAAAATCTTCTGCCTAAGAAAAATTGAATTTTTTTCGAAAGATTTTTATGCTTTTGGATGCGTTTTTGGTCATAAAAAGGGTCTTCCTCTACTCGGATCTGGGTGTCAATTTTTTTCTACACTTTTCGGTGTATTTTGTGCAAGAATATGCAATAAAATCTTCTGCCTAAGAAAAATTGAATTTTTTTCGAAAGATTTTTATGCTTTTGGATGCGTTTTTGGTCATAAAAAGGGTCTTCCTCTACTCGGATCTGGGTGTCAATTTTTTTCTACACTTTTCGGTGTATTTTGTGCAAGAATATGCAATAAAATCTTCTGCCTAAGAAAAATTGAATTTTTTTCGAAAGATTTTTATGCTTTTGGATGCGTTTTTGGTCATAAAAAGGGTCTTCCTCTACTCGGATCTGGGTGTCAATTTTTTTCTACACTTTTCGGTGTATTTTGTGCAAGAATATGCAATAAAATCTTCTGCCTAAGAAAAATTGAATTTTTTTGAAAATTTTTATGCTTTTGGATGCGTTTTTGGTCATAAAAAGGGTCTTCCTCTACTCGGATCTGGGTGTCAATTTTTTTCTACACTTTTCGGTGTATTTTGTGCAAGAATATGCAATAAAATCTTCTGCCTAAGAAAAATTGAATTTTTTTCGAAAGATTTTTATGCTTTTGGATGCGTTTTTGGTCATAAAAAGGGTCTTCCTCTACTCGGATCTGGGTGTCAATTTTTTTCTACACTTTTCGGTGTATTTTGTGCAAGAATATGCAATAAAATCTTCTGCCTAAGAAAAATTGAATTTTTTTCGAAAGATTTTTATGCTTTTGGATGCGTTTTTGGTCATAAAAAGGGTCTTCCTCTACTCGGATCTGGGTGTCAATTTTTTTCTACACTTTTCGGTGTATTTTGTGCAAGAATATGCAATAAAATCTTCTGCCTAAGAAAAATTGAATTTTTTTGGTTACATTTTTATGCTTTTGGATGCGTTTTTGGTCATAAAAAGGGTCTTCCTCTACTCGGATCTGGGTGTCAATTTTTTTCTACACTTTTCGGTGTATTTTGTGCAAGAATATGCAATAAAATCTTCTGCCTAAGAAAAATTGAATTTTTTTGGTAACATTTTTATGCTTTTGGATGCGTTTTTGGTCATAAAAAGGGTCTTCCTCTACTCGGATCTGGGTGTCAATTTTTTTCTACACTTTTCGGTGTATTTTGTGCAAGAATATGCAATAAAATCTTCTGCCTAAGAAAAATTGAATTTTTTTCGAAAGATTTTTATGCTTTTGGATGCGTTTTTGGTCATAAAAAGGGTCTTCCTCTACTCGGATCTGGGTGTCAATTTTTTTCTACACTTTTCGGTGTATTTTGTGCAAGAATATGCAATAAAATCTTCTGCCTAAGAAAAATTGAATTTTTTTCGAAAGATTTTTATGCTTTTGGATGCGTTTTTGGTCATAAAAAGGGTCTTCCTCTACTCGGATCTGGGTGTCAATTTTTTTCTACACTTTTCGGTGTATTTTGTGCAAGAATATGCAATAAAATCTTCTGCCTAAGAAAAATTGAATTTTTTTCGAAAGATTTTTATGCTTTTGGATGCGTTTTTGGTCATAAAAAGGGTCTTCCTCTACTCGGATCTGGGTGTCAATTTTTTTCTACACTTTTCGGTGTATTTTGTGCAAGAATATGCAATAAAATCTTCTGCCTAAGAAAAATTGAATTTTTTTGGTTACATTTTTATGCTTTTGGATGCGTTTTTGGTCATAAAAAGGGTCTTCCTCTACTCGGATCTGGGTGTCAATTTTTTTCTACACTTTTCGGTGTATTTTGTGCAAGAATATGCAATAAAATCTTCTGCCTAAGAAAAATTGAATTTTTTTGGTACATTTTTATGCTTTTGGATGCGTTTTTGGTCATAAAAAGGGTCTTCCTCTACTCGGATCTGGGTGTCAATTTTTTTCTACACTTTTCGGTGTATTTTGTGCAAGAATATGCAATAAAATCTTCTGCCTAAGAAAAATTGAATTTTTTTCGAAAGATTTTTATGCTTTTGGATGCGTTTTTGGTCATAAAAAGGGTCTTCCTCTACTCGGATCTGGGTGTCAATTTTTTTCTACACTTTTCGGTGTATTTTGTGCAAGAATATGCAATAAAATCTTCTGCCTAAGAAAAATTGAATTTTTTTCGAAAGATTTTTATGCTTTTGGATGCGTTTTTGGTCATAAAAAGGGTCTTCCTCTACTCGGATCTGGGTGTCAATTTTTTTCTACACTTTTCGGTGTATTTTGTGCAAGAATATGCAATAAAATCTTCTGCCTAAGAAAAATTGAATTTTTTTGGTTACATTTTTATGCTTTTGGATGCGTTTTTGGTCATAAAAAGGGTCTTCCTCTACTCGGATCTGGGTGTCAATTTTTTTCTACACTTTTCGGTGTATTTTGTGCAAGAATATGCAATAAAATCTTCTGCCTAAGAAAAATTGAATTTTTTTCGAAAGATTTTTATGCTTTTGGATGCGTTTTTGGTCATAAAAAGGGTCTTCCTCTACTCGGATCTGGGTGTCAATTTTTTTCTACACTTTTCGGTGTATTTTGTGCAAGAATATGCAATAAAATCTTCTGCCTAAGAAAAATTGAATTTTTTTCGAAAGATTTTTATGCTTTTGGATGCGTTTTTGGTCATAAAAAGGGTCTTCCTCTACTCGGATCTGGGTGTCAATTTTTTTCTACACTTTTCGGTGTATTTTGTGCAAGAATATGCAATAAAATCTTCTGCCTAAGAAAAATTGAATTTTTTTGGTTACATTTTTATGCTTTTGGATGCGTTTTTGGTCATAAAAAGGGTCTTCCTCTACTCGGATCTGGGTGTCAATTTTTTTCTACACTTTTCGGTGTATTTTGTGCAAGAATATGCAATAAAATCTTCTGCCTAAGAAAAATTGAATTTTTTTGGTTACATTTTTATGCTTTTGGATGCGTTTTTGGTCATAAAAAGGGTCTTCCTCTACTCGGATCTGGGTGTCAATTTTTTTCTACACTTTTCGGTGTATTTTGTGCAAGAATATGCAATAAAATCTTCTGCCTAAGAAAAATTGAATTTTTTTGGTTACATTTTTATGCTTTTGGATGCGTTTTTGGTCATAAAAAGGGTCTTCCTCTACTCGGATCTGGGTGTCAATTTTTTTCTACACTTTTCGGTGTATTTTGTGCAAGAATATGCAATAAAATTGTCTGCCTAAGAAAAATTGAATTTTTTTGAAAATTTTTTTTTGACGGATCGCTTTTTGGTCATAAAAATGGTGTTCCTCTACTCGGATCTGGGTGTCAATTTTTTTCTACACTTTTCGGTGTATTTTGTGCAAGAATATGCAATAAAATCTTCTGCCTAAGAAAAATTGAATTTTTTTCGAAAGATTTTTATGCTTTTGGATGCGTTTTTGGTCATAAAAAGGGTCTTCCTCTACTCGGATCTGGGTGTCAATTTTTTTCTACACTTTTCGGTGTATTTTGTGCAAGAATATGCAATAAAATCTTCTGCCTAAGAAAAATTGAATTTTTTTCGAAAGATTTTTATGCTTTTGGATGCGTTTTTGGTCATAAAAAGGGTCTTCCTCTACTCGGATCTGGGTGTCAATTTTTTTCTACACTTTTCGGTGTATTTTGTGCAAGAATATGCAATAAAATCTTCTGCCTAAGAAAAATTGAATTTTTTTGAAAATTTTTTTTTGACGGAAATCGCTTCTTGGTCATAAAAATGGTGTTCCTCTACTCGGATCTGGGTGTCAATTTTTTTCTACACTTTTCGGTGTATTTTGTGCAAGAATATGCAATAAAATTTCTGCCTAAGAAAAATTGAATTTTTTTCGAAAGATTTTTTTTTGCGGATGCGTTTTTGGTCATAAAAAGGGTCTTCCTCTACTCGGATCTGGGTGTCAATTTTTTTCTACACTTTTCGGTGTATTTTGTGCAAGAATATGCAATAAAATCTTCTGCCTAAGAAAAATTGAATTTTTTTCGAAAGATTTTTATGCTTTTGGATGCGTTTTTGGTCATAAAAAGGGTCTTCCTCTACTCGGATCTGGGTGTCAATTTTTTTCTACACTTTTCGGTGTATTTTGTGTAAGAATATGCAATAAAATCTTCTGCCTAAGAAAAATTGAATTTTTTTGAAAATTTTTTTTTGACGGAATCGCTTTTTGGTCATAAAAATGGTGTTCCTCTACTCGGATCTGGGTGTCAATTTTTTTCTACACTTTTCGGTGTATTTTGTGCAAGAATATGCAATAAAATCTTCTGCCTAAGAAAAATTGAATTTTTTTCGAAAGATTTTTATGCTTTTGGATGCGTTTTTGGTCATAAAAAGGGTGTTCCTCTACTCGGATCTGGGTGTCAATTTTTTTCTACACTTTTCGGTGTATTTTGTGCAAGAATATGCAATAAAATCTTCTGCCTAAGAAAAATTGAATTTTTTTGGTTACATTTTTATGCTTTTGGATGCGTTTTTGGTCATAAAAAGGGTCTTCCTCTACTCGGATCTGGGTGTCAATTTTTTTCTACACTTTTCGGTGTATTTTGTGCAAGAATATGCAATAAAATCTTCTGCCTAAGAAAAATTGAATTTTTTTCGAAAGATTTTTATGCTTTTGGATGCGTTTTTGGTCATAAAAAGGGTCTTCCTCTACTCGGATCTGGGTGTCAATTTTTTTCTACACTTTTCGGTGTATTTTGTGCAAGAATATGCAATAAAATCTTCTGCCTAAGAAAAATTGAATTTTTTTCGAAAGATTTTTATGCTTTTGGATGCGTTTTTGGTCATAAAAAGGGTCTTCCTCTACTCGGATCTGGGTGTCAATTTTTTTCTACACTTTTCGGTGTATTTTGTGCAAGAATATGCAATAAAATCTTCTGCCTAAGAAAAATTGAATTTTTTTGGTTACATTTTTATGCTTTTGGATGCGTTTTTGGTCATAAAAAGGGTCTTCCTCTACTCGGATCTGGGTGTCAATTTTTTTCTACACTTTTCGGTGTATTTTGTGCAAGAATATGCAATAAAATCTTCTGCCTAAGAAAAATTGAATTTTTTTGGTTACATTTTTATGCTTTTGGATGCGTTTTTGGTCATAAAAAGGGTCTTCCTCTACTCGGATCTGGGTGTCAATTTTTTTCTACACTTTTCGGTGTATTTTGTGCAAGAATATGCAATAAAATCTTCTGCCTAAGAAAAATTGAATTTTTTTCGAAAGATTTTTATGCTTTTGGATGCGTTTTTGGTCATAAAAAGGGTCTTCCTCTACTCGGATCTGGGTGTCAATTTTTTTCTACACTTTTTGGTGTATTTTGTGCAAGAATATGCAATAAAATCTTCTGCCTAAGAAAAATTGAATTTTTTTCGAAAGATTTTTATGCTTTTGGATGCGTTTTTGGTCATAAAAAGGGTCTTCCTCTACTCGGATCTGGGTGTCAATTTTTTTCTACACTTTTCGGTGTATTTTGTGCAAGAATATGCAATAAAATCTTCTGCCTAAGAAAAATTGAATTTTTTTGGTTACATTTTTATGCTTTTGGATGCGTTTTTGGTCATAAAAAGGGTCTTCCTCTACTCGGATCTGGGTGTCAATTTTTTTCTACACTTTTCGGTGTATTTTGTGCAAGAATATGCAATAAAATCTTCTGCCTAAGAAAAATTGAATTTTTTTCGAAAGATTTTTATGCTTTTGGATGCGTTTTTGGTCATAAAAAGGGTCTTCCTCTACTCGGATCTGGGTGTCAATTTTTTTCTACACTTTTCGGTGTATTTTGTGCAAGAATATGCAATAAAATCTTCTGCCTAAGAAAAATTGAATTTTTTTCGAAAGATTTTTATGCTTTTGGATGCGTTTTTGGTCATAAAAAGGGTCTTCCTCTACTCGGATCTGGGTGTCAATTTTTTTCTACACTTTTCGGTGTATTTTGTGCAAGAATATGCAATAAAATCTTCTGCCTAAGAAAAATTGAATTTTTTTGAAAATTTTTTTTTGACGGAATCGCTTTTTGGTCATAAAAATGGTGTTCCTCTACTCGGATCTGGGTGTCAATTTTTTTCTACACTTTTCGGTGTATTTTGTGCAAGAATATGCAATAAAATCTTCTGCCTAAGAAAAATTGAATTTTTTTCGAAAGATTTTTATGCTTTTGGATGCGTTTTTGGTCATAAAAAGGGTCTTCCTCTACTCGGATCTGGGTGTCAATTTTTTTCTACACTTTTCGGTGTATTTTGTGCAAGAATATGCAATAAAATCTTCTGCCTAAGAAAAATTGAATTTTTTTCGAAAGATTTTTATGCTTTTGGATGCGTTTTTGGTCATAAAAAGGGTCTTCCTCTACTCGGATCTGGGTGTCAATTTTTTTCTACACTTTTCGGTGTATTTTGTGCAAGAATATGCAATAAAATTGTCTGCCTAAGAAAAATTGAATTTTTTTGAAAATTTTTTTTTGACGGAATCGCTTTTTGGTCATAAAAATGGTGTTCCTCTACTCGGATCTGGGTGTCAATTTTTTTCTACACTTTTCGGTGTATTTTGTGCAAGAATATGCAATAAAATCTTCTGCCTAAGAAAAATTGAATTTTTTTCGAAAGATTTTTATGCTTTTGGATGCGTTTTTGGTCATAAAAAGGGTCTTCCTCTACTCGGATCTGGGTGTCAATTTTTTTCTACACTTTTCGGTGTATTTTGTGCAAGAATATGCAATAAAATCTTCTGCCTAAGAAAAATTGAATTTTTTTGGTTACATTTTTATGCTTTTGGATGCGTTTTTGGTCATAAAAAGGGTCTTCCTCTACTCGGATCTGGGTGTCAATTTTTTTCTACACTTTTCGGTGTATTTTGTGCAAGAATATGCAATAAAATCTTCTGCCTAAGAAAAATTGAATTTTTTTCGAAAGATTTTTATGCTTTTGGATGCGTTTTTGGTCATAAAAAGGGTCTTCCTCTACTCGGATCTGGGTGTCAATTTTTTTCTACACTTTTCGGTGTATTTTGTGCAAGAATATGCAATAAAATCTTCTGCCTAAGAAAAATTGAATTTTTTTCGAAAGATTTTTATGCTTTTGGATGCGTTTTTGGTCATAAAAAGGGTCTTCCTCTACTCGGATCTGGGTGTCAATTTTTTTCTACACTTTTCGGTGTATTTTGTGCAAGAATATGCAATAAAATCTTCTGCCTAAGAAAAATTGAATTTTTTTCGAAAGATTTTTATGCTTTTGGATGCGTTTTTGGTCATAAAAAGGGTCTTCCTCTACTCGGATCTGGGTGTCAATTTTTTTCTACACTTTTCGGTGTATTTTGTGCAAGAATATGCAATAAAATCTTCTGCCTAAGAAAAATTGAATTTTTTTGGTTACATTTTTATGCTTTTGGATGCGTTTTTGGTCATAAAAAGGGTCTTCCTCTACTCGGATCTGGGTGTCAATTTTTTTCTACACTTTTCGGTGTATTTTGTGCAAGAATATGCAATAAAATCTTCTGCCTAAGAAAAATTGAATTTTTTTCGAAAGATTTTTATGCTTTTGGATGCGTTTTTGGTCATAAAAAGGGTCTTCCTCTACTCGGATCTGGGTGTCAATTTTTTTCTACACTTTTCGGTGTATTTTGTGCAAGAATATGCAATAAAATCTTCTGCCTAAGAAAAATTGAATTTTTTTGAAAATTTTTTTTTTCGGAATGCGTTTTTGGTCATAAAAAGGGTCTTCCTCTACTCGGATCTGGGTGTCAATTTTTTTCTACACTTTTCGGTGTATTTTGTGCAAGAATATGCAATAAAATCTTCTGCCTAAGAAAAATTGAATTTTTTTGGTTACATTTTTATGCTTTTGGATGCGTTTTTGGTCATAAAAAGGGTCTTCCTCTACTCGGATCTGGGTGTCAATTTTTTTCTACACTTTTCGGTGTATTTTGTGCAAGAATATGCAATAAAATCTTCTGCCTAAGAAAAATTGAATTTTTTTGGTTACATTTTTATGCTTTTGGATGCGTTTTTGGTCATAAAAAGGGTCTTCCTCTACTCGGATCTGGGTGTCAATTTTTTTCTACACTTTTCGGTGTATTTTGTGCAAGAATATGCAATAAAATCTTCTGCCTAAGAAAAATTGAATTTTTTTCGAAAGATTTTTATGCTTTTGGATGCGTTTTTGGTCATAAAAAGGGTCTTCCTCTACTCGGATCTGGGTGTCAATTTTTTTCTACACTTTTCGGTGTATTTTGTGCAAGAATATGCAATAAAATCTTCTGCCTAAGAAAAATTGAATTTTTTTCGAAAGATTTTTATGCTTTTGGATGCGTTTTTGGTCATAAAAAGGGTCTTCCTCTACTCGGATCTGGGTGTCAATTTTTTTCTACACTTTTCGGTGTATTTTGTGCAAGAATATGCAATAAAATCTTCTGCCTAAGAAAAATTGAATTTTTTTGGTTACATTTTTATGCTTTTGGATGCGTTTTTGGTCATAAAAAGGGTCTTCCTCTACTCGGATCTGGGTGTCAATTTTTTTCTACACTTTTCGGTGTATTTTGTGCAAGAATATGCAATAAAATCTTCTGCCTAAGAAAAATTGAATTTTTTTCGAAAGATTTTTATGCTTTTGGATGCGTTTTTGGTCATAAAAAGGGTCTTCCTCTACTCGGATCTGGGTGTCAATTTTTTTCTACACTTTTCGGTGTATTTTGTGCAAGAATATGCAATAAAATCTTCTGCCTAAGAAAAATTGAATTTTTTTCGAAAGATTTTTATGCTTTTGGATGCGTTTTTGGTCATAAAAAGGGTCTTCCTCTACTCGGATCTGGGTGTCAATTTTTTTCTACACTTTTCGGTGTATTTTGTGCAAGAATATGCAATAAAATCTTCTGCCTAAGAAAAATTGAATTTTTTTGGTTACATTTTTATGCTTTTGGATGCGTTTTTGGTCATAAAAAGGGTCTTCCTCTACTCGGATCTGGGTGTCAATTTTTTTCTACACTTTTCGGTGTATTTTGTGCAAGAATATGCAATAAAATCTTCTGCCTAAGAAAAATTGAATTTTTTTGGTTACATTTTTATGCTTTTGGATGCGTTTTTGGTCATAAAAAGGGTCTTCCTCTACTCGGATCTGGGTGTCAATTTTTTTCTACACTTTTCGGTGTATTTTGTGCAAGAATATGCAATAAAATCTTCTGCCTAAGAAAAATTGAATTTTTTTGGTTACATTTTTATGCTTTTGGATGCGTTTTTGGTCATAAAAAGGGTCTTCCTCTACTCGGATCTGGGTGTCAATTTTTTTCTACACTTTTCGGTGTATTTTGTGCAAGAATATGCAATAAAATTGTCTGCCTAAGAAAAATTGAATTTTTTTGAAAATTTTTATGCTTTTGGATGCGTTTTTGGTCATAAAAAGGGTCTTCCTCTACTCGGATCTGGGTGTCAATTTTTTTCTACACTTTTCGGTGTATTTTGTGCAAGAATATGCAATAAAATCTTCTGCCTAAGAAAAATTGAATTTTTTTCGAAAGATTTTTATGCTTTTGGATGCGTTTTTGGTCATAAAAAGGGTCTTCCTCTACTCGGATCTGGGTGTCAATTTTTTTCTACACTTTTCGGTGTATTTTGTGCAAGAATATGCAATAAAATCTTCTGCCTAAGAAAAATTGAATTTTTTTCGAAAGATTTTTATGCTTTTGGATGCGTTTTTGGTCATAAAAAGGGTCTTCCTCTACTCGGATCTGGGTGTCAATTTTTTTCTACACTTTTCGGTGTATTTTGTGCAAGAATATGCAATAAAATCTTCTGCCTAAGAAAAATTGAATTTTTTTGAAAATTTTTATGCTTTTGGATGCGTTTTTGGTCATAAAAAGGGTCTTCCTCTACTCGGATCTGGGTGTCAATTTTTTTCTACACTTTTCGGTGTATTTTGTGCAAGAATATGCAATAAAATCTTCTGCCTAAGAAAAATTGAATTTTTTTCGAAAGATTTTTTTTTTGGATGCGTTTTTGGTCATAAAAAGGGTCTTCCTCTACTCGGATCTGGGTGTCAATTTTTTTCTACACTTTTCGGTGTATTTTGTGCAAGAATATGCAATAAAATCTTCTGCCTAAGAAAAATTGAATTTTTTTCGAAAGATTTTTATGCTTTTGGATGCGTTTTTGGTCATAAAAAGGGTCTTCCTCTACTCGGATCTGGGTGTCAATTTTTTTCTACACTTTTCAGTGTATTTTGTGCAAGAATATGCGATAAAATCGTCTGCCTAAGAAAAATTGAATTTTTTTGAAAATTTTTTATTGCTTTTGGATGCGTTTTTGGCCATAAAAAAGGTCTTCCTCTACTCAGATCTGGGTGTCAATTTTTTCCTACACTTTTCGGTGTATTTTGTGCAAGAATATGCAATAAAATCTTCTGCCTAAGAAAAATTGAATTTTTTTCGAAAGATTTTTATGCTTTTGGATGCGTTTTTGGTCATAAAAAGGGTCTTCCTCTACTCGGATCTGGGTGTCAATTTTTTTCTACACTTTTCGGTGTATTTTGTGCAAGAATATGCAATAAAATCTTCTGCCTAAGAAAAATTGAATTTTTTTGGTTACATTTTTATGCTTTTGGATGCGTTTTTGGTCATAAAAAGGGTCTTCCTCTACTCGGATCTGGGTGTCAATTTTTTTCTACACTTTTCGGTGTATTTTGTGCAAGAATATGCAATAAAATCTTCTGCCTAAGAAAAATTGAATTTTTTTCGAAAGATTTTTATGCTTTTGGATGCGTTTTTGGTCATAAAAAGGGTCTTCCTCTACTCGGATCTGGGTGTCAATTTTTTTCTACACTTTTCGGTGTATTTTGTGCAAGAATATGCAATAAAATCTTCTGCCTAAGAAAAATTGAATTTTTTTCGAAAGATTTTTATGCTTTTGGATGCGTTTTTGGTCATAAAAAGGGTCTTCCTCTACTCGGATCTGGGTGTCAATTTTTTTCTACACTTTTCGGTGTATTTTGTGCAAGAATATGCAATAAAATCTTCTGCCTAAGAAAAATTGAATTTTTTTGGTTACATTTTTATGCTTTTGGATGCGTTTTTGGTCATAAAAAGGGTCTTCCTCTACTCGGATCTGGGTGTCAATTTTTTTCTACACTTTTCGGTGTATTTTGTGCAAGAATATGCAATAAAATCTTCTGCCTAAGAAAAATTGAATTTTTTTGGTTACATTTTTATGCTTTTGGATGCGTTTTTGGTCATAAAAAGGGTCTTCCTCTACTCGGATCTGGGTGTCAATTTTTTTCTACACTTTTCGGTGTATTTTGTGCAAGAATATGCAATAAAATCTTCTGCCTAAGAAAAATTGAATTTTTTTCGAAAGATTTTTATGCTTTTGGATGCGTTTTTGGTCATAAAAAGGGTCTTCCTCTACTCGGATCTGGGTGTCAATTTTTTTCTACACTTTTCGGTGTATTTTGTGCAAGAATATGCAATAAAATCTTCTGCCTAAGAAAAATTGAATTTTTTTCGAAAGATTTTTATGCTTTTGGATGCGTTTTTGGTCATAAAAAGGGTCTTCCTCTACTCGGATCTGGGTGTCAATTTTTTTCTACACTTTTCGGTGTATTTTGTGCAAGAATATGCAATAAAATCTTCTGCCTAAGAAAAATTGAATTTTTTTGGTTACATTTTTATGCTTTTGGATGCGTTTTTGGTCATAAAAAGGGTCTTCCTCTACTCGGATCTGGGTGTCAATTTTTTTCTACACTTTTCGGTGTATTTTGTGCAAGAATATGCAATAAAATCTTCTGCCTAAGAAAAATTGAATTTTTTTCGAAAGATTTTTATGCTTTTGGATGCGTTTTTGGTCATAAAAAGGGTCTTCCTCTACTCGGATCTGGGTGTCAATTTTTTTCTACACTTTTCGGTGTATTTTGTGCAAGAATATGCAATAAAATCTTCTGCCTAAGAAAAATTGAATTTTTTTCGAAAGATTTTTATGCTTTTGGATGCGTTTTTGGTCATAAAAAGGGTCTTCCTCTACTCGGATCTGGGTGTCAATTTTTTTCTACACTTTTCGGTGTATTTTGTGCAAGAATATGCAATAAAATCTTCTGCCTAAGAAAAATTGAATTTTTTTGAAAATTTTTTTTTGACGGATGCGTTTTTGGTCATAAAAAGGGTCTTCCTCTACTCGGATCTGGGTGTCAATTTTTTTCTACACTTTTCGGTGTATTTTGTGCAAGAATATGCAATAAAATCTTCTGCCTAAGAAAAATTGAATTTTTTTCGAAAGATTTTTATGCTTTTGGATGCGTTTTTGGTCATAAAAAGGGTCTTCCTCTACTCGGATCTGGGTGTCAATTTTTTTCTACACTTTTCGGTGTATTTTGTGCAAGAATATGCAATAAAATCTTCTGCCTAAGAAAAATTGAATTTTTTTCGAAAGATTTTTATGCTTTTGGATGCGTTTTTGGTCATAAAAAGGGTCTTCCTCTACTCGGATCTGGGTGTCAATTTTTTTCTACACTTTTCGGTGTATTTTGTGCAAGAATATGCAATAAAATCTTCTGCCTAAGAAAAATTGAATTTTTTTGAAAATTTTTTTTTGACGGATCGCTTTTTGGTCATAAAAATGGTGTTCCTCTACTCGGATCTGGGTGTCAATTTTTTTCTACACTTTTCGGTGTATTTTGTGCAAGAATATGCAATAAAATCTTCTGCCTAAGAAAAATTGAATTTTTTTCGAAAGATTTTTATGCTTTTGGATGCGTTTTTGGTCATAAAAAGGGTCTTCCTCTACTCGGATCTGGGTGTCAATTTTTTTCTACACTTTTCGGTGTATTTTGTGCAAGAATATGCAATAAAATCTTCTGCCTAAGAAAAATTGAATTTTTTTGGTTACATTTTTATGCTTTTGGATGCGTTTTTGGTCATAAAAAGGGTCTTCCTCTACTCGGATCTGGGTGTCAATTTTTTTCTACACTTTTCGGTGTATTTTGTGCAAGAATATGCAATAAAATCTTCTGCCTAAGAAAAATTGAATTTTTTTCGAAAGATTTTTATGCTTTTGGATGCGTTTTTGGTCATAAAAAGGGTCTTCCTCTACTCGGATCTGGGTGTCAATTTTTTTCTACACTTTTCGGTGTATTTTGTGCAAGAATATGCAATAAAATCTTCTGCCTAAGAAAAATTGAATTTTTTTCGAAAGATTTTTATGCTTTTGGATGCGTTTTTGGTCATAAAAAGGGTCTTCCTCTACTCGGATCTGGGTGTCAATTTTTTTCTACACTTTTCGGTGTATTTTGTGCAAGAATATGCAATAAAATCTTCTGCCTAAGAAAAATTGAATTTTTTTCGAAAGATTTTTATGCTTTTGGATGCGTTTTTGGTCATAAAAAGGGTCTTCCTCTACTCGGATCTGGGTGTCAATTTTTTTCTACACTTTTCGGTGTATTTTGTGCAAGAATATGCAATAAAATCTTCTGCCTAAGAAAAATTGAATTTTTTTGGTTACATTTTTATGCTTTTGGATGCGTTTTTGGTCATAAAAAGGGTCTTCCTCTACTCGGATCTGGGTGTCAATTTTTTTCTACACTTTTCGGTGTATTTTGTGCAAGAATATGCAATAAAATCTTCTGCCTAAGAAAAATTGAATTATTTTCGAAAGATTTTTATGCTTTTGGATGCGTTTTTGGTCATAAAAAGGGTCTTCCTCTACTCGGATCTGGGTGTCAATTTTTTTCTACACTTTTCGGTGTATTTTGTGCAAGAATATGCAATAAAATTTCTGCCTAAGAAAAATTGAATTTTTTTGAAAATTTTTTTTTGACGGAGATTGCTTTTTTGGTCATAAAAATGGTCTTCCTCTACTCGGATCTGGGTGTCAATTTTTTTCTACACTTTTCGGTGTATTTTGTGCAAGAATATGCAATAAAATCTTCTGCCTAAGAAAAATTGAATTTTTTTGGTTACATTTTTATGCTTTTGGATGCGTTTTTGGTCATAAAAAGGGTCTTCCTCTACTCGGATCTGGGTGTCAATTTTTTTCTACACTTTTCGGTGTATTTTGTGCAAGAATATGCAATAAAATTTCTGCCTAAGAAAAATTGAATTTTTTTGAAAATTTTTTTGCTTTGGATGCGTTTTTGGTCATAAAAAGGGTCTTCCTCTACTCGGATCTGGGTGTCAATTTTTTTCTACACTTTTCGGTGTATTTTGTGCAAGAATATGCAATAAAATCTTCTGCCTAAGAAAAATTGAATTTTTTTGGTTACATTTTTATGCTTTTGGATGCGTTTTTGGTCATAAAAAGGGTCTTCCTCTACTCGGATCTGGGTGTCAATTTTTTTCTACACTTTTCGGTGTATTTTGTGCAAGAATATGCAATAAAATCTTCTGCCTAAGAAAAATTGAATTTTTTTGGTTACATTTTTATGCTTTTGGATGCGTTTTTGGTCATAAAAAGGGTCTTCCTCTACTCGGATCTGGGTGTCAATTTTTTTCTACACTTTTCGGTGTATTTTGTGCAAGAATATGCAATAAAATCTTCTGCCTAAGAAAAATTGAATTTTTTTCGAAAGATTTTTATGCTTTTGGATGCGTTTTTGGTCATAAAAAGGGTCTTCCTCTACTCGGATCTGGGTGTCAATTTTTTTCTACACTTTTCGGTGTATTTTGTGCAAGAATATGCAATAAAATCTTCTGCCTAAGAAAAATTGAATTTTTTTGGTTACATTTTTATGCTTTTGGATGCGTTTTTGGTCATAAAAAGGGTCTTCCTCTACTCGGATCTGGGTGTCAATTTTTTTCTACACTTTTCGGTGTATTTTGTGCAAGAATATGCAATAAAATCTTCTGCCTAAGAAAAATTGAATTTTTTTCGAAAGATTTTTATGCTTTTGGATGCGTTTTTGGTCATAAAAAGGGTCTTCCTCTACTCGGATCTGGGTGTCAATTTTTTTCTACACTTTTCGGTGTATTTTGTGCAAGAATATGCAATAAAATCTTCTGCCTAAGAAAAATTGAATTTTTTTCGAAAGATTTTTATGCTTTTGGATGCGTTTTTGGTCATAAAAAGGGTCTTCCTCTACTCGGATCTGGGTGTCAATTTTTTTCTACACTTTTCGGTGTATTTTGTGCAAGAATATGCAATAAAATCTTCTGCCTAAGAAAAATTGAATTTTTTTGGTTACATTTTTATGCTTTTGGATGCGTTTTTGGTCATAAAAAGGGTCTTCCTCTACTCGGATCTGGGTGTCAATTTTTTTCTACACTTTTCGGTGTATTTTGTGCAAGAATATGCAATAAAATCTTCTGCCTAAGAAAAATTGAATTTTTTTGGTTACATTTTTATGCTTTTGGATGCGTTTTTGGTCATAAAAAGGGTCTTCCTCTACTCGGATCTGGGTGTCAATTTTTTTCTACACTTTTCGGTGTATTTTGTGCAAGAATATGCAATAAAATCTTCTGCCTAAGAAAAATTGAATTTTTTTCGAAAGATTTTTATGCTTTTGGATGCGTTTTTGGTCATAAAAAGGGTCTTCCTCTACTCGGATCTGGGTGTCAATTTTTTTCTACACTTTTCGGTGTATTTTGTGCAAGAATATGCAATAAAATCTTCTGCCTAAGAAAAATTGAATTTTTTTGGTTACATTTTTATGCTTTTGGATGCGTTTTTGGTCATAAAAAGGGTCTTCCTCTACTCGGATCTGGGTGTCAATTTTTTTCTACACTTTTCGGTGTATTTTGTGCAAGAATATGCAATAAAATCTTCTGCCTAAGAAAAATTGAATTTTTTTCGAAAGATTTTTATGCTTTTGGATGCGTTTTTGGTCATAAAAAGGGTCTTCCTCTACTCGGATCTGGGTGTCAATTTTTTTCTACACTTTTCGGTGTATTTTGTGCAAGAATATGCAATAAAATCTTCTGCCTAAGAAAAATTGAATTTTTTTGGTTACATTTTTATGCTTTTGGATGCGTTTTTGGTCATAAAAAGGGTCTTCCTCTACTCGGATCTGGGTGTCAATTTTTTTCTACACTTTTCGGTGTATTTTGTGCAAGAATATGCAATAAAATCTTCTGCCTAAGAAAAATTGAATTTTTTTCGAAAGATTTTTATGCTTTTGGATGCGTTTTTGGTCATAAAAAGGGTCTTCCTCTACTCGGATCTGGGTGTCAATTTTTTTCTACACTTTTCGGTGTATTTTGTGCAAGAATATGCAATAAAATTGTCTGCCTAAGAAAAATTGAATTTTTTTGAAAATTTTTTTTTGACGGAAATCGCTTCAATGGTCATAAAAATGGTGTTCCTCTACTCGGATCTGGGTGTCAATTTTTTTCTACACTTTTCGGTGTATTTTGTGCAAGAATATGCAATAAAATCTTCTGCCTAAGAAAAATTGAATTTTTTTGGTTACATTTTTATGCTTTTGGATGCGTTTTTGGTCATAAAAAGGGTCTTCCTCTACTCGGATCTGGGTGTCAATTTTTTTCTACACTTTTCGGTGTATTTTGTGCAAGAATATGCAATAAAATCTTCTGCCTAAGAAAAATTGAATTTTTTTGGTTACATTTTTATGCTTTTGGATGCGTTTTTGGTCATAAAAAGGGTCTTCCTCTACTCGGATCTGGGTGTCAATTTTTTTCTACACTTTTCGGTGTATTTTGTGCAAGAATATGCAATAAAATCTTCTGCCTAAGAAAAATTGAATTTTTTTGGTTACATTTTTATGCTTTTGGATGCGTTTTTGGTCATAAAAAGGGTCTTCCTCTACTCGGATCTGGGTGTCAATTTTTTTCTACACTTTTCGGTGTATTTTGTGCAAGAATATGCAATAAAATCTTCTGCCTAAGAAAAATTGAATTTTTTTGGTTACATTTTTATGCTTTTGGATGCGTTTTTGGTCATAAAAAGGGTCTTCCTCTACTCGGATCTGGGTGTCAATTTTTTTCTACACTTTTCGGTGTATTTTGTGCAAGAATATGCAATAAAATCTTCTGCCTAAGAAAAATTGAATTTTTTTCGAAAGATTTTTATGCTTTTGGATGCGTTTTTGGTCATAAAAAGGGTCTTCCTCTACTCGGATCTGGGTGTCAATTTTTTTCTACACTTTTCGGTGTATTTTGTGCAAGAATATGCAATAAAATCTTCTGCCTAAGAAAAATTGAATTTTTTTGGTTACATTTTTATGCTTTTGGATGCGTTTTTGGTCATAAAAAGGGTCTTCCTCTACTCGGATCTGGGTGTCAATTTTTTTCTACACTTTTCGGTGTATTTTGTGCAAGAATATGCAATAAAATCTTCTGCCTAAGAAAAATTGAATTTTTTTCGAAAGATTTTTATGCTTTTGGATGCGTTTTTGGTCATAAAAAGGGTCTTCCTCTACTCGGATCTGGGTGTCAATTTTTTTCTACACTTTTCGGTGTATTTTGTGCAAGAATATGCAATAAAATCTTCTGCCTAAGAAAAATTGAATTTTTTTGGTTACATTTTTATGCTTTTGGATGCGTTTTTGGTCATAAAAAGGGTCTTCCTCTACTCGGATCTGGGTGTCAATTTTTTTCTACACTTTTCGGTGTATTTTGTGCAAGAATATGCAATAAAATCTTCTGCCTAAGAAAAATTGAATTTTTTTCGAAAGATTTTTATGCTTTTGGATGCGTTTTTGGTCATAAAAAGGGTCTTCCTCTACTCGGATCTGGGTGTCAATTTTTTTCTACACTTTTCGGTGTATTTTGTGCAAGAATATGCAATAAAATCTTCTGCCTAAGAAAAATTGAATTTTTTTCGAAAGATTTTTATGCTTTTGGATGCGTTTTTGGTCATAAAAAGGGTCTTCCTCTACTCGGATCTGGGTGTCAATTTTTTTCTACACTTTTCGGTGTATTTTGTGCAAGAATATGCAATAAAATCTTCTGCCTAAGAAAAATTGAATTTTTTTGGTTACATTTTTATGCTTTTGGATGCGTTTTTGGTCATAAAAAGGGTCTTCCTCTACTCGGATCTGGGTGTCAATTTTTTTCTACACTTTTCGGTGTATTTTGTGCAAGAATATGCAATAAAATCTTCTGCCTAAGAAAAATTGAATTTTTTTGGTTACATTTTTATGCTTTTGGATGCGTTTTTGGTCATAAAAAGGGTCTTCCTCTACTCGGATCTGGGTGTCAATTTTTTTCTACACTTTTCGGTGTATTTTGTGCAAGAATATGCAATAAAATCTTCTGCCTAAGAAAAATTGAATTTTTTTGGTTACATTTTTATGCTTTTGGATGCGTTTTTGGTCATAAAAAGGGTCTTCCTCTACTCGGATCTGGGTGTCAATTTTTTTCTACACTTTTCGGTGTATTTTGTGCAAGAATATGCAATAAAATCTTCTGCCTAAGAAAAATTGAATTTTTTTGGTTACATTTTTATGCTTTTGGATGCGTTTTTGGTCATAAAAAGGGTCTTCCTCTACTCGGATCTGGGTGTCAATTTTTTCTACACTTTTCGGTGTATTTTGTGCAAGAAAATGCAATAAAATAGTCTGCCTAAGACAAATTGAATTTTTTTCGAAAGATTTTTATGCTTTTGGATGCGTTTTTGGTCATAAAAAGGGTCTTCCTCTACTCGGATCTGGGTGTCAATTTTTTTCTACACTTTTCGGTGTATTTTGTGCAAGAATATGCAATAAAATCTTCTGCCTAAGAAAAATTGAATTTTTTTGGTTACATTTTTATGCTTTTGGATGCGTTTTTGGTCATAAAAAGGGTCTTCCTCTACTCGGATCTGGGTGTCAATTTTTTTCTACACTTTTCGGTGTATTTTGTGCAAGAATATGCAATAAAATCTTCTGCCTAAGAAAAATTGAATTATTTTCGAAAGATTTTTATGCTTTTGGATGCGTTTTTGGTCATAAAAAGGGTCTTCCTCTACTCGGATCTGGGTGTCAATTTTTTTCTACACTTTTCGGTGTATTTTGTGCAAGAATATGCAATAAAATCTTCTGCCTAAGAAAAATTGAATTTTTTTCGAAAGATTTTTATGCTTTTGGATGCGTTTTTGGTCATAAAAAGGGTCTTCCTCTACTCGGATCTGGGTGTCAATTTTTTTCTACACTTTTCGGTGTATTTTGTGCAAGAATATGCAATAAAATTGTCTGCCTAAGAAAAAATGAATTTTTTTGAAAATTTTTTTTTGACGGAAATCGCTTCAATGGTCATAAAAATGGTGTTCCTCTACTCGGATCTGGGTGTCAATTTTTTTCTACACTTTTCGGTGTATTTTGTGCAAGAATATGCAATAAAATCTTCTGCCTAAGAAAAATTGAATTATTTTCGAAAGATTTTTATGCTTTTGGATGCGTTTTTGGTCATAAAAAGGGTCTTCCTCTACTCGGATCTGGGTGTCAATTTTTTTCTACACTTTTCGGTGTATTTTGTGCAAGAATATGCAATAAAATAGTCTGCCTAAGACAAATTGAATATTTTTGAAAATTTTTTTTTTACGAAAATCGCTTAAATGGTCATAAAAAGGGTCTTCCTCTACTCGGATCTGGGTGTCAATTTTTTCTACACTTTTCGGTGTATTTTGTGCAAGAATATGCAATGAAATCTTCTGCCTAAGAAAAATTGAATTTTTTTGGTTACATTTTTATGCTTTTGGATGCGTTTTTGGTCATAAAAAGAGTCTTCCTCTACTCGGATCTGGGTGTCAATTTTTTTCTACACTTTTCGGTGTATTTTGTGCAAGAATATGCAATAAAATCTTCTGCCTAAGAAAAATTGAATTTTTTTCGAAAGATTTTTATGCTTTTGGAAGCGTTTTTGGTCATAAAAAGGGTCTTCCTCTACTCGGATCTGGGTGTCAATTTTTTTCTACACTTTTCGGTGTATTTTGTGCAAGAATATGCAATAAAATCTTCTGCCTAAGAAAAATTGAATTTTTTTGGTTACATTTTTATGCTTTTGGATGCGTTTTTGGTCATAAAAAGGGTCTTCCTCTACTCGGATCTGGGTGTCAATTTTTTTCTACACTTTTCGGTGTATTTTGTGCAAGAATATGCAATAAAATCTTCAGCCTAAGAAAAATTGAATTATTTTCGAAAGATTTTTATGCTTTTGGATGCGTTTTTGGTCATAAAAAGGGTCTTCCTCTACTCGGATCTGGGTGTCAATTTTTTTCTACACTTTTCGGTGTATTTTGTGCAAGAATATGCAATAAAATCTTCAGCCTAAGAAAAATTGAATTTTTTTCGAAAGATTTTTATGCTTTTGGATGCGTTTTTGGTCATAAAAAGGGTCTTCCTCTACTCGGATCTGGGTGTCAATTTTTTTCTACACTTTTCGGTGTATTTTGTGCAAGAATATGCAATAAAATCTTCTGCCTAAGAAAAATTGAATTTTTTTCGAAAGATTTTTATGCTTTTGGATGCGTTTTTGGTCATAAAAAGGGTCTTCCTCTACTCGGATCTGGGTGTCAATTTTTTTCTACACTTTTCGGTGTATTTTGTGCAAGAATATGCAATAAAATCTTCTGCCTAAGAAAAATTGAATTTTTTTGGTTACATTTTTATGCTTTTGGATGCGTTTTTGGTCATAAAAAGGGTCTTCCTCTACTCGGATCTGGGTGTCAATTTTTTCCTACACTTTTCGCTGTATTTTGTGCAAGAATATGCAATAAAATCTTCTGCCTAAGAAAAATTGAATTTTTTTGGTTACATTTTTATGCTTTTGGATGCGTTTTTGGTCATAAAAAGGGTCTTCCTCTACTCGGATCTGGGTGTCAATTTTTTTCTACACTTTTCGGTGTATTTTGTGCAAGAATATGCAATAAAATCTTCAGCCTAAGAAAAATTGAATTATTTTCGAAAGATTTTTATGCTTTTGGATGCGTTTTTGGTCATAAAAAGGGTCTTCCTCTACTCGGATCTGGGTGTCAATTTTTTTCTACACTTTTCGGTGTATTTTGTGCAAGAATATGCAATAAAATCTTCAGCCTAAGAAAAATTGAATTATTTTCGAAAGATTTTTATGCTTTTGGATGCGTTTTTGGTCATAAAAAGGGTCTTCCTCTACTCGGATCTGGGTGTCAATTTTTTTCTACACTTTTTGGTGTATTTTGTGCAAGAATATGCAATAAAATCTTCTGCCTAAGAAAAATTGAATTTTTTTCGAAAGATTTTTATGCTTTTGGATGCGTTTTTGGTCATAAAAAGGGTCTTCCTCTACTCGGATCTGGGTGTCAATTTTTTCTACACTTTCGGTGTATTTTGTGCAAGAATATGCAATAAAATGTCTGCCTAAGTTTTGGTGTATTTTGTGCAAGAATATGCAATAAAATCTTCTGCCTAAGAAAAATTGAATTTTTTTCGAAAGATTTTTATGCTTTTGGATGCGTTTTTGGTCATAAAAAGGGTCTTCCTCTACTCGGATCTGGGTGTCAATTTTTTTCTACACTTTTCGGTGTATTTTGTGCAAGAATATGCAATAAAATTGTCTGCCTAAGAAAAAATGAATTTTTTTGAAAATTTTTTTTTGACGGAAATCGCTTCAATGGTCATAAAAATGGTGTTCCTCTACTCGGATCTGGGTGTCAATTTTTTTCTACACTTTTCGGTGTATTTTGTGCAAGAATATGCAATAAAATCTTCTGCCTAAGAAAAATTGAATTATTTTCGAAAGATTTTTATGCTTTTGGATGCGTTTTTGGTCATAAAAAGGGTCTTCCTCTACTCGGATCTGGGTGTCAATTTTTTTCTACACTTTTCGGTGTATTTTGTGCAAGAATATGCAATAAAATAGTCTGCCTAAGACAAATTGAATATTTTTGAAAATTTTTTTTTTACGAAAATCGCTTAAATGGTCATAAAAAGGGTCTTCCTCTACTCGGATCTGGGTGTCAATTTTTTCTACACTTTTCGGTGTATTTTGTGCAAGAATATGCAATAAAATCTTCTGCCTAAGAAAAATTGAATTTTTTTCGAAAGATTTTTATGCTTTTGGAAGCGTTTTTGGTCATAAAAAGGGTCTTCCTCTACTCGGATCTGGGTGTCAATTTTTTTCTACACTTTTCGGTGTATTTTGTGCAAGAATATGCAATAAAATCTTCTGCCTAAGAAAAATTGAATTTTTTTGGTTACATTTTTATGCTTTTGGATGCGTTTTTGGTCATAAAAAGGGTCTTCCTCTACTCGGATCTGGGTGTCAATTTTTTTCTACACTTTTCGGTGTATTTTGTGCAAGAATATGCAATAAAATCTTCTGCCTAAGAAAAATTGAATTTTTTTCGAAAGATTTTTATGCTTTTGGATGCGTTTTTGGTCATAAAAAGGGTCTTCCTCTACTCGGATCTGGGTGTCAATTTTTTTCTACACTTTTCGGTGTATTTTGTGCAAGAATATGCAATAAAATCTTCTGCCTAAGAAAAATTGAATTTTTTTGGTTACATTTTTATGCTTTTGGATGCGTTTTTGGTCATAAAAAGGGTCTTCCTCTACTCGGATCTGGGTGTCAATTTTTTTCTACACTTTTCGGTGTATTTTGTGCAAGAATATGCAATAAAATCTTCTGCCTAAGAAAAATTGAATTTTTTTCGAAAGATTTTTATGCTTTTGGATGCGTTTTTGGTCATAAAAAGGGTCTTCCTCTACTCGGATCTGGGTGTCAATTTTTTTCTACACTTTTCGGTGTATTTTGTGCAAGAATATGCAATAAAATCTTCTGCCTAAGAAAAATTGAATTTTTTTCGAAAGATTTTTATGCTTTTGGATGCGTTTTTGGTCATAAAAAGGGTCTTCCTCTACTCGGATCTGGGTGTCAATTTTTTTCTACACTTTTCGGTGTATTTTGTGCAAGAATATGCAATAAAATTGTCTGCCTAAGAAAAAATGAATTTTTTTGAAAATTTTTTTTTGACGGAAATCGCTTCAATGGTCATAAAAATGGTGTTCCTCTACTCGGATCTGGGTGTCAATTTTTTTCTACACTTTTCGGTGTATTTTGTGCAAGAATATGCAATAAAATCTTCTGCCTAAGAAAAATTGAATTATTTTCGAAAGATTTTTATGCTTTTGGATGCGTTTTTGGTCATAAAAAGGGTCTTCCTCTACTCGGATCTGGGTGTCAATTTTTTCTACACTTTTCGGTGTATTTTGTGCAAGAATATGCAATAAAATCTTCTGCCTAAGAAAAATTGAATTTTTTTGGTTACATTTTTATGCTTTTGGATGCGTTTTTGGTCATAAAAAGGGTCTTCCTCTACTCGGATCTGGGTGTCAATTTTTTTCTACACTTTTCGGTGTATTTTGTGCAAGAATATGCAATAAAATCTTTTGCCTAAGAAAAATTAAATTTTTTTCGAAAGATTTTTATGCTTTTGGATGCGTTTTTGGTCATAAAAAGGGTCTTCCTCTACTCGGATCTGGGTGTCAATTTTTTTCTACACTTTTCGGTGTATTTTGTGCAAGAATATGCAATAAAATCTTCTGCCTAAGAAAAATTGAATTTTTTTGGTTACATTTTTATGCTTTTGGATGCGTTTTTGGTCATAAAAAGGGTCTTCCTCTACTCGGATCTGGGTGTCAATTTTTTTCTACACTTTTCGGTGTATTTTGTGCAAGAATATGCAATAAAATCTTCTGCCTAAGAAAAATTGAATTTTTTTCGAAAGATTTTTATGCTTTTGGATGCGTTTTTGGTCATAAAAAGGGTCTTCCTCTACTCGGATCTGGGTGTCAATTTTTTTCTACACTTTTCGGTGTATTTTGTGCAAGAATATGCAATAAAATCTTCTGCCTAAGAAAAATTGAATTTTTTTGGTTACATTTTTATGCTTTTGGATGCGTTTTTGGTCATAAAAAGGGTCTTCCTCTACTCGGATCTGGGTGTCAATTTTTTTCTACACTTTTCGGTGTATTTTGTGCAAGAATATGCAATAAAATCTTCTGCCTAAGAAAAATTGAATTTTTTTCGAAAGATTTTTATGCTTTTGGATGCGTTTTTGGTCATAAAAAGGGTCTTCCTCTACTCGGATCTGGGTGTCAATTTTTTTCTACACTTTTCGGTGTATTTTGTGCAAGAATATGCAATAAAATCTTCTGCCTAAGAAAAATTGAATTTTTTTCGAAAGATTTTTATGCTTTTGGATGCGTTTTTGGTCATAAAAAGGGTCTTCCTCTACTCGGATCTGGGTGTCAATTTTTTTCTACACTTTTCGGTGTATTTTGTGCAAGAATATGCAATAAAATCTTCTGCCTAAGAAAAATTGAATTTTTTTCGAACGATTTTTATGCTTTTGGATGCGTTTTTGGTCATAAAAAGGGTCTTCCTCTATTCGGATCTGGATAACTTTAACAGGTTTTAATGGATTTAGATAAAATTTAGTAGGCTCATTTATCATATTACTATCTCAAATCTGACCAAAGGATTTTGAAAAATACTCCAAAAAAAAATTTTATGGTCTTTTTTCCAAAAATTTTTTTTTAATCGAAAAAATTTTTAAATAGAAAAATTTAAGGTTATATATGTGACGCCGCTCGTGATAAGGTACCTATCCCCGAAATAACATTAGGCTTAGTTTTCTGTGTATAGTGCACGGAAAACTGAGCCTAATGTTATTTCAGGGATAGGTACCTTTTCTCGTTCGGCGTCACATATAATAAAATCGTATTCTTTACGTCAAGACGAATCGATCGATATATATAAAGTATTCATTTGAGGTGAATTTAAAGAATTAATGAAAGTTAAAAATCAAAAATTCACATTTTGTCAATAAAATTTTGCTTTCTCCACGAGGAAGCAAATTTTTTTGCTGTTAGTAAAGAGGAAGCAAAATGTTCATGTAATGAACATCTGACTTCACAACTGGTTTTGAATGTAAAGAAATAGTCGTAAAAGTCGCAAATCTGAAATTTTACTTATTTAGAGAATATAATTTAATTTTTGCCTTTTATTTTTTGAAAAATGCAAAAATATTAAAGAAATTCAAATTTAGAATTATTCGAAATAATTAGAAAAGAAAAAAAATACCTGAATATTTTGTAATGCCAAATTCTCCCTTGGCGAACCACCTTTAACTTTAAATCGTGGCGTGAGTTTTGTAACCTGTTGAAATATTCCCAATATCGCTGTTATTGCAACATCAATAACAATTGAATGATGATAGGAACCAATTTCACTGGCAAGTTCAGCGGCTTTATTTTTTGTTTCCGCTGATGAATTTTCAGTGCCCATATAACAAGTGACTAGAAGTGTGTTGCAAAGTTGTTTTGCGTCCTGTGGCACATATTCAAAATCGCCAACAATTTTTCTTATATCCGACAAAACTTGTGAATCTTTAACAAAAAATGTTTGCCAAATAAAATACGATTTAATAACAAAAGAATGGAAAATTAAAAACTTTTTTTAAATACCTCCTTTTTTGACTGCATTCACAATCAAATCACACATTGAATAAACTATACAAGCAGTTGACGAGGAATCGACGCCACCGCTAAGTGGAAGGAAAAATCCTCCTTGACAGGATCGTCTGGAAAATTAATTTTTTGTCAAAAAAAAATAATAATTTCGAATTTAACAAAATTAAATTCTCAAACCTAAGATAATCCCACATCCAACATGCCGGAGCAAGGGAAATTTCTTCCTCAGGTGTATGATATTTAATTTTATCAAAACGATCCTCGTCTTCCTCGGCTAAATAATTAGCGTCCAACGGTTGATCCGGTGGATCAGAAATAAGACTCTCGGACGTCAAGGCAAAATCAATTTTCACACGTGGATAAGGATTCGCTCTCGCTGCACAATGTGATCTCGATCGAATATTATTTCTATAGCTCCTATTTTTTTTTTTTTTTTTGAGAAAAAATAATTGAATTTTAAAATTAAAAAAAAATTAAACGATTTTTTGTATTTTAAAATTAGAAAAATGAAAAGAATTACCTTTTCTAAGGTAAAATAATTTTTTTCAATTTTCGCAGATAGAAGAAATAAATAAATTCCCAAATAAAGGAAGAAAAAAAGGAATTTTATAGACTGAGACCAAAAAGTACCGTATATCTTCCAAGTCAATGGTCGCGACAATAACTTCGACTTCCTCCAATGTAAATTGTTTTCCACGATTGAGAATTTTTCCATTTAATGTTATACTTGAACCACCGCTAAAATAAATTCGACCACCATCACAACCACGTAAATTACTAAACATATAGCAACCACCTGATTTAAATGTCGCCGATTTTACTAAATCAACAGTGACATATGCTTTACGCAATTCAAAATAAGATCCGCTTCCTAAAACAAAATTTAATTTTTAATTAGAATTTCTATTTTTATTGCAAAAACTAAATTTATAATTTTCCAAAAATTTTTATTTACTAAAATGAATTTTTAATTTTCTATATTTGATTTTTCGTTATTTTTTAGTTTTTTAATTTAAACTAAATTTTTTTTTTATTAAAATTGTAGAAAAATTAATTCTGAAAAAGAAAATCGTTTATTCTCCTATACCGTTTGCTATTATTTCAACTCCGTCCAAGGACATTGGAATATGATTACTCGATGGATTCCAAAGTTCCTCGCAAATTTCAAATCCAACACACGTGTCTCTTGTCGAAATCACTGCATCGCCAAATGGTACAACACTTTGTCCAGTAATTTGTGAAATCATTCTTGGTAGAAAATAATCCTCAACTGTTCGCTCCTAAAAAAAAAAGTAGAAAAAAATTATTATTCTGCATTATTATTTAAATTCAAACTTATATTATCTATTGAATTTATTTATACAATTAAAAAATGTTGAATTTTTCAATTTGAATTTCAAAATACAAAATATAAGGAATAATATTTTTTTTTTAAAATATCACCTTTGTCCATGGTGAGAACCATCTGGTCTCACGATAATTTCCATCTTCGCAAAGAAGCATTTTTGGCCTAATTAATAATATTCGTTTATTTAAAAACGCCACACGACAATTGTAAGTGACATTTTTATGCATAACGGGCATTCCAACATCGACTAAAATATCTGTACAAATTGGAGAATTTAGAAAAGTCGCCACAACCTCCCAACTATGGAGCAATGTGTCCGATTCATAAAAATGATCCTCGCAACTGTATCCACTGAAAAAAAAAAAAAAAAATTGTGACTACAAAAAATTCCATCACAAAACGAATAATTATTTCCAATAAAGAAAATTTAATTTAATTTAATTTATTTTAATTTATATTATTTATATTATTTATAATTTAATTTAATTTAATTTTGAAAATATTTTTGGAAAAAATAAATTTTACAAAATTAGAATAAAATAATTTTTTTTAATTAAAATAAATTTTTTCTTATTAAATTCTTAATGAGGAATTTCTCTTACCAAACCTCAAGTTCTGGACCACTTCTGTATGTGGCACCAGCTTCCTTTGCACTTTGGATACTTTGAAGAATTCTTCGTGAATTCCCATCAAAATCCATGGCCCATTGATTTAGAGTACAAACAGCAATCGTTGCAGTTCTACCCATTTTTATTGGTTCCTTATTTGCTTTCTATTTTTCTTAATTCTCTTTGGTTTAAAATTTTATTTTACTATTTTTTACTTTTTCCAAGGTAATTTCTGAAATAGAAAAAAAAATATCACTTATGTTATCCGTAATTTTTAAAAATAGACAATTTCTCAAAAGTATAAAATTCATATTCTACGAAATTTTGTTGATTGATCAATATTTCTCCAAGCGGCCAAGGCAACAATATAAGTAAACTCAAACATATAATTTGACTTCCAGAGGAAAATAGTTGAATGTAGAGAAATGTTATTTCAAAAATTCATCAAAATTAAATTTCTCATCAATTTTCAAATTAAAAAAAAAAAAAAAAATATTGATAAGTAAAAATAATAAAAAAAAAAAATACCATCCAAATTAAAATAATTATAAAAAATTACTTTTAATCTTCAGGAGAAAAAAAAATTAATTTTCAAAAATCATGAAAATAATTTTTTCGAAATAGAAACAAAACTCTTTATAATAATACGAGGGAAATTAAAAAAAAAAAAAAACGATTCAAAACTAAAAGAACAATTTTCCATAATTTTCCTTTTTAATAATTTTAAAAATTTTAATAAAATATTTATGTATATTCATAAATAGATATTGTGAATTTGAAATATCGATAAATAATGAGCAACCAAAAGTCTCCGCCCCCATCTTTCGTTGTCAGGCAAACGCCAGGCACCACGGTTTAACGAACGAATGTAGCCGCGATGAGTCAAGAAAAATTCTACAAAATCCCTCTCAGTGTTTCGTATTTAACTAAAAAAAAAATTTAATTTCGCCACCCTCAATTAGACATCACTAAGCGTTAGAAAAAGTAAAAAATCAAATATACAAATCGCGAGAAAACAAGAAATTTTTTTTTTAAAAATTCAGAAAAAAATTGAAAATAAATTTTTACAACTAAAAAATAATTGAAATTTAATTAAAAAATAAAGGCAAAGTTAAAAAAAAAATTACATAAATAATGTTAAAAATTTTCCGTGAATTACAAAAAAAAAATAATTGAATTGAAATAAAATGAAAAAAATAAAATAAAATAGAAATTATTAAATTAAATTAACAGAAATTACAAAATAAAAAAAATAAATAAATGTTAATAATAATCAAAACAATAATAATATTTAATAAATAATAATAAACAATATGTAACAAAATAAAAATTAAATTAATAAATAAAATAAAATTTTCAACAATTTTCAAAAAGTGAGAAAGTGACAAAAAAGAAAAAAATTAAAAAAATTAAAAACTAATGAAAAAATATTCAAATATTCAAATTCGATACTTTTTGGAAAAAATATGTTTTTAATAATAATTATCCAAGTAAGTTATGTGGTTTATTTTTTTCTAATAATAAAAATCGACCGTTTTTGAGAAAATTTTGAAAAACAAATTGTCAATATTTTTAGATGGAAATTGATTTAAACAAAAATATAGGAAGTCAAAAAACAATATAAAAACCCTAAAAAAAAGGTACCAGTTGGAGAAAGTACGATGCAGACAAGGTTGTTCCAATTGTTTGACATTCTAGCGACGAAAAATGGATTTTGTCACGACCAGCCGAGTCCGAGAATTGCAAGCTGCCCTATTTCCTATTCAACCAATTTCCGGTAAGAAACAAAATACATAGAAAAAATATTCTCAAAATTCAACGAATTTTATAAATTTTTCTTTTTTTCTACCCCAAAATTTTAGTTCCGAAAATAATTTGAAAAAATTAAAAAAAACAAAGACAAATATTTGTTAAACAATTTTTTTTTCGTTTCGAGAAAAAAATCGTTAAATTGATCTAATTTTTACTTTAAAAAAAACTACGATTTATTAAATTAAAAAAACTTTTTAGTTAGAAATTAAAAAAATTAATTGAAAAAATGAATTAAAAAATTAAATTTTTAAAATATTGAGACAAATTAACTTTTCGATTATTTTTTTGTAAATTTCTGAAAATTGAAACAACTTTCAAGTAAGAAAAAAAATTAATAAAAAAATTTTCAATTTAAAAATTATAATAAAAAAATTCTTTTTGACTTAATTAATTTAATAAACTTGACAAATTACCTCGGGCATTGTACTCAGCGACCTGAAGCTATATTATCGATTAATCGTCACGTGTCTTTTTCATTCTTTCAAAAAACTTTATAGTTTTAAAACATTTTCCCCCGCAAAAGTTTCAAATAACTTCATCATCACGACTTTAATGAGTAATTAGAATTTTTTTTCATTTCTTTATTTTTATTGTACATGCAAAAATTTATCACGATTTTTCACTGTCGACGCTTTTAGTTTCATTTTTCAACTATTGAGATATTCCACTTTTGAAAAATCCTTTTTTTCCAAAATATATTATGAAATTTTTATTTTTTCAATAAAAGTAACAATTGAAATTTTTATATATAGCAAAAAATTATTTTTTAAATTAAATTAATTAATTATTTAAATATTAATTTTTATTTTCGATACTAAATAAATTATCCCCAATATGCTAAAAGTTATTTAATCTTGAATTCACAAAAAACAAAATTTTAACTATGCTTTAAAAAAACGAAAATATTAAATTAAATTTTTTTTTTTTTTGCAAAATCTTGTAAAATTAAATCACAAACATTGTAGAAATGCTGAGAATATTTTTCAGAATTGTCTAACAATGAAACGAGGAATCTCAAGATAAAAACTCCAGAGTTTTGCCAGGATGAAACTGAACAATCTCCGAGACTTGGTGAATATTACAAAAAGAAAAAAAAAATGCCACTAATTTGTTCTTCCCAAATGAATAGCTTCGTAATTTAATTTTAAAAATAATTTTCATTTGAAAAATTTCCACGAAATTGTTATATAAAAAAAGAAAATAAATTTTCCCCACTTTTTGCGAAGCTAATCAAAGTGGAAGATCTCGAGGAAACTTGTGAAATTTGAAATAGAAAATTAAATTTTTCATTAAATTTATTTGATAATAAATTTTTAAAATCTAAATTTATTTTTAATTTAATTCGATCGAAATTTTTTTTTTTTGCCAAAAAATTTAATAAAATCTTTAAATATAAATAAAAAAAAAACTAAATTTAGTATGATTCTTTTGGAATGAATGAAATTTTTTTCTGAATTAACAAAACAATTTAAATAAATTTAAAAAAAAGAAAATGAAAGTTAAATTAAATATAAACCTTTTTGAACGAATGACACAATTACTATTAAAAGTGTTCCATTTATTCTTTCGTTTTTTAATCAATGAAAGCTTTCAACTTTCACGAGACCTGAATGAAAATTCACCTTGAGCCACAATCGATTAGTGCACAATCGCCAAGCTCATTGTTTTCATATATAGTCTAGAGAATTATTTTTATCAGTATTGTATTGTCATCGGTATTCGAATTTATATGTCTCATTGCGGAGACGAGAATAAAATTTTCAAATTAATTTCTCAAAAATTTGTAATTTAATTAATTATTTCAAAAAAACAATCAAATTTGAAAGTTTTCCTCTCATCACAAAACAAAATTTTCTCATTTTCATATCTGCTTTGTATCTACAAGAAAAATTATCTCCTAATTCCCTTACCATCAAAAAGATAAAAAAAAAAATGGGACAATCGAGTAACAAAATAAATATTTTTAATTCATAATCTTTTCATTCACCCGCACTCGTCATTCATATTATATAGAAATTTTTTAATTGACAAAAATTAATCACCACTGTTGGATAATTATTTAACATCCATTAGTGATGACAATATTATTAATTAGTAATTAGTTACTAATTCATTAATAATTTAATTACAAATTAATAGACTAACTAGAACTCACAGCAAAGAAATAGGATTCACTATTAATATGCAAATAGCAGTAAAATTGATTTAAATCATTAATTAAACTATAGTAATCAAAGAATTTCGTTTCTGATTTCAGGCAGTATTTTGACGAATCAATGTTTGCAAAATCAATTTGGAAATTATCGAAGGGACATCGAGTCGGTGCTCTCATTAACACCAGGAATCGTGAGATTTCGCGAGACAAAAGAAACGTTTCAATCAATTATCGACACAAGTCTCATCAATGTCGATGGAATAAGTCAGGAAGCACGATGGCCCACCGAGTGTCAGGTAAATTGAAATTGATTATGAAAATGAAATTTAATATAACCAACTTTGAAATTAATTAAATTAAATTATTACTGTACTCCGATTCATTTAAGTTATTTTATTGAAACCTAAAACTTGTTTAAAAATCCAAAAATTATTTTCCCTAAAGGTAATTTCAGAACGTGTACGTCACATAGAATATACACCGGCAACACCGGAACCTTATTATGTACCTTCAGGCAAAGAACCAAAACCAAAATTGATAGGAGAAGAAAGTGGAACAGTTGTTTTTCGATATTCTCCCACAAGTGCCACAAATTACGTGAGTTTAGAATTAATTAAACAAAAAGAAATTGTCAATTAATAATTAATAATGAACATTAGTTTAGCAGATCATGTTTCGGAGGTAGTGCAGTTTTGTCACATTCTATGGACTCAATTTTAAATCCTTCCGATGAAGAACCAATAACTACAGATTTGAATTTTGAATCGAGATTCGAGTCGGGTAATTTGGCAAAAGTAATCAAAATCACTGACACCTATTATCAATTGCATTTAAGAAGAGATCTTTATACACAACGACATATGCAATGGTTTTATTTTCGTATTTCAAACACTAAAAGTGGAACAATGTACAGGTATAGAAGAGAAAATATTTTTTTTTTTTCGATAAAATATATAATTTAAAAATGCCATTTCCAAAAATATTTCTATAAAACGATTTAAGGAAAAAAAATAGAATTTACAAAAAAAATTCTTTTCAACAGATTGTCAATTGTAAATTTCTGTAAAGAAGCCAGTCTCTATAATGAAGGTCTTAAGCCTTTGATATATTCAACCAAAGATGCAAATTTACATTCCATTGGATGGAGAAGATGTGGGGATAATATAACATATTACAAAAATGATTCATCGTACGTATAATATATCTAATTTGACAAAAAATAATTACCATTGTTAAAATTTTAAAATTTAAATTTTCAGTGATGAGGAAAAAGATCGACATACACTAACTTTCAATATTTATTTTCCCCACGATAAAGATACTGTTTATTTAGCTCATTGTTATCCGTACACTTATTCCGATTTACAGGTATATTAATTAAAAAAAATTATATAAATTAATTTTGACTTTTATTTACTATTATTGTTTATAAATTTTTAAAAGAAAAAAATTAATTTAAAAAATTGATAACATTAATTTTAAATTTTGCCATTAAAATTTTTTTTTTAGGAGTATTTATCTGGAATAGCTTCGAATCCTGCAAAAACGAGATACACTAAATTACGTCTCTTATGCCGAACACTGGCAGGAAATGGAGTTTATTATTTGACGATCACCGCTCCTGCATTTAATGAGGAATCAAAAAAGAAAAAAGGAGTCGTTATTACCGCACGTGTTCATCCCGGAGAAACCCCCTCAAGCTGGATGATGAAAGGAATCATTGACTTTTTAACCGGCGACTCGAATCAAGCTAAGGTTTTTATTCTTAATTTGAAAAATTAACCCTTTTTTATTTATAAATTAATAATAATAATTCAATGTCTAATTGTGATATCCAAAATATCGTATTTTCATAGTATTTCTGTAGCACAGTGAAAATTTAAAATTGTTCGTTTTATTTGACAATTTTTTTGTTTAATTTGTCAAAAAAAAAAAAAATATTTATGTCTTTTCTAGTTTTCCAAAATTCCTTTTTCGCTGAAATAAAAAAAAACAATAAATTACAGGAATTACGGGAGAGATTTATTTTTAAATTGGTACCAATGCTAAATCCTGATGGAGTAATTGTTGGCAACAATAGATGTTCATTATCGGGAAAGGATTTAAATCGTCAATATCGAACAGTAATGCGCGAAAGTTATCCATCAGTTTGGCATACAAAATTAATGATTCGTCGATTAATGGAGGAATGTGGAATTGCAATGTATTGTGATCTTCATTCACATTCGCGAAAACATAATATTTTCATTTATGGCTGCGAAAGTAAACGTGCCGGTTGTTATGGAAAATTGACTGAACAAGTATTTCCCTTGATGCTTCATAAAAATGCTGCAGACAAGGTGCGATGAAAAAGGAAAATTAAAATAAAATTTCAGAAAAATATGTAATTTTGAATAATTTTTCTAGTTCTCTTTTGAAAATTGCAAATTCCACATTGAGAAAGGAAAAGAGGGAACGGGAAGAGTTGTCGTTTGGTTAATGGGAGTTCCAAATAGTTATACAATGGAAGCATCAATGGGAGGTTCGGAAATTGGTTCACGAACTGGTACACATTTTTCATCTCAAGACTATGAACAAATTGGAAAAGCATTTTGTGAGACGCTTCTCGATTTTTCCGATGAAGATCCAAGCAAGGTAGAGATTCTGAAAAATATTTCTAAAACATATTTTTAGTATTAATTAATGAAATCAATTTTTAAAAACTAATAATTATTTTAACCTTTCTTTACTGCATTCCCGTTTGCTTGGGTGAGATTTACAAGATATTTGAAATTAACTGATAGAATTTTTGGCAAAAAAATTTTTAATTTTCGTTTTTTACTTTCAGAAATCTAGGAAAAACTTCGTAATAAAATTATTGCTAGACTTCTTAAAGAGGGTTCCAGTGCTGATGAGCCGACTAATATTAATCTTACTGATTATTCAAGGTGTGCTTTTAATTAACAAAATAATTTAAAAATATTTAACAAAATATATCCACTGAAAATTCATCGGGAAAATAGAAAAAATCCTGAAGTAATTATTTTTTATCCAATAGCGCCGAGGGTGACACATCGGAAAGTTCGTCAGAGGAAATAATGGAGAAAATGGATTTAACTCAAATAGAAAGTGACGACAATTGCCAATTTTTATCAGTACCACCTCCATCTCCACATGACGATAGACTGAGATTTACCCGCAGATTGCGAAAATCACGAAAAAATAATCAAAGAAACTCTTGTATGCGGGAAAAGAAAGCGGTACTAACAAAAACTAAAAAGTTTAAAAAAAAAAATACAAAAAATAATTGTTTTTATAATTACCAATTTTCCTTAAATTTTCAGGTAAACAAAACTGCCATGGATTTGCCAACCACCGATCCCGGAAGTGATCTTTGTGATCTCACGGATTCTGCGGATGAAAATTATCTTCACTCATTGACAATGAAAACTGAAAAAGAAAAAGGCAATTTATTATTTTTATATCAAACCCATTAATTCTAATTTAATTTCTTGATTATCTTTTTGTCAATTACAGAATTTTCTAAAAGCCTCAAGTGTCTGAAGAAAAAAAGTAAATTTCTCGAACGAGAATCAAATGAATTATTATCTCTGCCAACAATAATTCGACAACGTAGTTTATCATTAGGTGAAGAACTCATGAATGCTTCATATATTCACGAGAGACGATTTCTTGCACGTCAGGCTATTTCTCGGTAATTTTATTTTTTTTGGTCAAATTTTCTAAAAAAAACAAAAATTAATCCACATTTCATTTTATTCAGAAATTTGAAAAATTTATCTCCAATCTTACCAAGACGTCCTGATATGTCATTTAAATTGACAACACTGAGGCAACAAATTTGGACTGGTGTTAATTTTGAAAATACAAATAAAGGCAACAATGGAATATCATTTCCAAGAAGTCCCCTAAGTTGGGGAATATCAAATATGGCTCGAGGATATCAAACCGATAGTGAAGCATTGCTCAAGTAATTAAAAAAATTTTTTTTAATTTATTTTTTTTTTCTAATCAGTATAATCATTTGATTAATATTCGAACAGATCCTGCTCAAAAAAATTGGAAGCCCTAAATTATATTCCAAAAACATCGACGAAAAAATTTAAAAAAAAGGCTGCCAAAAAATCAACACAAATCATAAATATTCGTGTTGAAGAACCACAGGAAGATGAGACATCATTAAAACCATCGAAGAAAAGACGATCACGTTACAAACAAAATACTGTTAATTCAACATCGCGCACAGAAATGACATCAAATAACACGAGATTTAGAGACGATTCATTAAAATTATTTACAATGACAAAAAATCAGAAATCGCAACAACCGTCAAAACAAAAAATAGAATCAAGAAAAAAGTCACGAAAAAATGGAAATACAACAACAATAAATACAGTAATGTCAAAGAGAAAAACTAAACCAATTGTCGATTCTTATGGAGATTCTTCATCGTCAAGCTCAGAGGATATACCAATTGTGCGAACGAAAATTTTAAAGAAAAAGAAAACAAATAGTACAGTAAAAAAACGTATCTCAAGTTCTTTTGCTACCGATACAAAGAGAAATTGAAAAATCATTATTTTAAAATCCTGCCCTGCTATATTGACTGCCTGTGAATATACATATAGGATTTTACTGTACATAAATTATATTAAAATTGTATTATACATATAAATATTATATATAATTATATTTTCAAATATATAGCTTCAATTAAATTAGAAAATACAGTGAACTATTTTTTTTTTTTTTCATTTAACAATTTTCCCAATTATTTATTGAATACGGAGAAAAATGGAAAAACGAATAAAGTAATTTTTACTATACTTTAAAAGTAAAACCGGAACTGTCCGCAGTTTCTGCGCATTTCTGGTAATTTTTACTTCAGAAATAGTAAAATTTACTCCAAAAATAGTAAAATTTACTCCTGAAATAGTGAAAAATTATTCCGGAAATAGTAAATTTTACTATTTCTGGAGTAAAAATCACCAGAAATGCGCAGAAACTACGGACAGTTCCGGTTTTATTTTATAAAGTAGTAAAACTTACTTTATTCGATTTCCCATTCTTCTCTGTTCTTTAATTTAAAAAGTTAATTTTAATTGAAAAATTATATTATAAATATTTATATTTAATTTCTTATTTCGCATTGAAAAAAGAACGACAGGAAATAAAAAAAAAATAAAAATTTTCACATAAAATTAAACGCACTACCTTAATGGGAAAGCGTGCCTGTATTTATTTATTATTATTATTATTTAGGTATTTAAATATTATTTAATTTTTATTATTGTAAAAAAATATTTTAATAAATTAAATAATAGTAAATTTAGTAAAAAAAATATTAATAAATAAATAAAGTTGAAAAATTATATTAAAAGTCATCGCTGACTTGCACCAACCTGTCCCGAACTTTATAAGCAAGAATTATCATATTTCAGAATTTCATTTTTTATAATTTATTTTTTTCGAATGTTGTTAGAAGATTATTGTATTTTATAATAATTTTAATTTGTTTTAATTATGAATTGAAAAAAAATATATATTAAAGAGAAGTATATTTTTTACTAGATAAATAGTAATAATTTTTACTTTCCTGAATGTTAAAACTGTAGAAGTTTATTTATTTACATACTTCTTTATTTATTAGCATTTTAATATATTATTTAAATTATTAACATTTTTATTTTTCAATATCTTTCTATAATTTTTTTTTTTATGAATTTATATTGAATTTACAATTAATATTTTGAAATTTTTGTTCTATTTATTTGTCGATAATTAAATTTTTATAATATTTGTTATTATATGCAAATTTTTTTACTTTTAATTTTTATTTAAATCTAAATTAATTTTATGATTATTTTTTGTTGTATTTGATTATTATAATATTTAATATTAATAATTTAAAATTAAATTAATTTTTATTAAGAGGAAATATTCGGCCTAATAACATAAAAAAATTTATAAATAAATTTTTTATTAATAAATTTTTAAATTATTATTAATAATAATTATTATTAAATAATAGAATAAATAATAGAATAAAAGAAAAATTATCCAAAAAATAAAATATTTTTATGTTATTTGTTAATTATATTTTAATTAATTAATTATAATAATTTATAATAATAATAATAATAATAAATATAATAATTTATTATAATTATTTTAATTTTATTAATTAATTATAAGAAAAAATTAATTAATAACCATAAATATAATTATATAAAATTTTTTTGCCTTTTTTAATTTTCAAAATGTTTTTTTAAAAATATTTTTTGTTAATTTTCTTATATTTTTTGGCAAAAAAATACCATAAAATTAATTTCAATTAAATTTTAATTTAAAATTTTATATAAATTAAATAAAAATTTAATTAATTATTATTATTATTTTTACATTATTAAATATTATAATCACAAATATTCATATATCCAAAAATAAAATTTACATGCTGACACAACAAAAGTAAACAAGCTCGGAAAATTTTCCTTACAAAACATAACCTCAAAATTGAAAATAATGTGACAATCACTTTATAATAAAAAATACTAATAATTATAATTTTAAAAAACCATAAACATGATTAAAATATGATAAATTAAAGAAATAATTTCTTCGATATATTAAATTTATCTATATAAGTAATGAAAATAAAAATACCTGTCACTTCTCGTTGCACGTTTATAATTCGTGAAACAAAACAATGACGTCAATTTTGTTAAAAGTCAATTTTCTTCATATTATAAATCAATTTTGAATTTGACATTTAAAAAATAACTTTTTTTTTTTTATAAACAAAAAAATGATAAAACGAAAAGAAAGAAATGAATATGACCTTCTCACTTGATTGAAGAACACAGACTACTGCACTGCATAATCTGACTGGCGGCGGACAGCCATATTGAATTCCCAGCCGGCCGCCGGCACTATTTTGTCACTTCCGGTATTTAAATTTGAAAAAAAATTGCATATATATCCACACACCGTGTGACCGGATGTTGTACATATATATATATACAACACTGAAGAAAATAAACTTGACCTTGTAAATAATACTATGGCTTATCTCCCTTCAAGATCTATAGTATATAATTAATTATTCAAAAAAAAAAAAAAAATGAATTATTTTTATAATCAAGATATGAAAAATTGCAAATATTATTTTTTAAACAAATTTTTCAATTTTAATTTCTTTATTATTGCGTACATTTTTTTTTTTTACATTTATGAAGAAAAATTATTATATTTTTTAACATTTGTTACTATGAAAAATGAAATATCGACTAAATTATAAATAAAATACACTATAACAAAATATAATAAAATAATTTTCAATAAGTTGAAAATATCCCTCAGGTCGTTGATGACATCAACAAAGTAAAATATGAGAAACATGCATTAAGAATCTTATCGAAAAAAAAATTAATTAAAATTAATATAAACACCAAAACATAAAAAAAAAATTAATTACAGAGCTTTGTAAATTTTTTTGTACATATAATAATTAATTTTTAAATGTATAGTAGAAATAAAAAAAAAATAAAATATAAACAAAATATTGAATATAAAAAAATACAGAGCTTTATAATTTTTTTTTAAATTAATTTTTAAATGAAATAAAAATAAAAATTTAATTTTTTTTACACTCTTACAGAACAAGTGGTTGATAATGAAATATCCAACATTTTGACAGCAGTTAATTTACAAGGTTCTCGGCTTCTCATCATAATAGGTAATAAAATTTTTCTTATTTTTATTGGCATTTGATACCAAGAACCGTCGTATCTGTAAATTAAAAAAAAAATTAGGGAATATTAATTATTAATTAATTATAAAAAAAAATTAATAATTAATAACCATAAATATAATTATATAAAATTTTTTTGACTTTTTTAATTTTCTAAATGTTTTTTTAAAAATATTTTTTGTTAATTTTCTTATATTTTTTGGAAAAAAAATACCATAAAATTTTATTGAAAACTTTATTATAATAAAAAAAAAATTTGAAATAAAGAATTATAAAAATTTTTTTTGGTTTGAAAAAAAAATTACATAACATCTGTGAGACCAGTACTGTAATTAATTATTCTTTGTGAGAAAATACTGTTAAATAATAATTCAAACAAACATGTTCCAGTAAAGAAACCATATTTTAACACAAGTTTCAAATCATCTAGATTTAAAGCAACCTGAAATAATTATAAAAATTTAATTAATGTCACAAAAAACTTTTTTTTTATTTTTTCTTTACTTCATTTTTTTTTTAAGTAATTAAAATAAATTTAATTTAATTTTTACCTGAGTTAAACAAACGGAAATTATCACTGAATTCAATGCCACTGCAAATAAAAAGCAGGGTCCATAGAAAGATTCAATATTGTTACAAAATCTAATTAGAAAAATTATTTTAAATTCATAGCAAATTATTGAAAAAAAAAATTAATTAATTAATAAAAAACATATAATAATATTTTTAAATATATATATACAAACTCAATTGCCCGATTATGTTGTTCTATACAAAAAAAGACTTTCTTTAAATTTTTTTCTTCGTTGTTATTGCTATTAATATTTTGTAATCTAAGACTAAAAGAAAGTTTCATTTTATTTATTTATTTTTCATAAAAAAAATGATTATTTTGGTTATAATAAATAAATAATTTATGTTTCAAATAAATAAATTTTTTTTTATTTACTTTTCATAAAAAAATTATTCTCTATAGGGCTATAAGCCCGTTGGCTCATTAAATAAATAAATAAATTATTTTGTTTATATTAAATAAATAATTTATGTTTCAAGTAAATAAATAAATAAATTTTTTTTATTTATTCAGAAAAATAAAAAATTTATCCAAAAGTGTTATTAAGATTTTTTTTTTTAGAAATTATTTAAAATACTGTAATGAAAAAAATATTTAGAAAAATAGTAAAATTATTATTAAAAAATCGAAAAAAATTTTTAAAAACAATTTTTTTTTCTCTTTTTTTATATATATTTATTAATTTAAAAACAAAATAATTACCCAGTTATTTTAAAAATGCAACATGCATGCTCGGCAAGAAATGCCAAACCAGATTCAAAACAAATAATACTAAAAGCTTGTAAAACACCATTTAACGCCATATGTAACATAATCCAATAATAATAATAATCTTCTGAATAATTGATAAAATAATATATTTCAACTGGCAATACTTTTGGTCGCGATTCATTTAAAGGTACAATAATGTCAAGAATTTGGGACGAAAATGCCATTAATAAATAAATCACTACTACCCCTATTGTGCCACCTATATAATTTTTTTTTTTTAAATAACTGTTTTAAGAAATTAGCAAAAAAAAAAATTTTATTATTAAACACTAGTAATAATAATAATAATAATAATCATAATAATTTTTTTTTTTAACAATAATGAAAAAAAAAAAAATTTTACGAAAATAAAAACTAATTAAAAACTAAAACATTTTTTTAAAAATAATTATAAAAAACTAAATTCTCACATGTACAGAAAACATTAAACAATTTTCCATGACTGGCGTATTCAGAAATAATTGAAAATTCTTGTTTGGATGACGACCAAAATTCCCAATCAAATTTAATTTCACGATAAAATTGACAAAACTGTCAAAATAAAGAAAAAATAATTGTAAAGTTTTTAATTTAAAAAAAAAAAATTAGAAAATTAACATTAAAAAAAATGTAAAAGTTAAAAATTTAAAAAAAAAAAAGAAAAATTCACCTCATTTTGTTTAAAAAAAATAATAAAGATAAAAATAAGTGAACCGGCTGTTGTAAAAATAACTGGAATACACTCTATCATTTTATTAGTATTGCCCCATGATTTAACAAATCCAGCTACCTAATAATAATAATAATAATAATTACATTTTATTTAAAATACTAAATTAAGATATTTATTTTATAATAATTTTTAATTTAGAATTTTATATAAATATATATATATATTTTTTTTTTTTATTTTGTGTAATTTTATTTTCTTCTTCACTTTGTTTAAATTTCACCAAAATTTAAATAAAAATTTTCAAAATTATTAAAAATAAAAAAATCAAGTGAAGAGAAAAATATTTCAAAAAAAAAAAAATTCGGTGGTTATTGTATCCCAAAAAAAAAAATAATCTAATAAATAAACGAAAAAAAAAAATTACCAGAAAAACGAGAAAAAGAGAAAGATTAGAAATTACAAAACACTGAATAAAAAAATTTCGTGTTCTACTATGAAATGGCCATAATCCAATGCAAGACAAGAGAAATTTATTAAGATAAAAATAATGATTGTCAAAAATATCGTCAGTCATTATTATTATTATTATTTATTTTTTTTACTCTCTTCTATAAGAGAAATACAATTTAAGACTGACCGCATTTTTCTCTCACATCGTTTTTTGTATACCTTGAAAAAAAAAGTTTTCCCTCACAATATACGTAAATGTCAATTTTACAATAATTATTTATTTATAATAATCATTGAAAAATGAGAATATGCGTTATATGCTCTCATATAAGAAAAAGTTTGTATATATAAATATTGCAAAAAAAAAAAATTGTAACTGCGTTTTTTTTTTTGCAAAAGAAACTTTTTGTAACTTTGTATATAACAAAGTTAACAGAGCTTTCGATCATTTTATCTTCATTATTAATATTTCTCGTCATAAGATTCACGCCTCTAGTTTATTCTTAAAACAGTCGCTAAATATATACTGAGAAAAAAATAATAATAATAATAAAAAATATAAATAATAATCCCTCTTATTTTATATGAAAATATTTCGAATACATGATCGTTGGTTTTGAGGTTATACTGTCTTAAATGGTTTTTTAATTTGCGCATGCGCTTTACTTACAACAAATGAAAGTAAGGTTAGGTACTTATTGTAAATTGAAACATTGAAATATTTCATGAAGCATTGAAAGTTTCATGAAACTTTACAACTTTACTTTACTCTACAAAGATCAAGAGACGAACATAACCTCAAAATTCAAGGTCATATAGGTCTACGATAAAAAATTAATGGCTTTTTCTTATAGATTATTTGCTTTTTTATTTTTGGTAGTTGACTTTCGGTGTTTATTGGTAGTCAAAAATTATAATTGATAAGATTTTTTTTTTATATAAATGATAAACGAAATTATTTTGAACAAATTTATCGATTTTATAATTTATTTATTAATTTAAATATGTATTTTAAATACATTCTCATTTATGTCTACTTAGAAAAAAAAAGTTTCACAAAATTTTATTTATATTTTATTATTTAAATATAAAGAAGCATATATATACTATAAATAATTAAAATTAATAATTTTTTTTTAATAACTCACTTTATTATTATTTTTCAAAAATAGTTTCTTTTTATAATTTAATGAAATATTAGAGAACAGAACATAGAAATATTAATCTGCCAATTTTATAATTAAAAAGAAAAAATCAATTCTTCATGATGTCACTGACATTAGTAGAGTGAATGATGAAAAAGAAGTTTGAAGTAACTTAAAACAAACATTAAAATTAATTAAATATACAATTAAAAAAAAAAAAATTTTTTTTTAAGAAAAAAAAACATTTCTTACCGAAGAAACATTTATCAAAGTTAAATCTCTCATTTTGCCGCAAGTTACTTTACAAGGGATTCTACTCCTCATCATAATGAGTAATAGAATTTTTCTTATTTTCAGTGACATTTCATACCAATTACCCTGGTATCTATAAATTTTTAAAGAAAAACAAAACAATAGTTAAATATTATATATTAAAAATAATTTTTATTAATTTAATTTTATTAATTAATTTAATTTGCAATTAATTTTTTTTTTAATATTACATAGTATCTGAAAGAGCAGTGCTGTAATCCATAAATCTTTGAACCATGAAACTATTTAAAAAAATATAAATCAATCCCGTTGAAAGAGTGGCCACAGATCTCAAAAAAGTTTCAATATTATTAAGATTTAAAACAATCTACAATAAATAAATTTAATTTCATATATTTCAAAAATATTATAAAAAATTCTTTTAAAATGTAAAAAAAAAACTTATCACTTTTTACCTCAATTAAACAAACAGCAATAAAAGCAGAATATGCAACCAACATGAGCAAAAAATAGGGACTGTAAAGAGATTCAATGCCATTGCAAAATCTAAATAAAAATTATTTCACTTAAATTGTATATAGTGTAGAATCTTAAATTTTTAATTTTGATTAAAATTAAAGAGAGAAAAAAAGATAAATTCTATATTACACTCAATTGTATAAATATACTGTTCTTTTCCAGTTTAACGGCATTTTAAAAAGTTGTGAAAATGTTTTTATATTGCTTTCTAAATATTTTCTTATTTTAAACATTTCATATTTAGCGCGCTTTTTCTTGCCAATAAGGGAATTATTGTGGCGCAAGCGCAGTTGCGTTTATAAATATCTGTCCTTTTCTAACACATGCTTCAAGTTCGTGAAACTATTGTGCGTTGGACTTTACACCATACGCCATGAACTAATAAAATCATTATAAAAATGTCACGACTTTTTAAAATGCCATCAAACCGAAAGGTTTTTTTTTTAATACAAACTCAATTGCCCGCTTATGATGTTCTATACATAAAACCAATACTTTCAAATTTTCAGTTTCACTTTCAGTGGGATCAATTTTTTGTAATTGTAAACTGAAAAAAATAAAGAATATTTTCCTCAAAAAAAAAAGTAAAATTTAATATTTTAGCTATATCTATATATTATTTGTAATTATAATTTATAAGTTATTTAAAAAAAAAATTACCTGACAATTTTAAATAATGCACATGCATGCTCGGTGAGAACAGAAAATACCGATTCAGCGCCAATAATAATAAATACTATTATAATGCCAATAGATATTAAGTGAACAGTAATAAAATAAAAATAATCCTCGGGACAATCAACGTTATAATAAACTTGAAATGGAAATTTCTTTGGTCTTGATTCATTAAGTGGTAAAACAATGTTAAGTATTTGTGGAGTTAATGATGTGCTGATAAAAAGAATTGTTGTGATAATAAGGATTCCTAAAAGAAAAAAAAATTTTATTAAAAAAAATTTCTTGTTCTTTTATTTCAAATATTAACAAATTGAACATATATTATATATTATATATATAATATATATTATAAAGTTTATAAGAATTATTTTTAAATATATTTTTATATACTTTAAAAATATATTATATATTATAATATAATAAAATTTTAATTGTAGTTTAATTTTAAAAAAAAGTAAAAAAAAAATATATATATATATTGTAATTATATATAGCAAATAAATTTTGTTGACCCGTGCAATAAATAGTTAATATTCTTCCATTATTGACGTGATGTAAAATAATTAATTGCTCCTTTTCAGATGACCAAAATTCCAAATTACATTTGATATCATTAAAAAGTCGAAACAACTGCAAATAAAATAAATAAAAAAATATTTTATTTGTTTCAGATAAATATTTATTTGTTTCAACTAAACATTAACTTGTTTTAAATAAATTTTTATTTGATTTAAAGAAAAATTTTATTTATGATAAATAAATCTTTTATTTACGCCAAATAAATGGAATAGTAGTCTCTGAGACAAATATACGTTTATTTAACTCAAATATATTATTTTTGGTTCAAATAAAACATTTCATTAAGAAAAAATAATAAATGCATAAAAAATTTGATTTTTCAAAAACACAGAATTATAAAAAATTAAAAAAATTTTTTTTTTTTCATTTAAAAAAATTCACAGAAACATAAAACTAACCATATTTCGTTTAAATGAACAAACTATAAAATAAACAAAAGAATTAAATGCTGTAAAAATTAATGGAAAGCCCTCCATCATTTTACTGGTATTGTGCCGTACTTGAATAACGCCACCTATCTAAGAATAAAATATTATAGATCAACTGAGATGTGAATAACAAATTTTTAATATAAAAAAAAAACAAAAAAAAATTTTAATTTAACAATAATAATTAAATATTAATAATAAATTATTATTATTATTTAATTTAATTTTTTAGTTTAGGTTAATAAAAGAAATTACGAGAACAATAAAAAAAGATGAAATACTAAAAACTATAAAACACTGAATGACAAAATTTCGTCTTGCACTGTGAAATGGCCATTGGCCGATGAAAGACATAAGAAATTTATTAATATAAAAGTAACGATTATCAAAGATGTCTTTCATTTTTTTCTCATTAAGCACTCTAAGACTAGTTACTTCTTACTGTATATGATGAAAGTTGAAAATTTACCGAGTGGCAATATATCAATATTTATAATTATTAATTCACAACAATTCTTTGAATTATATTAAGGACATAAAATCTCTATTTGAATTTCGAGGAAAATAATTATTATACATTTTTTAATCAATATTCAATGGAAAAGTGATAGTTGTTGAACATAAATTGTTCGCAAGAAACTTACATGGAAATTTTATACAATTTCCAATCATTGTCTTCATTAATATTTCTTATATTAAGATGCGCGCCTCTATACACAAGCTTTTCTTTGTGCTATAGTTTCAATAATAGAATTTTCATTCAGTCGTTTTTCAATCTCCAAATAGAGAAGAACAATACATAGAATTTAAACTTCTTTGACAATAAAAATTTTACAAATAAAAAATTATTTTTTCACTTTTTTCAAAAATTGATTTATAAATAAAAAAAAATTTAATTATTTATAAATTTTATTTCTACAGAATTATTTAATTTGAAAATTAATTTAATAATTATTTCATTAATTAATTAATAATTTAATTTACTTTTCAGAATCAAAAAAAAACGATAGTTACTTTATTTTTATAAAACATTCAAATAATCGGTTACTTGAGTATTATTAAATAAATATTTACTTGAACAAAAATAAATTTTTATTTAAATTAATTAAATTGTATTAGAACCAATAATTATTGTATTTGGATCAATAATTATTTTGAAACAAATACACATATAATTGTTTAATATAAAATAATTCTTTATTTAATAATTGTCTATTAATCGATTATTTGAGTCAAATAAATTTTGTTTTTTAATGTATCAAACTATCAAATGACATAAAGTGAAGAAAGGTTGGTTTTCATTGTCCCCACTCGCCATTTGTCATAATTTTCGTCAACTACCGCACCCTGCCCTAGTAAAAATTTAGTAACTTTATAGTTACTTTTAATTTTTAAAATAAAGTTAAAAATTTAGTAACTTTATAGTAACTTTTAATTTTAACAACAAAGTTACTAAATTTTTACTAGAGCAGGGTGCGGTAGTTGACGAGAATCATGACAAATGACGAGTGGGGAGAATGGAAATCAGTCTTTGTGACTTAAGAGAAATTTACAAATTTGATAACTTAGCCATTGCTCTTTATATTAAAAATAAAAATAAAAATTTGCTAAAAAGTTACCCCCCTCATTAAAAATTTAGAGATTAATTAATATTTATAAATACCACCATTTTTAGATGTTTCCCTATTCCCTCATGTTTTTTCCCCAATTATTCATGATTTAGTATGAAACACTTGCTTTTTAGCCACTGAATCCAATACGACACTAATTTCACTCATTAAATTTCTTCTTCATTAGTTTTTTTCGCTATCCATTGTATTTTTGAGGTTATGTTTATGCTCCACGGTGAAACGGCCAACGGGCCTCAGCAGCTGCGAATTTCACCCGCCAGGATCGCTAAAGGCAGCTTTCGTAAAACGCCTAATTTGATTAATAACTTGGTGTATTTCATTTTTTTCATATTTAAATAGCATTAATTAATTATTATTGACTATTATTATTTATAATTGTTACAATAAATAGAAATTTCAATTATTTTCCATTTATTTGAAAATTAATTTCATTATCAAAGAATTATCAAGATTAATGTTTTTTTCTTTTCATTACTAAATAAACGAATTGAAAGAAGGAATTCGCTGGCAAACCTGGTTGTTGTAAGAATTTTTTTTTGTTCTGAAAAAATAATTGACCTCAAGTTGTTGTTGACAACAGCAGAGTAATATATGAGAATGAATCCTGAAGAATCTTGTCAAAAATAAAAAATTTGTAAAAAATTTTTAATATATTGAAAAAAATAAAAATACTTACCGCACAAGCACTTGATAATGACATATCCATCATTTTACCAGCAGTTATTTTACATGGTACTTGACTTCTCATCATAATAAGTAACAAAAGTTTCTTTATTTTCACTGGCATTTGATACCACGAACCATCATATCTGTAAATTAATTAAAAAAATATATTAATATAGTAAATTTTGTTCAATATTAATTACTATCAAACATAATTTTAAAAAAACTGTTTTTTTCGTTACAGAGAAAATTTTTTTTTTTTAATTTAAAAAAAAAACTTACATAAAATATTGTATTATTTATTAAATATTTATTTTATGTATAAAAAAAAATTACATAATATCCGTAAGAGCAGTGCTGTGATTCATTAATTTTTGTGAGAAGAAACTGTTTAAAAATATATGAATTAGAGAACTTCCACTAAAAAAGCCAAATTTCATAGCAATTTCAAAATTATCAAGATGCACAACAAGCTGAAATTAAGTAAATATTAGTTTATTTTTATTTATTTTCAATATATAATTTAATAAACTACACGGAAAAAATTATTCTTGGTATATGAAGATTCGAACCCGGGTTCCTCGCACAAAAATCGTTAATGCTAACCAACCTACTACGACAAACCACAAGGTGTCTAAAAATTTTTCATGTAATATTGAGAATAACTAAACAAAAAAACTACACAAAATAAATTAAAAAAAAATTTTTTACCTGAATCAAAGAAACAGAAATTAACAAGGCATTTAATGTCACTACAAATAAAAAACAGGGTCCATAAATAGATTCAATATTGCTGCAAAATCTGATTATATAAAAATGATTACAAAAAATCTATAAATAATATTTATAAAATTATAATAAAGAATTAATTTTAAATATTATACAAACTCAATAGCTCGATTGTGTTGTTTTATGCAAAAAATTACTTCTTTTAAAATTCTTCTTTCATTGTTACTGCTATTAATATTTTGTAACTGAAGACTAAAAAAAAAAAAATTATTAAGTTATAAAAAAATATATTTTAATTTTTATTTCTTTTTTTTTTTTTAATTTTTATTACGCGAAACAATTACCCAATTATTTGAAATAAACTACATGCATGCTCGGTGAAAAATGCCAAAACAGATTCAAAACTAATGAGAATAAAACTTTCTAAAATACCATTTAACGTAATGTGAAATATAATCCAATAAAAATAATTCTCAGAATAATTGACAAAATAATATATTTTAAATAGCATTTCTTTTGATCGCGATTCATTTTGAGACGATAAAATATCAAAAAATTGTGGTCTTGATGACATTATTAAATAAGTAATTAATGTTCCCGTTAGACATCCTAGAAAATAATTTCTTATAATTATTTAAATCTTTAATTAATTTTTTTTTCGATATTTAATTATTTTTTTTTTTAATTAATTTTAAAAAATTAATTATTTTTACCAGTGCAGAAAAAAGTAAACAATTTTCCATGATTGGCGTGATTTAAAATAATTAATTGTTCTTGTTCTGAGGACCAAAATTCCCAATCAAATTTGATTTCATGATAAAGTTCACCAATCTGTAAAATAAAATGAAATATATATTAATTTTAAACCAAAAATTTTTTTGAATTAGTTTTTTTTAAAATAACAAAAAAAATTTATATAAAATTATTTTTTTTTTAACTTTAAAAACAAAAATAATATAAATTAAAAAAAAAGAAATAAAAAATTAAATTATACATAATAATTTTTATAGTAACAATTATTAAAAAATTCACCTTTTTCTGGTTAGAAAAAAAAGTGAAGCTATAAATAAGAGAACTTGTTCCTGTAAAAATTGTTGAACTGCATTCTATTATTTTATCAGCATCGCCCCAAATACTAAATAAACCAGCAACCTAATAATAATTACATATAAAAAATCAAATATTAAAAATTAAAATAAAAAAAAAAAAATTAAAAATTAATTTAAAATTAAATAAAAATTATTTTTGTACAAAATAAAAACTATTTTTAAAATAAAAGAAAAAAAAAAAAAAGTAAACTAAAAATTACCGTGTGAATAAAAAAAAGTAAATGATTGAAAATCACAAAACATTGAATAGAAAGATTTCGTTTTTTACTATGAAATGGCCATTGGCCAATGCAAGATAAGAAAAATTTATTAATGTAAAAATAACGATTGTCAAAGAAATCAGCCATATTTCACTCTCATATAATGAAGATGCACAAATCAAGACTGATGATTACACTTCTTGTATATACACTGAAAGAAAGTTTTTCTAAAGAAAAAGTAAAAAAAACTAAATTTTATACTAATAATTTATTTACAATAACTCTTTGAAAAGTAATTACATCTTCAAAGACCAAGTCTTCTGTAACGAATTTACATTTAAAATGAATATTCAATGGAAAAATGTCTAGAAAAATTGATCGCAAACAAACTCACAAGAAACTTTACAATTATTCTATAATGACTGTCTTCATAAATATTTCACATAAATATAATGTGGAGCGCATGAATATCCCATAAAAAATCATTAGCTAAAATATTTCATTCGTATAAAATATGAATTTCATTTGACAGAATTTTTAGACGAATTTTCATTTTTTGAATTAGCATAATTTTCAGTTACTTTCTTAAGTAAACGAAATTTTATTCAACATAATTTTTACCAAATTTTTATTCAACATAATTTTTACCAAATTTTTATGTAACACAATTTTTACCAAATTTTTATGTAACACAATTTTTATTTTTAACAAATTCTCATTCAACAGAATTTTAGTAATTCAAATTGTTTAATGTCAAAATTTTTAATTTATTGAATCTTCATTATTGTTCGAATTTTTATTTAAACTAATTTATTATTTCATAGAATAAAAAAAGGTCAAAAATATATCGACGTAGTTTTTAAAATAGAACCAATTAGAAATTATTAAGAAAATTGTGATTGGTCTTTTTTTAAAATTAGCGCCAAAAATTTCTGATAAATAAAGATTCGATAGTTTAAAAACTATGACATTAAACATTTTGAATCACTAAAATTCAGTTGAATGAAAATTTTGATAAATTAAAATTGTTTTAAATTATATAATTCCTTAAAATAAAAAAGTTGGATAACAAAAATTTGTTAAAATAAAACTTATGTTAAAATAAAAATTTGATACCTAAAAATTATTTTAAATAAAATTTCGTTTAGAAAGAAAGTAATTCAAATATATGCTAATTCGAAAAATGAAAATTCGTCTAAAAAGAAATTTATACAAATGAAAATTCTAGCTAATGTTTTTTATGGGATATTCGCTACTGAATTACAAAAAAATTTTAGTACAGCAACTGCCTCAAATTGAATATAGAAATTCTTCGTTTTGAGTTGCACCAAAAATTTTCCCACTGAGCTTTTTTTGAAAAAAAAAAACAGAATTTTTTCCATCCCTTATAGTATATATTTATAAAAACTTATTTTTTAAATAAAATGTTTCAAAATAAAAATTATTTAATACAAAATAAATTAGTTTAAATAATAATTAAATTTAGTATAATTTATCTGCAATGAGAAAAAAAATTTATTTTACTCAAATAATCGATTACTTTACTATTATTAAATAAATATTTATTAATTTTTAAGTCAATTAAATGGTATTTGTTTCAAATACAGAAATTATTAATTCAAATAAAGTTTATTTAATTAAAAATTTAAAAAATTAAAATTATTTGGTTCAAATAAATATTTTTTTGAAAATAGTCAAAAGATTATTTGAATCAAATAAAATTTTTTTTTCAGTGTATGTTAATTTAAAAAAAAATATAAAAAAAATATAAAAATATAACTTTTTGATAAAGTTTACGAAACTAAAAATAATTGTGCTAAAATTTCTAATTCTAATTTTGCATCTTTAAAAGAAAGTTTCCCTTTTTGTATATGAGAAATATCAATTTTACAATTATTCATAATAATATACTCTTTGAATAGAAATAAATTTTCCACTTTTCTGGAAAGAATAAATTATTAAATGAATTTACGAAGAAACTTTAAAAGTAAAAGTTTCCTTTAAAAGATATCTATATATCAATATTTTTAATAATAATTTCGCAAATAATAACTGATTCGTGAATAAGGGATATATTTGAACAGTTTTCTGTCAGTTTTCTGGAAAGGAATAAAATTTAATTGTCATGCAATAACATGTTTGTAAAGAAACTTTAAAAGAAACTTTACAAACTTTATATTGCTACAATTATATAATGCAGGAATAGAAAATTTTGTTTTTGCCTAGAAAATTTTTTTCAGTACATGTGTTTATTTATTTATTTATTTATTTATTATTATTATAATTATTATTTTAAAATGCGATAAATAATTTTTTTTTACATTTAAAGTGCATGATATGAAAAGAAGTAGGTATATATATATAAGATACTGTTGGTTTTTGTAATTTCAAGATTATTATATTTTTTTCTAAAGAAAAAAAATCCCTGATATTCCTCAATAATTCGTCGTTGATAACATTAGAGTAAAATACGAGAAACAAGTTTGAAGTATCTATTTCAAAAAAAAAAATGTAATTAATAAAATTTCTATAATTTAAAATTCTATAAATTACATAAAAAAAAGACCAAAGCGAATTATAGGTTATGTTTATGATATTTATAGATTAAAAATTTCTTTTTATTTATGTAAATTCAAAATCAAATTTTATTGAATACTTTAGATGTATTAAATATTTAAATATTAATAATTTGTTATTCATTTTTTGTTAAAATCGTTTTTAAAATTTTATTATTATTATTATTATTATTATTATTATTATTATTATTATAAAATAAGTAGAAAATTATTAGTATTATTATAAATTTCACTCTGTTATTAATAAAATTAATAAATAATTTATATTGAGATTGGATTTTCTCTATGTATTTTCATTAAAAAAAATTTTAAACATAACCTATAATTTTTCTTTGCTTCTTCTTATGTCTCTTTTTTTCACAGCTTGTCATAGATATATTTTGCAAAAATTCTTACCGCGCATACACTTTTTAATGAAATATCAATTATTTTTCCAGCAGTTATTTTACAAGGTATTTCACTTCTCATCATCATAAATAACAAAATTTTCTTTATTTTCACTGACTTTTGATACCAAGAACTATCGTATCTGTATAAATAATTATAATGATTTTTTTTGTTTTGTAATTTAGAGTATATTTATATATAAAAAAGAAAAAACCCAGATCCCTAATAACACAAGATATCTTGGGATATATTGATAATATCCCGCAGATATCCTAGGGATGTCCTATGGATATCAAAAGGATCTCTTAAGGATATCCAAAAAAATCGGCGGTTTGGATATCCTTTGGATATTCCATGGATATATGAGGATATCCACAGGATATCTTCTGGATATCTCTATAGACTTTCATAAATGTCCTCCAGATATCCCATAGATATCGTCAGGATATCCCACATATATTTTCAGGATATTCTCAGTATATCTTCCGTATGTCAAGAAGATCCTGTGAATATCCTAAGAATATCCCACGGATATCCTAAGGATATCCCATGGATATCCTGCAATATAATATCCAATAGATATTTTGTGGATGTCTTAGGGATATCCTATGGATGTCCTGTTGATGTCCCACAGACCGGCGGTTTGGATATCCCAAGATATCCTGGGCACTATTCTAGGATATCGACCATTGATATGGATATCCTAGGGATATCCTTTTATTATGAGGGATAGCACTTAAGGTTGCCAACCTTGCACGGCAAACTTGCCGCAAGCTTCAAATGTCCCACCTAACCCAAGCTTTCATTTTATAAGCTTACCGAAATATTGCAGTGTAAGATTACTGCAAGATTGCGGTGTAAGGTTACTGCAATATTGCACAATAAGATTATCGCAAAATTGCTCAGTAAGCTTGCACGGTAAGCTTGTAACAACGTTGGTGCAAGATTGCCAAATAACCTTACTTTGAAACTAAAAAAAATTTTTTTTTAATTTTTCATCTTATTTATACATTTTTATTATATAAATTAGACGAAAAATTAAAAAAAAAAAATTTCGTTTTAAAGTAAGGTTATTTGGCAATTTTGCACCAACCTTGCTACAAGCTTACCGTGCAAGTTTACTGAGAAATCTTGCGATAATCTTATTGTTCAATGTTGCAGTAACCTTACACTGAAATCTTTCTGTAAGCTTACCATGCAAAGCTTGGGTCAGGTGGGACATTTGAAGCTTGCAGTAAGCTTGCGACAAGTTTGCCGCGCAAGGTCGGCAATATTGCGCGGCAAGCTTGCCGCAAGGTTGCTGTAAGCTTACGTGCTATATGGGTAAATAATGAATTTTTTTTTGAATTGAAAATTAAATTTACATTATAGTTGGGAGTTCAGTACTGTAGTCAATTAATCTCTGCGCAAAGAAACTATTAAGGAGTACATAAATCAAACTACTAGTACATGCCCATCCAAATTGAATTGACATTTTGAGATTATCAAGATGTAAAACAAACTGAAATAAATTTAATTATTATTTAATTACAATTACAATAATGTCAACAAAAAAAAAAAAAATAAAAAAAAAAACTAATGTAAATTTTACCTCAGTTAAACAAACAGAAATTATAAAGGCATTTATTGACATTACAAAAAAGAAGCAGGTCACGTAAATCGATTCAACATTGTTGCAAAATCTAATAATATTGTATAAATGAAAAATTTATAACTTTATAAAACCGATAGAAAAATTAATGAAAAAAAAACAATATTATTAAAAAATAATAAATCTATTAAAAAAAAAAAATATGAAAAATATTTTTAAATTTTATACAAACTTAATCGCTCGTTTATGTTGTTCTATGCAAAAAAATAATTTTTCCAAATTCTCCCTTTCATTGTCATTGTTATTAATTTTTTTTAATTGAAAACTAAAAGAAAATAAAAACAATTTAATATAATATCTAAATTAATAAAAAATACTAAAAAAAAAAAAATTTTTTTTATTTCTAAAATTTGAAAGAACCCAATTATTACCCAATTATTTCAAACAAAGCGCATCCATGTTCAATGACTATAGCAAAAGAAGATTCAAAACCAACGAAAATAAAAAATTGACAAATTAAATTTATCGCTATATGAAAAAAAATAAAATAAAAATAATCTTCTGAATTGACAAAAAAATAGACTTCAAGTGAAAGTGTTTTAGATCGCGTTTCATTAAGAGGATAAACAATATCTAGAATTTGTGGAATAAATGATGGCGATAAAAAAAAAAATATTGTTGCCGTTACGCCTCCTAAAAAATTGTTAAAAAGTTTAATAAAATTTTAATATATAATTATATATATATATATTATATATTTTTATTAATATTTAATTTAAATATCTAAATATTAATTTAATTTTGACCTGAACATAACAAAGTGAACAATCTTGCATAATTAGCGTGTTTTAAAATAATTAATTGTTCTTCTTTAGAGGTCCAAAATTGCCAATCAAATTTGATATCACAATAAAGTTGATAATACTAGAAAAAAAAATATATAAAATTCTAAAATAATAATAAATTTATGTAGAAAAATAACTTTTAAAAATAGAAAAATTTTTATTTTGAAATGGAAAAAAAAATTACTTTTTTTTTTAATTAATACGAAAATTTCTATTTTAAATAAATATATCAGAAAATTCACCTCTTTTCCTTTCATCAAATTAACTACTTTGATAGAAAAAGAACATATAGATGTAAAAACTGGTAAACAGGAATTTACCATTTTATCACTATCACCCCATACATTAATTAATCCACCTATCTATATGTATATAAGATTTAATATAAATAAAATTTTAAATTAAAAAATTTTTTATACAAAAATTCACAACACAATATTCAAGTTCAATTGTAATTTAAATGGTTTAAATTCTATTATAATTTTGTATTTTAAAATAAATGAAACATAAAGACAATGAATTAAATAAATTTTTCAATAATTTTCAATTAATTTTAAATTTTAAACTCTTTTTTATCACTTAAAATACTAAAATACGAAGATCAGCTGTTCTTACCGACGGCGGCCATTTTTTTCAGACACGTGACAATATCGACCAATTAAAATATATAGACAGCAATTTTTCCCGCTATTTCTTTAAATTTCGTCCTCTTACTTTTTTCAACAATTGAAATATTTTGAATCAATATGCAAAATTATTTTTTATTTATAATATTAATTATAAAAATAAATATATTTTTATAATAATAATAATAATAATAATAATAAAATAAATATATTTTTATAATTAATAATATAAATAAAAAATAATTTTGCATATTAATTCAAAATATTTCAATTGTTGAAAAAAGTAAGAGGATGAAATTTAAAAAAATTGCGGGAAAAATTGCTGTCTATTTTAATTGGTCGATATTGTCACATGACTGGAAAAAATGGCCGCCGTCGGTAAGAACAGCTGATCTTCGTATTTTAGTATTTTAAGTGATAAAAAAGAGTTTAAAATTTAAAATTAATTGAAAATTATTGAAAAATTTATTTAATTCATTGTCTTCGTATTTCAGTATTTTAATTTTAAGTGACATGAAAAATTCTTTATTATAAAAAATCGGTTATATTCTAATAAAGAAAACCGGTTTAATGAAAATTCGACAAAATATAATATAATTCAAACATAAAATTTGGCTCAATTAAAATTAAATCTAATCGAAATTCTATTAAATGAAAATTCTAACAAACTGATTTTTAGAACTTAATCCCAAAAAAAAGGAGGGAAGTAAACGACAAAAATTTACCGTAGTAAAAGAATAAATTGCATGATAAAAAATTACTATACATTGAACCAAAAAATTTAATTTTGTGTTATTAAATGGCCATTGTCCAATGTAGGTGAAGAGAAATTTATTAATACGAAAATAACGATTGTCAAAAATGTCAGTCATTTTTTTTTTTTTTTTTTTTGTCCTTTTTAAATAAAAGAGATGAAATTTAAGACTGATGACTATTATTGTTTTTGTATGTTGACCAATTGACCATTATTTGTCATTAATTATTTCTACATATTAAATATTTCCAACGATATTATATTAAAATAATCGTTTTTTGCTGTTTTTAATTCCTTACAATAAAAGTTGGTGAAAAAGTTAGTTTTCTAGGTCTCGATCATTATCTTCATTAATATTTTCTAAATAAAATAATGTATGTCCCTATAGCTCTCGATGGCTATATATTTTTTCTACTTCAAGAAAGTAGTTTGAAATATCTTACTTTAAAATGTTAATAGTATATATATATATATATTTACAACAACGCTGTACATATTTTGTAAAAATAAAAAATTTACTAATTTACTAAATTTAAGTAAGTTACTTTTTGAATATATATATATTTTTTTTTAAAAAAGGTGAATAAAATTAATTTAAATTAACAATTACAATGTAGAATTAATTTTAAAAAAAATAACTAATTTAATATTACTTTTTCAAAAATTAGTATAATTTAAAATTTAATGTATAATATTGAAAATGTGTCTGGCAAAAAACGACTTAAACTACTTCATTATCGACGATAATTATATGATAGTCTCCCTAAAATCAACTTATACCACTGCCTGACACCTTAAGTTTTATACTACTCATTCGTATTAATAAAAAATTATTTTTACAATTTTTTTTTAAACTAAAAAATATAATAAATATTACATATTAGATATATATTTATCACACACAGAAAATAATTAGTTACTAAATAATAAACTACTACTAATTTTATTTTTTTATACTATATTACCTTAAAATATATAACCTCAAAATTAGGTCAATTTCTATATCTCAAGAGGCCGTTGGGTTTGAAGTTAAAATCGGCTAACATAACCTTAAAATTAGATTAATTTCTAGGTCAAAAAAACCGTTGGATTTGAGGTTAAAATCTTGGTTTGTTTTGTATTTTGACCTTGAACTTCAATCTAATTTTGAGGTTATGTTTTAACCTCAAACCCAGCAGTCTCTTGACATATCTAATCTTTAGGGTCAAAATACGAATAAATTAGAAAACATAACCTTAAAATTAGGTTAATTTCTAGGTCAAAAAACCGCTGGATTTGAGGTTAAAATCTTGGTTTGTTAGTATTTTGACCTTGAACTTTAATCTAATTTTGAGGTTATGTTTTAACCTCAAACCCAGCAGTCTCTTGACATATCTAATCTTTAGGGTCAAAATACGAACAAATTAGAAAACATAACCTCAAAATTAGGTAAATTTCTAGTTCAAGTGACCGTTGGGTTTGAGTTTAAAATACGAACCAAAATACTAACAAACCTAAAAACACAGATTCTTGAAACAGCGGCGGCGAGGTTTTTTTTTAATATTAGTAAATTATATTATATTATATATTACATTATAATTTTATTAATAGTAATTATATTTAATTACTAATTATTTTTTAAATAGTTGACGATATCCATCACGTAGATGTTGATAACAGCAAAGTAAAATATGAAAAAGATGCTCGTAGAAGCTTTTTAAAATAAAATTCATTTAGTAAAATATTTATATTAAATTATGTCAAAATTTTGTTTGGAAATTAAAAAAATACAATTTAAAAAAATTGTGTTTTTAAAAAAATACAGTTTATAAATAATATTATATACATCGAGAGAAAAGATTTCTTTGATTTAAAGAAACCAATTTCTTTGACTTGTTTTCTTTCATTTAAAATAAAATTTTCTTTGAAACAAAAAAAAACTTCTTAGTTCTAATTTCTTTGAATTAAAGAAATTTTTTTTTGAATGAAAGAAATTTGTGCATTAAATTAAAGAAATTCTAACATTGATATAGGGTTTAAAAAAATATTTATTTAAATTAAAGAAAAAATTTCTTTGAAACGAAGATAATTTTTTTTTTTTTAATCAAAGATAATTTGTTTGAAACAAATAAAAATATTCTTTAAATCAAAGAAAAAATTTGTCAGAGAAATTTATTTCTTTGAATCAAAAAAATCTTTTTTCTGGATGTGTAGATATAAAAAAAAATATGAAAATAAAAAATTTTTTTTTTATAATTTACTCACCGAACATGCACTTTTTAATGACATATCCAACATTTTTCCAGCAGTTATTTTACACGGAACTCGACTTCTCATCATAATAAGTAATAAAATTTTCCTTATTTTCACTGGCATTTCATACCAACAACTATCGTATCTGTAAATATTATAAAAAAGTTAATTAAAAATTTTTTTTCAGTTTTTTTTTTTAAATTCTTAGAATAGAATTTTGTTTACTAAAAAAAAAAAAAATTTTCTTTAATTTAACATTTTTTCGAAAATTTTTTGCCAGTTTAAAAAAATGCCTTTTCTCTCAATTGCGAAATATTTTGTTTTTTTAAGCAGCAGTCGGTAAAATAGATTGGTCAGAAAATTATAATTTGTTTCATCAGCAGTCGGTAAAATAGCCTGAACGTTAAAAATATTCTAAGCGGTTTTTATTAGTAGTCGGTAAAACAGTTATCTGTTGTTGCCAGCAGGAGGTAAAATTAGAAAAATCGGTAAAAACAGTAATTTGTCTTATCAGCAGTTGGTCAAATAGCCAAATCGGTAAAAATATCCAAATCTTTTTTATTAATAGTCGGTAAAACAGTTATCTGTTTTGTCAGCGTTCGGTATAATAGTTTGATCGGTAAAAACTCTACTCTGTTTTATCATCAGTTGGTAGAATAGCAAGAACGGTAAACATATCGTAATCTTTTTTATTAGAAGTCGGTAAAACAGTTATCTGTTTTGTCAGTAGTCGGTAAAATAGTCAGATCGGTAAAAAAAAGTCTAATTTATTTTCTTATAATATAATAATATAAATTAATATATTATATAGTAATTTTATAAGAAAAATTACATGACATCTGTGAGTCCAGTGCTATAATCGATTAATCTTTGTGAAAAGAAACTGATAAAAAATAAATGAATCATTGAACTTCCACCAAATAATGTAAATTTTAATGCAACTTGAAAATTATCAAGATGTACAACGAGCTGAAATTGATATTTAAATTAAATTAATAATTTTTATTTATATTTTAAATTTTATTTTAAATTATATTTTAAATTAAAAATAAAAAAATTAAAATTAAAAAATTTAAAAAAATTTATAGTTATAAAAATATTAAATAAATTTTTGAATTTTTTTTTTTTTTACCTGAGTTAAACAAACAGAAGTTAATACAGCGTTTAATGTCATTATAAATAAAAAGCAAGGACCATAAATAGATTCAATATTACTGCAAAATCTAATTTAATAAAAATTATTTTACGCAGAAATATACACGAAAAAAAAAAATTTACCTGGAACAGAGAAACGTTTCACTATAGTAGCGAAATTTTTACTTGTTTCAATTAAATATTTCGCTATTCTAATGAAACTTTTCGCTGTTTCAGGTAAATATTTTTTCCGTGTAGATTTCATTGGTTTTTTTTTTTATATAAATTTATCTTTTTTACTAATATTCAAATAAAAATGGAAGAAATTAAAAAAATTCATTCTAGTCAATTTTTTTTGAAATACAAACTCAATAGCTCGATTATGATGTTCTATGCAAAAAAATACTTTTTTCAAATTCTTCTTTTCGTTTTCATAGCTATTAATTTTTTGTAATTGTAGACTAGAAAAGAGACAAAAAAAAAATATTATTTGTAAATATTTGTAAAAAAATTATTATTATTATTATTATTATTATTATTATTATTATTATTATTATTATTATTATTACCCAATTATTTTAAATTGTCCACAAGCATGTTCAGTGAAAACAACCAAAACAGATTCGCAACTAATAAGAATGGAACTTATTAAAATATCATTTAACGAGAAAAAAAATGTAATCCAATAAAAATAATTCTCGTAATAATTGACAAAATAATAAAATTCATATGGCAATTTTTTTGATCGTGAATCATTTAATGGTGAAATAATATCGAGAATCGTTGGGCTTATAAGCGATATTATATCAATAATTGATGTCCCCATTAGGCAGCCTAGAAAATTAAAAAAAAGAAAAAAAAAAATTTCTATATACTGTAAATTTATTTTAAACTAAATTAGTTGTTTTAATTTTTTTATTAAAGTAATTAAAATTAAATCATCACGACCTGTATAAAAAATTGTAAATAATTTTCCATGATTGGCGTAATTAGAAATAATTAATAATTCTTGTTTGGATGACCAAAATTCCCAGTCAAATTTAATTTCCCGATAAAGTTGACCAAACTGTAAAATAATATATAGAAATATTAGTGCAGAAAAAAATTCTGATTTTAAAATTTCTAAAAAAAAATTAAGGGAAAAAAATCTTAACCTGGAACAATGATAAGTTTCTCTGGAACAGGGATTTATTTTATTGAAGGAGCAAAAATTTTCTCTATTCTAGAGAAATATATCGCTGTTCGAAATAAAGATTTTTTTTGTTTCAATTTATTTTTTATTATTTTATTTATTTTTTTTTTTTTTTTACAAAACTGACAAATCAAAATTAAACATCTGTTTACTCATTTTAAAAAACGAAAAAAAAAACTAAAATTTTCATAGTGACAGTACATTTAAAAAATTCTAATTTAATAATTAAATTTAATTCCAATTTAATATAGAAAAACCGATAATTCACCTTTTTTTGTTTAAATACAATAATGATGATAAAAACAAGAGAAGCAATTCCTGTAAAAATTACCGGCGTGCAGTTTATCATTTTATCAGTATCGCCCCATACTTTAAAAAATCCTGCCACCTATATATATATATATATAATAATTACTTACTTTATTTTTAAAAATAATTATAATTAATATTTTGCTAAAATATTTATTTATTTGAAATATTAAACGCGGCAATATTGGTTTGAATTTTTTAGCATTAAAAAAATAAAATAATAATAATAAAAATTTCAATTTTCATTAAATAAAAATTTATTTAAAAAATAATATTTTAGAAAATAAAAGTTTATTTAAAAAAAAAAAAACAATATTTCAGTAAATAAAAGTTTATTTAAAAAATAATATTTTAGAAAATAAAAATTTATCAACAAAAAAAAAATATATACACTCAGAGAAATGATTTACATTTGAACCAAATAAAATATATTTGAATTAAATAAACGTATATTTGTCTCAGAGCCTACTAACTTATTTATTTGGCGTAAATAAAAATTTTATTTGTCAAAAATAAATTTTTCTTTGGCTCAAATAAATTTTTTATTTCAATGAAATAAAATATATTTGCAACAAATAAATGAGCGTTAATAGGCTCGGAGACAAATATACAATTTCTCTGAGTGTATATAATAAAATAAAAAAAATAAGTAAACGAAAAATTACCATAGGCATAAGATAAAGTAAAAGATACAAAATAACGAAAAATTGAATAAAAATATTTCGTTTTATACTATTAAATGGCCATAAGCCAATGCAAGACAGAAGAAATTTATTAATATAAAAATAACGTTTATCAAAGACGTCGTCAGTCATTTTTATTTTCTCTCTCTCTCTCTATTTTTTTTCTCTCTCTTACTGCAAAATGTGTGAAAGACTGATAAATTTCAATATTACATTTTGAAAGCAAAAGTATATATAAATATCCCTCAAGGGAAATGAAAATTTTTAAGATTGCTTTATATAATTTATTTATAATTCTTCGAAATGAAAACACAATAAATTTTCTCTAAGGAAATATTATATATATATATATATATATATATATATATATATATATATATACATTTTAAATGTAAATTTCCATGGAAAATAGAGAATAGAAACAATTTTTTTTCTTATAATTGTTTTTCTCAAGAAACTTTGAAAGTTTGTAGATTTCGATCATTACAATTCATATATCTTCGCAGTAATATTTTCTATAATAGGAAGCGAGTCTCTATATAGCTTTTGATTTATAAATCAAAGCTATATCCTCAAAGAATAAAATAGTCTTTCAGTATTCCTTCAATCTCCGAGCAAACTAGAACTTAACACACGTCAAATAATAAATTTTAAAAACAAATTTTTTTTTTTTTAAATTTGACGTCTCTTAAGAAAAATGAAATGATTTTTTTTTACAGTATTCCTCATTATTCACTATTACGAAGTTTGACAATATTATTTGAATGATTTGAATTTTTTAAAATTTTATTTTATAAAAATAAAAAAAAATTTTTTAAAATTAATAATTTTATTTACAATTTTTTTTATTATTATTTTAATTTTCATTATTTTCATTTTTATTATTTTAATTTCTATTATTTTAATAGAATAATTAATTAATTAATTAATTATTTTAATTTTTATTATTTTCCGTATTTACTTTTTTAGTAAACTCGTTTTTTGTTCCACGCCTTTTCATTTTATTAATATAATTTTTATTATTTCTAATTATTAATAACATATACTTATTATTATAAATATTATTTTTTTTTTATTTGCTTTATTAATATAATTTTTATTTATACTTATTATTAGAAATGGATAATTCAATTGTTTAGGAATTTTTCATGTCGTCGTTGATAACAGCAAAGTAAAATAGGAAAAAGAAGCTTTTAGAACCTTTAAAAAAAAATTGAAATTTTAATAAAATTTTGATAAAACAATCCACGAAATACAAACACAATTTTGTTTTAACAACATTCTTACCGAACAAGCACTAGCCATTGACATATCCATTATTTTACCAGCAGTTATTTTACTAGTTTTTCCGCTTCTCATCATAATAAATAATAAATTTTTTCTTATTTTCATTGGCATTTGATACCAAGCACTGCTGTATCTGTAAATTATTATTTTTTAATCTATTTATCATTAGTTGGTAAAACAGTTATTTGTTTTGCCATCAGTCGATAAAATAGTCATAATGGTTAAAAAAAAGTCTAATTTGTCTCATCAACAGTCGGTAAAACAGTCACAGGGATAAAAAACCTAATCTTTTTTATTACCAGTCGATAAAACAGTTATCTGTTTTTTCCAGCAGTCGGTAAAATAGACTGATGAGTAAAAAACAGTTTAATCTATTTCATCAACAGTCGGTAAAAAAGTAAAAACAGTAAAATATTTTAATACTATTTATTAGGAGTCGGTAAAACAGTCATCTGTTTTGACAGTAGTCGGTAAAATAGTCAGAACGTTAAAAATTTTCTAAGCGGTTATTATTAGTCGGTAAAATAGTTATCTGTTGTTGCCAACAGTTGATAAAATAGACTGATCAGTAAAAAAACAGTTTAATCTGCTTCAATCAACAGTTGGTAAAATAGTCACAACGGTAAAAATATCTTAATATTTTTTATTAACAGTCGGTAAAACAGTCATCTGTTGTTGCCAGCAGGAGGTAAAATTAGAAAAGTCGGTAAAAACAGTAATTCGTCTCATCAGCAGTTGGTCAAATAGCCAAATCGGTAAAAATATCCATATCTTTTTTATTAATATTCGGCAAAACAGTTATTCTTTTTTGTCAGCAGTCGGTAAAATAGTTTGATCGGTAAAAACTCTACTCTGTTTTATCATCAGTTGGTAAAATAGCAAGAACGGTAAAAATATCGTAATATTTTTTATTAGCAGTCGGTAATTCAGTTTTCTGTTTTGTCAAATGTCGGTAAAATAGTTAAATCGGTAAAAAAAATCTAATTTATTTTCTTATAATATAATAATATAAATTAATATATTATATAGTTATTTTATAAGTAAAATTACATAACATCCATGAGACTAGTGCTGTAATCCATTAATCTTTGTGTAAAGAAACTGATAAAAAATAAATGAAGAAGAGAACTTCCACCAAAGAAGAGAAATTTTATAGATTTGAAATCATTAAGATGTACAACAAGCTGAAATAAATGAAAATTTATTTTATTTTTCAATTTAACTCAATAATACACGGAAAAAAATTATTGTCGATATGGGGGATCGAACCCGGGTTCCTCGAACGAAAGTCAAGAAGGCTAACCTATCTGCTACGATAAATTTTAAAGTACAAAATACAATTTTTACCTGAGTTAAACATACGGAAATTAAAGAAGCATTACATGCTACAATGAATAAAAAACAAGGTCCATAAATAGATTCAATAGTTCTGCAAATTCTATAATTATAAAAAATTATTTTTCAAATCTAAAATTTAATTAAATAGTCAAATCTATTTATCATCAGTTAGTAAAACAGTTATCTGTTTTGTCAGCAGCCGATAAAATAGTCAGATTGGTAAAAAAAAACTAAAAAAGTCAAATTTGTCTCATCAGCAATCAGTAAAACAGCTACAGTGATAAAAAAAATATAATCTGTTTTTATTAGCAGTCGGTAAGACAGTAACCTGTTTTTTGCCATCAGTCGGTAAAATAGACTTATCAGTAAAAAAAGTAGTTTAATCTGTTTCATCAACAGTCGGTAAAATATCTTAATATTTATTATTAGCAGTCGGTAAAACAGTCATCTGGTTTGACAGTAGTCGGTAAAATAGCCCGAACGTTAAAAATATTCATTTTTGTTGTACTCAAAATGTATGTTAAAATTATTTTCATTGAAAAATAAAATTTCCATTAAAAATTTAATATAAGGTGTCTAAAATTTATTTCATATAGTTATAAATATTTTAATAATATTTTATTATATTTTTTAAAAAGTACAAACTCAATCGCTCGATTATGATGTTCTATGCAAAAAAATAAATTCTCCAAATTCTTTTTTTCATTTTCATTGTTATTAATTTTTTCTAACTGTAGGCTAAAAGAAAAAAAAGTACATTATTGTAAAAAACAAAAAAAAAAAATGAAATTTTTTTAAAATACTTTTTTCAAAAATAATTACCCAATTATTTTAAATAATGCACATCCTTGTTCGGTCAACGTTACCAAAGTTGATCCAACACAAATAACAATAATACTTATTAAAATTTCATTTAACGAAATGTGAAATGTAATCAAATAAAAATAATTTTCAGAATAATTAACAAAATAATATGGTTCGTAGGGCAATTCTTTGGATCGTGATTCATTCACAGGTAAAATAATGTCGAGAATTTTTGGACTTAATATCCATGTGATATCAACAATTTCTGTTCCAATTACACAAGCTAAAATTTTATATTCAAAAAATTGTAATTTTAATATTAAATTAATTTTTTCTAATTTATAATTAAAATTTTTTTCTTTAAATTATTTTCTTTTTTTTCATTTATAAAATTGTTATAAATTTTTTACTATGCGGTTAAAATTATATAAAAAATTAAATCATTATTAAACCTGTGTCAAAAAGAGTAAATAATTTTCCATGATTGGCACAATTAGAAATAATTAATAATTCTTGTTCGGTCGACCAAAATTCCCAATCAAATTTAATTTCCCGATAAAGTTGACCAAACTGAAAAAAATAATATAGAAATATTGATATAAAAATTTTTAAATAAAATTAATTAAAAAAAAAATTTTTTTTAATATCTCAATTCACCTTTTTTTGATTTAAAGAAATTATAAGCATAAAAAGAAGAGAACCAGTGCCTGTAATCATTACAGGAGTGCAACTTATCATTTTATCACTATTTCCCCATGCTCTAAAAAATCCAGCCACCTATTATATTTAAATACTCATTTTTATTTTTTAATTATTAAAAATTAAAACTATAAATAATAATATATAATTATTGATTTATTATTATTTATTCATTTATTATTATTATTATTATTATTATTATTATTATTATTATTATTATTATTAATTAAATAATTATTTAAAAAAAAAATTTAAGGGGTCCGGAACATAAAAATCACTCTGTATATTATTATTATTATTATTAATTATTTAATTAATAATAATAATAATAATATACAGGGTGATTTTTATGTTCCGGACCCCTTAAAAAATTTTTTTCGAATGTCATTTTTTTCGTTTTTTTAAACAAAAAAAGAGAAATTGAAAAAAAAATTTAGGGGTTCCTAAATTAAAAAATTATAAAAAAAAATTACGTAAACAAAAATGTACCAAGAAAATAAGAAAAAATAGAACATTTAAAATAACGAAACACTGAATGTAAAAATTTTGTCTTGTACTATAAAATGGCCATAGGCCAATAGAAGACAAAATCAATTTGTTCATATAAAAATAATTATTATCAAAGACGTCGTCAGTCATTTTTTTTTTTTTTTTCTTAAAGGCGTGAAATTTAAAACTGTTGATTTTTTTTTTGCGTTCATTGAAACAAAGTTTATGTCCCACATAAAACAAATGTTAAATTTAAAAGTAATAATTAATTCATATAATCATTTGAGAAGGTCAAATATTTCTTGGAAGTAATAAAATTTTAACTTAATATTCAATAAATATAAAAAGAAATTTTTAATTTTGCAATTTTTTTTGTCTTTTTGCAATTTTTTTTTTTTTTTTATTTAAACTATATAAGACAGTTTTCAATTTTTATTATTTTTTCATTTAAATATAGAATGGCATATATATCTCTAGGCTTTTGTTTAAGCTATATCCTCATTTCTCAGCGACCAGAATAGTCTTTCAGTAGTTCTTCAATCATCAAGCAGACAAGAACTATATATAAATAAAATTAATAGTATTAATTATTATAAATAATAATAATTTTGAGAAAAGAAGATAAAATAATAATAATAATTATTATTATTTGAGAGGAAGTGAAAATTTTTTTTTTTTTTTTAAGAAAAACAGGTGAAAAAAAATAATAATTTTCATAAAGAAAATATTTACAAACTTCAAAAAAATTGTTTAGTAATTTTAATAATTTATAAATAATTGTTACTGTTAGGAATTTAATTTTTATTTTAATATGCATTTTTTATATAAAATCTTAATTTTTTTTTTTGCGAAAAATTCTTACATAAATTCTTACATTCTGACAATGAGAAAAATTAATTTTAAATATATAAAGAATTTAAATAAAACTATTGTATACATGAAAAAATTATCTTTCATTAAAATTTACATATTTACATGTTTGTTGTGTCCATTTTCAAAAAATAATGAAACAATCATCATAATATTTTATACAACTGTGTAAGTAAAAGATAAAAATAAATTAATAAATTAATAAAAATAAAAAAATTTTTTTTTTTAATTAAATTGAAAAGTATAGTTATTACGATTAGAAAAATGGCGATTTAAATATATTATAATTAATAGATATATACTTATTTCTCTATAAAAAATGTTGCGATTTTTGTTTTTTTAATTTTTATGATAAAAATATTTGTTCCCTTTATATTATTTTGATAATAAACATGCAATAATTATTCTATGAGATTTTCTTTTGAAAGAATGAAATGAAATTCCTCAAGTTGTTACTGATAAAAGCAGAGTGAAATACGATAAAGAAGCCTGAAGGAACTTAAAAAAAAAAATTATTATATTATCAAAAAATATAAATTTTAATATATATAAATAAATAAATAAATTTTTTTAATATGTATTCTTACCGAACAATTATTTTTCAATGATAAAACAAACATTTTTCCAGCAGTTATTTTACAAGGAATTCTGCTTCTCATCATAATTAATAGTAGCATTTTTCTTATTTTTGCTGGCATTTGATACCAAGGACCATCGTATCTAGAATTTAAATTACATTATCAAATTATTATCAATTATTATTTTTATTTATTTTTTTTTATTATTTTTATTATTATTAATTTTGATATATTATTATTATTAGGTATAATAAATAAATAATTAATAAATTATAATTAATAAATAATAAATAATTCAAAAAATTATAGAAAATATTTGACAAATAAAATAAAAGTACAAATCATAAGTAATATTAGCACTGTAGTCGATTAATCTTTGTGCGGGTAGACTGTTTAATAAAAGATGAGCAATGGAAGCTCCAGTGTAGACACCAAATTTCACAGCAATATCGAGTTTATCAAAATTTGTAACAACCTATATAAAATAAATTAATTTCAAAAATTAAAATACAACAACAAAATTATTGTTTTTATTTTTCTAAAAAAATTATTTTAATAAAATTAATTTTAAAAAAAAACCGTTTTACACTGAAAAAAAAAATTTATTTGATTCAAATAATCGATTACTTGACAAGTATCAAATAAATATTTACTTGAATCAAATAATTTTTATTTAAATTAAATAAATTGTATTTGAATCAATAAATTTTGTATTTAACACAAATTCCATTTAATTGACTTAAAGAATATTTATTTGTTACAAAGAAATATTTATTTAATAGTAGTATAACTATGTCAATCTCAGGAATTAGTTCCGCGGGCTGCCGCTAGATGGCGCCACTGTCGCTTACCGACGGTCGGTAGCATCTTCAGTCGGCATTATCCTCAGTCGGTAATATAGATTTCTACATTATCAAAGGTAGGTAAAGTAGAATTTTACATTGTCAACATTCGGTAAAGTAGAGTTCTACATTGTCAACAGTCGGTAATGTAGTTTTCTACATTGTCAACAGTCGGTAATGTAGTTTTCTACATTGTCAACAGTCGGTAATGTAGTTTTCTACATTATCAACAGTCGGCCAGGAATCCCCCTCTTTTCTACTACGGTTTTCCTCCAAGTAAATGCTGTACGCGTTGACTGCTCTGCGCTGCTATTCTCCTTCCCCCTGTCGTTCAAGAAATCTCTGCTTGCCGACTGCTTCTACTGCTCCTTCCAAGTTGCTCCAAGAGAATGCTGATAATATCGCTACTATGTCCAACCCACCTTTATATACTACATCTCACCGATAGACACACTCACATATGCGATTTGCGCGCTACTAAGACATAGCGACTATACATAGTCACTTGTCACCTTGGTCGGTAAAAAACAGTTTCCTACCTTACCAACTGAGTTAAAAATTCATGTTAAGAATCTACCTTACCGACTGTTGATAATGTAGAAATCTACATTACCGACTGACGATAATACCGACTGAAGGTGTTGCCGACCGGCGGTAACCGATAGTGGCGCCATCTAGCGGCAGCCCGCGGAACTAATTCCTGAGAGTGACATAGTTATACTACTTTGAATACAAATAAATATATTTATTTGATAATAGTCAAGTAATCGATTATTTGAATCAAATAAGTTTTTTTTCAGTGTAACAAAAAGCAAATAATAAATTTTAATATTGTAAAATTTCCAAAAAAAAAAAATTCTCACCTGAATTAAAGAAGCAGAAATTAATATTGTATTCAATCCCATTATGAAAAAAAAGCAAGGACTGAAAAGAGATTCGATGATATTGCAAAATCTAAATAGAAAAATTTATTTTTTTGTTAAAATTATTTATTATTATATATTATTTGCATGATATTAGCTAAATATAGAAGTGGACATAAAATTAATATTAAAATCTAATTTAGTAATAAAATGTAAAAAAAATAGAAACAAATTTAAATTAAAAAAAAATTAATTATTAATTAATTATGGATACGGATGTAAAAACTGATTCCACAATTTATTAATAATAACTGAAAATATCTTCTATGCAATTCATTACATTTTTGTTTGAAAATGAAGATTTTGAATATACGAACTCAATCGCACGATTATGTTGTTCTATGCAAAAAATCACTATTTTCAAATTATTTTCATCACTTTCGAAACTATTGATTTTTTTCAATTGTAGACTAAAAAGAAAAGAGAGAAATTATTTTTTAATTTCAAATTAAAATTAAATACGCTTCACGAAAAAAAGGATCTGTAAAAAAAAATTTTTTAGGTTATGTTTATATTATACTGAAGAGTGAAAATACAAAAAAAAATCAACTCTTAACCCAAAATATTTATATTTAAGTTTTCATTTCGAAAAATTCAATAAAAACTATTTTTCATTAGAAAATTGTTATCAAGGTAAAACTATGACTAAACATAACCTAAAATTTCTATACCATAGGGTCCCTTTTCCCGTGGAACATCACATATTTATAATATAATTATTAAGTATTTAATAATTATATTAAATATAATTAGAAAATAATTAATAATTATAATAAATATAAAATTATTTTGATTAAAAAAAAAATACCCAATTATTTTAAAAAGAGCGCATGCGTGTTCAGTGAAAATTGCCAAAATTGATTCAGAACCAATGAGAACACACATTTGTAATGTTGCTGTAAATCCAATATGAATAATAATCCAATAATAATATTTTTCCGAATAATCGGTAAAATAATACATTTGTGTTGGCAATGTTTTTGGTCGCGATTCATTAAGAGGAAAAACAATGTCAAGTATTTGTGGAGTTATTGACATTAACAAATAAGTAATTAATGTCATAAATATACAACCTAAAAAAAAAATTTTTTTTTAAATTATTTTTTAAATATTTTTGTTTAATTGTTTTTTTTCAATATTGTTTATTTTCAAAACGTAAAAGAAGTGTGGAACAATTTATAGGTTAGGTTGAAAGAAACGTTTGTTGGTAAAGAAGAGTTCTGTAATATCCAAAAATTAAAAAAAAAATGTATATTCCAGATTTCCCATAATTTTTAAACACCCAGTATGTATATTCTACATCCAGAGAAAAGATTTCTTTGATTTAAAGAAACCATTTTCTTTGACTTGTTTTCTTTTAATTAAAATAAAATTTTTTTTTGAAACAAAAAGAAAAGGTTCTTCGTTTCAAAGAAAATTTATTTCATTCAAAGAAATTTTCTTTTTCCCAAAAAAATTTGTACATTAAATCAAAGAAATTCTAACAGTGATATAGGATCAAACAAACATTTATTTGAATAAAATAAAATTTTTTTTTAAAACCAAGATAAAATTTTTTTTTGAATCAAAGATAATTTTTTTGAGACAAATAAATTTTCTTTGAATTAAAGAAAAAAAATCTTTTTTCCGGGTATATACCTGTGTAAAAAATAGTATAAATCCTTCCATGATTAGCGTGATTAGAAATAATTAATTGTTCCCAATCAGAGGACCAAAGTTCCCAATCGCATTTAATTTTATTAAAAAGTTGATTTAACTGTAAAATAAAACCAAAAAAAGTAAAATAATTTTTAATATAAAAATAATTGAAAAATATTATTGTCAAAAAAAAAAAAAATTTTGTATTATCACTTTTAGGATAGAATTAAATTTTTTATTATATAATATTATAATATATAATAATATTATATAATAATAAATTTTTAAGTAATTAAAAAAATTCTAATCATTGAAATTAAAAAAAATACCTTATTTTGATTGAATAAAAAAATGGCACTATAAATTAAACAACCAACTGCAGTAAAAATTGGTGGAAGGCACTCCATCATTTTATCTCCACTTCCCCATATTTTTAAAATACCAGACACCTTATATATGACAATACATTTTATTCAAAAATAAATAATTAATTAAATTAAATAATTAATTTAAAAAAAAAATTTTTTTTTTATTTATTTAATTTAAACAAAATTTATTCGATTCAAATAAAATTTATTCTATTCAAAATAAAATTTACTTGATTCAAATAAATATTTATTTAATTTAAATAAATATTTGATTTATTTCTAAAAAAAAAATTTCGAACGAAGAAAGAATTTTATTGAGCCAAATAAACTTTTTCTTAATTCAACTAAAAATTTTGTTTAACTGTATACATTTATTTAATTGTTCCAACAAAATTGTTGGTTGTTTCAACGAAAATTTAGTAGTTTCAAAAAAATTCTTTTCTTATTTAATATTTCCATTTATTTTATAATTAAAAAAATAAATTTGAATTTAAAAAAATTAATTAATTTTGAAAAAAAAATTATTAAAAAAGTCGTCAAGTAAATAAAAATAATAAATTTAATGAAGAAATAAAAATTTATTAAAAAAAAAAAGAAATAAAAAAATATTTATACCGTAGCAATTAAATAGATAATAGAAATTATAAATATAAAACTTTGTATGAAAAGATTTCGTCTTGTGGTGTGATAAGGCCATTGGCCAATGCTAGACAAAAAAAATTTATTAATATAAAAATAACGATTATCAAACAAATCAGTCGTCATGTCACCTCTCCCTCTCTCTCTCTATATATATATATAAGAATATAAAATCAAGACTGATGGTTTTTTACAAACTGTAAATGAAAATTTTCTCTCGACAAACGTCGATTTTATATTATTATTTATTGACATCTTTTTTGAATGAAACAATAAAGTTCTTCAGGAAAAGAAATATAAATTTTAAATGAATATTTCAATGAAAAAGACAATATATATCGTATATCAAGAGATTGTCTCGTAATTATTTTCTTAGAAAATTTACAGGACTCGACATCAATAATAATTATTTTATATTGAACTCGTAGGTGTGTATGACTTAAAGGTTTCGATCGTCTATATTCTCCTCCAATAGAATACAGTCTTTCATCAACCTCGAAACAGAAAGGAACTCATAAAAATTAACAAAAACGAGAATTTTCTAAAAAAAAAAAAAAAAAAAAAAGATGAAGAAAAAAAAATAAATGAAAAAAATAGTTTTCACATATTAAAAAAAAAATTGTTAGTGAAATCGTGTTAAATTGAAATAAATAGATAATTATTAAATTTTCAATTCACCATTTTGGATAAATTCAATAACACTTGACATTTTTTTTAACTATTTGTAGAAATTTAATTTTTTTAAAATCGTAAAGAAAAAGAAACAATTATACTGTATTTTCAAAAAAAAAATAAAAATTTTATTATTATTAATATTATTATTTTTTATTATTTTTATTATTATTTTTTATTATTTTTTCATTATATTATTTTTATTGTTGTAATTAATTCAAATTATAATATTAATAAATTAATTATCATTAATTAATGAATTAATATTCAATTTGCATATCTTTATTTATTTTTACATATTTACAACTTTTAAATAATTATTTATTTATTATTTATTTTAATCACTTACCTATAGTAAATACAAACTAATGTCTTATGTTAATAAAAATATGCACATAATGCTACGATTAAAAAAAAAATTTTTTTGACGATACTCTTCAGGTTGTCATTGTGGAAAGCAAAGTAAAATACGAGAAAGAAGCCTGAAGGATCTGACAAAAATAGCAGTCAATTAGTTATAATATTAAAATTTTTTCGGAGGGATAAAAAATCAATTAATAAAAATAGTGATAATTTTTTTTGTGCCTCAAAACCCCAACTATGATTATGGTTCTGATCTGGACTATGTACCCACAGTCGATAACTGCTCGGCCGGTAAATTAGATTTCTACCATAGTAGCAATTGGCAATGTAGATTTCTACCATACTAGCAATCGGTAATATATATTTCTACTATATTAACAATCGGCAATGTGGATTTCTACTATATTAACAATCGGTAATGTAGATTTCTACCATATTAGCAATCGGTAATATAGGTGTCTACTATATTAACAATCGGTAATGTAGATTTCTACCATATTAACAATCAGTAATATATATTTCTACCATAGTAGCAATCGGTTATATAGATTTCTACCATAGTAGCAATCGGTAATGTAGATTTCTACTATATTAGCAATTGGTAATATATATTTCTACCGTAACAACAATCGGTAATATAGAAATCTACGGTATTAAATTTTTATTTTTGCGTTATCGACCGTTTATTATTTTGGAATCTTCATTATCGATCGAACAGTTACCGACTGTTGATAACTAGTCTATTATAAAAGTATAAATCAATTTTAAAAAGGTAAAAAGAAATTACATTTACTATTGTCTTACCGAACAAACACTCCTCAATGATAAATCCAACATTTTTCCAGCAGTTAATTTACACGGAACACGACTTCTCATCATTATTAATAATAAAAGTTTTCTTATTTTCACTGGCATCTGATACCAAGAACTATCATATCTGTAAATTTAACAAATTAATAATTATTATTATTATATTTTATATTAAAAAAATATAAAATACTTCCAAATGAAATGATTTATATTTAAATAAATCTAATAAAAATAATTTTAAATTCATTTACGAATAAAATAAATATTTTTTGTTAATCAAATTTGTTTTTTTTTTTTTTTAAAGACAAATTCGAAACAAATTTTGAAAAATATTTCTCTTTTTGTAAAATTATATATATGAAATACTTTGCGTAAGATAAATTACAAATTATCTGCGAGATTGGCACTATAATCCATTAATCTTTGCGCGGGGAGACTATTTAAAAAAAGATGAGCGATGGAAGCTCCAGTAAACGCTCCAAATCTCACAGCAATATCAATTTTATTGAGATTTACAACAACCTGCAATTTAAACCACAAAAAAAAAAAAAAATTTTTAAATAATAAATTCAATTAAAAAATTAGTATACAAAATTGAATTTAAAATTATAATTTTTTATTCTCTAATTATTTTTTTTTTTGTAAATTAAAAAATATGTAAAATATTTCTAAATCAATTCTAAGAGGGGAAAAAAAAAAATTCTCACCTGAATTAAAGAAGCAGAAATTAATATGGTATTCAATCCCATTATGAAAAAAAAGCAAGGACTGAAAAGTGATTCGATGATAGTGCAAAATCTATAATGTAATATTTTGTTTTTTTTTAATATAAGTGATTTTAAAAAACAAAAAATTGTTTAATAGTATATATAAAAAAAAACTATCAGTGGAAAAAAAATTTATTTACTAATTAATTAATAAATACGAATTGAAATTAAATTTTCAAATAAATATATAAATTTTTTTTTTTTACTAATTACATTTTTGTTAGAAAATGAAGATTTTGAATATACGAACTCAATCGCACGATTATGTTGTTCAATGCAAAAAATCACTGCTTTCAAATTATTTCCTTCGCTGTCGTTGCTATTGATTTTTTTTAATTGTAAACTATAAAGAAGAGAATATTTTTTTTTATTTCAATTTTTAATTAAATTTACATTAAATTTAATAAATAATTATAAATATAATCATAATAATTATAATTAATAATAATAATTATTATTTTTTTTTTTATTTTTATTATTATTATTATAATTTTTATTATAATTATAAATTAAAATTTTCGAAAAACAAATTATACCCAATTATTTTAAAAAGCGCACAAGCATGTTCGGTAAATACTGCCAAAATTGATTCAGAACCAATGAGAATGCACATTTCCACAATAGCATTAAATGAAATATGAAGCATAATCCAATAAAAATAATCCTCAGAATAATTACAAAAATAATACATTTGAAATGGTAAATTTTTTGGACGCGATTCATTTAATGGCAAAACAATATCGAGAAATTGTGGCGTTACTGCCATTAATAAATAAGTTAATAATGTACCCGATATGCATCCTGAAACATTTTTTTTTTTTTTTTTTTTTTTTAATTAATATTTTTTAAATTCACAAATTAAAAGAAAATTATTAACCCTAATAAAGTGATATACAATTTTTTATTGTTCTTTAAAATTTTTAAATTTTTTAAAATAAAAATTAAATTTATCAAAAATTATAAATAAATAAATTTATATACCTGTATAAAAAATAGTATAAATTCTTCCATGATTGGCGTGATTAAAAATAATTAATTGCTCACGATCAGAGGACCAATATTCCCAATCACGTTTGATTTCATGAAAAAGACGACCCAACTGTTAAATAAAAAATTTAATTATTATGCAGTTTAAAAATTTTTTTTTTTTAAATTAAAAAAAATTTAATACAAAAAAATTATAAATTTAAATGTATATATAAAATATAATATAGTTATATTAATGTTAATTAACAAAAAGTTATTTAAATAAATTAACTTTTAATATGTACGGAACAAAATTAAATGACTTAAAGTAAAAAATATTTTTAGTTCTTTCAAACCAAATTTTGTTTGATTCAAATAAATAAATTATTTAATCCAAATAAACATTTGGTTTATAATTATAATAAAATTTTCGTAATTAAATTTTAATTTATTTTTTTTTTTTTTACTTAGTTTTTAATAAATTTTTGCGATTGAAAAATGAATTTCATTGAGCCAAATAATTTTTTGATTGATTCAAAAAAAAAATTTTTCTGAGTGTAAAATATAGAAAAATAAATTATAAAATAGATGCGCAAAAATGACAAAATCAAAAATGACAAAAATTTACCTTTTTTTGTTTTGACAAATAAATAATACAATAAACCAAACAACCAATTGCTGTAAAAATTGTTGGAAGGCACTCTATCATTTTATCTGAATCGCCCCAAGCTCTTAAAAAACCAGCTCCCTAATAAAAATTAAAAATATAATCCAATACAAATTAATTTCTATTTTAAACGTCCATATAATTTAATTTTTTTTTTTTAATTTTTTATACCTAATAATCAAATTTTTATTATTTTTTATTTTTACCAATTATTATTATTTTTCTAATTATAAAATAATTTATAGTTTATAATTTATAAATTATTATTTGCATAAAAATTTCTCAAAATTATTAATCACCTAAAATATTAAAAAATTTAATTTTCAAACAAAAATAATTTTTTAATTCCTCAAATGATTAAAAAAAAAATTACTATTTAACAATTTAAATTTTTATCAGTCTTTTTTAATAAAAAAAAAAAAAATTGTTTTCTAGTTTCATTTGACTTAAAAAATTGAGAAATAGATTTTTGACTGCTAAAAACAATTGTTAGTAACGAAAAAAAAATTTTTTTTCTACCTAATAAAAGAAACTTAGGATTAAAAAAAAATCACTGAAAAGAACCAATTTTTTTTAAATTTTAAATGATTATGAGAAATTTGTACGCATTAAAATTATTTTTTTTTAAATTAAAAATATAAAAAAATACCGTGGTAACTAAACAAATTAATAGCGCAAAAAATATGAAAAATTGAATAATAAAATTTCGTCTCGCACTATGAAATGGCCATTGACCAATGCAAGATAAGAAAAATTTATTAATATAAAAATAACGATTATCAAAAAAATCAGACATTTCTTTTTTTTTTTTTTTTTGTTTTTGTCACGTTTAAGCGTGACAAGTATCAATTCAATACTGATGATGATGTTTCACTTTATATATTTTGAATAAAGAAAACCCTTTTTTCCCTCGCAAGTGTAAATTTCACAATAATAATTGATTTATTTATTTTTTTTTTTTATCGATCCCTTATAATGGAGAAATGGAATATAATACTCACGCGTCAATTCTCTCGAAAGGTTGATAAATTTTTAATGAATATTCAACGGAAAGAAATTGTCGCATTGTACCCAGTAATTTTGTCTCTTAGAAAGTTTACTCGATTTATTGTTTTCATATATAATTATTTCAGTAGAAATTCATATCGCGCCTCTTATAGCTTTCTGATAGAGAGAAAGACTATTTTATATTCTTCTCACTGTATAACAGTCTTCTATCAATCTGCAAACAGAAAAGAACTCTATTAGAATAATTTTCAAAAATGAAGTGGTGAAATTTGAAAAAGAAAAAATATATTTCTCCTTCTTTTTGTGAAAAAATATTATTTTTTCTAAATTTTTTTTACTTATTTTCCACCAAATTTTTGTTTTTTAAAAATACAACTTGTTTGTTAAAATTATTTTTTTCCTCTTAAAATTTCAATTTAAAATTTACAAAAATTTACAAAAATTTCCAATAATTTTATAATAATATAATAATAAAATGCATAATAAATTAAAAAGGTTTAAAAAAAAAATTTCTCGAAATTGAAAATTTTATTAACATTCAAAAAAACATTTTACAAAAAATATTTTTCAATTTAGTGTCAATTTTTTTTTTTTTATTGATCGATAAATTAATTTAATTAATACTTCCTGAAAATTGTTTTTATATTTATTTTCCAATGAATCATGATCTGACTGAGGAAAGTAGAGTAAAGTATGAAAACGAAGTTTGAAGAATCTGGAGAAAAAAAGAATATTTTTATTTATTTATTCATATTTATTTATTTATTATAATAAAATTATGAATAAATTTATAATTATCTAAAAAGTTCTTTAATCATTTTTGTTATAATAATTTTTAATTTTTACTTAAATATATAATTGTCCCAGAGTCAAAAAAAAAAAATTATTTATTTCAAGTAAATTATATTTAATTCAAAAATAAAAATTTTATTTTCGCTAATTAAAATCTTTATTTCTAATAAATTAAATTTTTCATTTGTGCTAAATTAGAAATTCCTTTTTTATTAATAAAAAAAGAAGAAATAAATAAAAAAAATTAATATACTTTTATTTGTTATTGTTTTTTTTTTATTTTTATTGAATAAATTTTATTTGTCTCAAATAAACGAATATTAAAAATTTCTCTGGTTTCATAAATAAATAAATAAATAAAAAATAAATAAAAAATAAATAAAAAATAAATAAATAAATATATATAAATAAAAAAAAATACAATATTCTCACCGTACAAAAAGTTTTAAGGGACATGACACAAATATTGCCAGCAGTTAATGTACAAGGTGCACTCGTTCTCATAATAATCATTGACAAAAGTTTTTTTGGTTTCAACGGCAACTGATACCAAAAGCCATCGTACCTTTTTAATCAAAAAAAAATAAAATCAGAAGAAAAAAAATTAAATAACAAAAATTTAAATAATATTTTGAAATAATTTAAATAATTTTTTTCCTATAAAATTGAAAAAAATAATTTCTTTAAAAATATTAAAAACCAAAAACCAAGAAAAATAATTTTTTTCAAAAGCATTTTGTAAAGAAAATTTTTGCAAAAAAATATTATATAGTATTTTTTGCGATTATTATTATTATTATTATTATTATTATTATTTAAAATATTTAATTTTAAATAATTTAAATAATTTCTAATATAAAATTAAAATAAATAATTCCATTGAAAAATAAAAATAAAACAGGAAAAATAATTTTTTTGAAAAGCATTTTGTAAAGAAAATTTTGAAAAAAATGATAGGACATTTTTATTGTGTTTTTTCATCATCGCGATTATTATTATTATTTTTTTGTTAAATTATTAAATTATTATATTAAAAACTTACATAAGATCGGCTAGAAAAATACTGTGATCCATCAATCGTTGTGCCGGTAAACTATTAAAATAAAGATGAATAATTAAGGCAATGGAAAATGTTGCAAATTTCACAGCATCATTCAGCTTATCCATATTGACAACAACCTAATAAAAAAAAAAAACGTCAATTATTATATATATATATATAATTTTTAAATCCTAAAAATTAATAAAAAAAAAAAAAAAACTCCATTTTTTATTACAATTTATTCAAAAAAAAAAAAATAATGATAAAATTATTTTTACCTGTAACAAAGTGGCACTTATAATAATTGAATTCAATCCCATTGTAAAGAAAAAACAAATGGAAAAACAAGACTCAATTGTATCACAAAATCTGTAAAAAAAAAAAAAAAAAAAAAAAAAAAAAAAAATGAGAATAAATAATAAATAAATAAAATAAATTATATATTGTATAATTAGAAAAATTTGAAAATACAAACTCAATTGCTCGATTGTGTTGTTCAATGCAAAAAGTGATAATTTTATAAGTTGCCTCTTCAACGTCTTTTTTAGATCTCGTTTTACAATTATAAATATTTTTCACTGATTTCAAACGATACCTGCAAAAAAATTGAAAAATTTTTAAAATTAGTTTTGGAAAATAAAAAAGGATAAAAAAATTATATACCCGATTATTCGAAATAAACCGCAGGCGTGTTCAGTGAAAACGGCAAAAATTGATTCCGAACCAATGAGAACGCACATTTCAACAGTAGCAGTGATAAAAATATGAAATTCAATCCAATAAAAATATTCATTTGAATCAACAAAATAATCCAATGGAAAGGGCAATTTTTTTTGTCGTGTTTCATTTATTGGTAAAATAATATTCAAAAATTGTGGTGTCAATGTCATTGCAGCGTACGTTATTGTCGTACCAGTTACGCAACCTGGAAATTATTAATTTTTTAAAATTACCAACTTAACCTCTATCGAGAAAATTAATTATAAAAAAATAATATTTAAAAAAAAATTTTTCTTTAAATTAATTTTTTAAATGAAATTTTAATTTTTTATTTTAAATTAAATTTTTAAATTATAAATTATTTTTTTTTTTACCCAAAAATAAAAAAAGTACAAAATATTAATAATCAAAAAATAATTTTATAAAATAGAGTAAAAAAAAAAAAAAATTGTAGAATCACCCGCATAAAGTATTGTATAATTTCTTCCATGCTCAGCGTGGCTAGAGAGAATAGCGTTTTCATCACCAAACGACCAGATTTTCCAATCACTTTTTATTCTTTCAAGAAGAATTTTTAGCTATATATTAATAATAATAAATTACAAAGATTAATATCATTAATATATTTAATATTTTTTTATACTAAAAATATTTTATTTCTAAAATTTATAAAAATTAGAAAAAAAATTGTTTTTAATTTTTTTTCATAATATAAAAAGGGCCATTAAATTACAATTTTTAAAATCCCTTTGTAAAAAAAAAATTTGATCCGGCACTGTAAAAATTATTTTTATTTGTGAAATTAAAAAAAAAACATTTTATTTCGTCAAATTTTGGAAAATTCTCACTTTTTCCTCTTTGCATATATAAGCAAATGTGTAAATTATACATCCAAGAGCTGTAAAAATTGGTGGAAGACATTCTATCATTTGATCCACATTGCCCCAAACTGATATTAAACCCGTCACCTTTCATTCAAAAAAATATAAAATATTAATAGTATTTTATTTTTTACTAATTTTGAATTAATCAAATATGAATAAGTAATTAAAAATTACTACATTAATTAGAAAAATAAATTCGCATTATTACCAGTAAAATAATGAGAAAAAAAACTAATTTTTAAAATTTAGGTACAAATAAAAAATCGCAATGTATTAATAAATATTAAGTTCAATTTAATGTAATTACATTTTAATTAATTAATAAAATTTAAATTAATTTATTAAATCGAAACTAATTTATTAAATTAAAATTAATTTTTAAAATCAAAATTAGGTAATTTATTAAATTAAAATTAATTAATTTAATTTAATTAATATATTGTACTATATAAACAAATTTAAAAAAAAAAAATTTGAAAGAAAAATTTTTTAAAAAAATTGAAAAATGAAAAAACAAAAATTACCGATGGAAATAAACAAGAGAATAATGAAAAAGTAATTAAAAATTGTATGCAACGTTTTCGTTTCAATGAAAGATATGGCCACTGTCCAATGACAAAGAGAAAAAATTTATTTATCTGAAAATAAGGTCCGTCAAAGAAGTCCATTCCTTAGATTTTCAACTAGACACTGATTATCGCGTTTTGTCTCATAAAAAAAAAAAAAAAAATTTATCTTTCCCCTATGTTTTCCTTTATATTTTTACACACATATAGAAATTCAATTCTTATAAAATAATTTTATTTAAATCAAGAAATCATTATCATATATATATCGCAGAGAAAGATATTTCTTTGAAAATTAATTTCCAATAAATCCAAGTCTCTCGCACATATAATAATATAAGATAATTATTTTCCCCGAGAAATCATGTAAAGTATTTACACTCTTTCTTTCATATTCTCGGTAATAATATACACGTGATACCTACACTATATACCTTGCACAATTGTCTTTCATTTCGTTAAAGGAAGTGAACTTGATAATGTCATAAAATAAAATGTCAATGGAAGAAAATAAAAATTAAACAAAAAAAAAAATCCGTTTTTTTTCAACTCGTGGAAAAATTCAAAAATCACTTTAAAGGTTCACCCTTGTTTTTTTTTTCAATTATTACACTGAAAAAAAAAAAATTTATTTGATTCAAATACTTGATTACTATTATTAAATAAATATTTACTTGAATCAAATAATTTTTATTTGAATTTAATAAATTATATTTGAACCAATAATTTCTATATTTGAAACAAATACCATTTAATTGACTCAAATAATAATTATTTGATACAAATAAATATTTATTTGATAACAGTAAAATAATCGAGTATTTGAATCAAATAAATTTTTATTCAGTGATAGTATCATTGTTACTATTATTATTTTTGAATTATTATTATTATGTTAGTTTTTCTATTATTATTATATTATAATTTTTTAATAATTATTTTTATAAAATCATTTTTATAATTAATTATTTTTTATAATTTATATAATTATAAAATTAATTGTAAAATAAATTATTTTATTTAAAAAATTGTAATCGTGACAAAAATGATAAATAATAATTTTTAACACTATTTTGATTATTACAATTTTTGTACCTAATAAAATTAATATTATTTTTCGAACCTTTATTACTATTATTATTATTATTATTATTATTGGTATTGTTATTATTATTATAAATTTTTTTTTCATTTTTGCTTTATTTTTATCATTCCTTTTTTAATTTTTTTTATTTTTCTATTTAATTTTTTTTTAAAAGTACATTTTTGCAATCAAAAAAATCAGAACAAAAATAATTTTATTTTTCCTTCCACAAAAGTTTTTTTTTATTAAAATCAATAAATATTTTTTTTTTTTATTTATAATGACAATCAAAGTTGTGAAAGATTTTCTTTATGCAAAGTATAAAATTTTGTTACAATTTTAATTTTCTAAATTTTTTTTAATGAAATTTTTGTTTTTTTTTTTTAAATATTTTTTTTCTTTTTAAAATTTTTCTTTTTTCTCTCTTTTTCTCTTTCCAATTGAAAAATGAAGTGTTGACGAGATTTTACGTTGATATTTAAAGGCACTTGAACGTAAAATTAAAGATCAACGGTTTATTTGACCTGGATATCCGGTCATTGTAGGTAAATTGTAAATTTTATTTTATTTTTTTTTTTTTATTTTTTGAACGCCTACGTGATATATTATATATATCAACGATCAAAATTTGAACGAATTCGCGTCTCTTATTTCCTGGATTTTTCATCATCAATAATTAATTATTTCAATCTGACACAACTTTTATCGTCAAATAAATAAATATATATATATTAAATTGACGTCATTATATTCTCTGTTTGTCAAATGACATTTTAATGGAAAAATTCTCCAACAAAAACGTAATTTATATAAAACAATAAAAAAAAAAAAAAAACAAAATTTATTATACTTAAAAAAAATTAATTTTATTTTATCAATAAAAAAAATATTAATAAAATTTAAAAAAATTTATTTAAATTCAATATTAAAAAAATACGAAATTTAATTAATATAAAAAAAAACAAAATTTATTGTTATATTATTCTTTTGTAAAAAAAAAATTATTTTATTTTAATAATAAATAAAAATATATATTAATAAAATTAAAAAAAATGTATTTAAATTCAATATAAAAAAAATAAAAACAAAATTTATTGTTGTATTTTTTTTTTGTAAAAAAAAATAAATAAAAAAAATTAATTTTAAAGAATTAAATTCCAATTTTATTAAAATGTAAAATGAACAAAAAAGAAAAATATGAAAAAAGAAAAAAAAAATGGGAAAATTTTCAAAATTACCCGAGTTTCATGATCATGTGCGAGATATTTTAGTCTAGTCTCATATATGTCCAGTTCAACTATAACCCACCCTAAGCGTCGACCAATGGGGTGAATTTTCCACCCTCTAAAGCCTCATGTTTCCCTGATACTCTCTTGGTCGCATATGTAGAGGGAGTCGCAAGTTTAGATGATTAGACGTTTAGAAAGTGACGTAAAACATTTAAAAAAAAAAAAAAAAGAAAAATTCGAGTGTGCATGAAATTAACAATTTCATATATGAGAGAAATTTTCTTCAATAAATTTTATAAATTCTTTTTTCCCCTCTTCTTTATTGCATTCTCTCTCTCTCTATATCTCTTTCTCTCATTCTACCTCTCGTGAGCTTGCGAGCTTACAAACCCAACCCCTATTATATGGATTCTCTACGATAAACTGGGTCGAGCTATGCTTTCCTAGTACGCAAAGTTGTCTATTCGAGAGCTTTGTTGTCAACCCCAACTATGCAATATATATATACCAGTTAAAATATTTTTTCTTTTTTTTTTAAATAATTTTAATTTAAAAATTATTTATAAAATTTTTTCATTTTATTATTGAATTTTTTTTCTGCAAATAAATAATTATTTTTAAAAAAGAATAGAAAATATTTTAGGTATTTCAAACATAAAATTGAAAAATAATAAATAAAATAAAGGAATTAATTAAAAAATTAAATTAAACAAATAGAGAAATAATATAATAATAATAATAATAATAATAATAATAATAATAATAATTTTATTTGGTTGAAATAAAAAATTTATTTGTGCTAAATAAATTTTTTTTATTTTAAAACAAATAAAATTAATTAATTAATTAAATTGAAATTAATTAAATAAATAAATTTAATTTCAAATGGAAAGAAAAAATATAATTATACATTAATTTTATTGCAATATGTAATGCAAATAAATAGGTGAGTTGCAGTATTTTTTTTTTTTTTTTTTTTTTTTTTTTTGGTGTTAAAATTTTAATTTAAACGAAAGCTTTGTATCACATTATCTATCGTTTAACCAACATATTGTTTACTAATGTCTAGGTCATTGAAAATTTCATAAACATTGTTACAAATAATGTTGTGAAAAAATATGAAAATCAATATTGACTTTTTCAAATGATTCAAGTTCAAATAATTTTTCTTTTTATGCAATTAGAAATTAATATTAATTTTTAATTAATTAATTTATTACATAATAAATAAATAAATTAATTAAATAAAAAATTAATTAATTAATTAAATAAAATTTAATTAATAATGAATAAATAATATAGATAAATAAATAAATAAATAAATAATAATAAAATAATAAACATATTATAATAGGATAATAAATAAATCTACTTGATTATTTATTGTTCAATTAATGTCACTATTTAAACCAATTATATTTTTTATTTTTATTATTTTTTTTAATAAAAAGGAATTTAATCAATTTTCGATTTTTTTTTTATTTCAATTTATTAATTTTAATAAAAATTAATTAGAATGTCAATTAAGAAAATTTCAAAGTTGCTATAAAAATACCAAAATCTTGATCAAGAATAATAGACAATAGGCGATTAGCTGTTGATAAACAAATTATGGATAACTTTTGATCCAAAAATTTCAAATAAACATCAATTCTAAACATAAACTTTTAATATTCAAAATAATTTAGATTTATTTACATAATTTATATTTTATATATTGAATAAAAATTTATTTAAATAATTAATTTTTTTGTGATAAAAATATTAAATAATTATTTATAATTTATTATAATAAATAATAATAATAATAATAATAATAATAGCAATAAAAATAATAATAACAATATAATAATAATAGCAATGAAAATAATAATAACAATAATAATATTAATAAATAATTAAAATAATGAATAATACATTTATAATTAAATCCTTGACTTGAAATAAAAAAAAAAAAAAAAAAAAAATGTTCTCAAATTTTTATTCTAACTGGAAAATTTCTTTTAAATTATTTACCCCCGAAAAAAAACAAATTTTATGATGTCATTCTATTTCATTTAAAATTCTGACTTGCTAAAAAAAAAGGTGAATATTATTCGGACAGTATAAGAAAAAAAATTTTAAATAAGAAATTCTCGAGACAGTGAATAATAAAAAAATAAAGTTAATTTCAATTTTCAAGAGATAAAAGAAAGCTTATTGAAAATTTGCAAATATTATGTAAAACTTTTCCAACAAACTAACGGAAACTTGTATTTACGAGAAATTGTAAATTCCCCCCCCCCCAAAAAAAAAAAAAAAAAAGAAAAAATATCTCCATTCTATTAGTTATTCTAAATAGAAATAAGAATTGAATTTTAAATAATTACACACTTCTATATTCTAAACATAAGAAAAGGGTAGGGGGAGGGGGGCGATGATAAACACGAATTATATAAAAGGCTACGACATCCCAAAAGAAAAGTCAGTTCGATTTCGGTTTCATTGTGATTATAGAACTCGTTAACAGGATATAAAGAAAAAAAAGAAGAAAAAAAAAAACTAATAATAGAGAGAAAAAAAAGGTGAAAATTTTGACAATGGAAAATTTGGATTATTATTGAATTTTTTTTCTAAAGGAACGACACACCAGTGATTGATAGTGTTTTGTTTATTATTGTGCAAAATTGTGGATATAAAAACAGTTTTTTTTTTTTTTTTATAGAAATATTACCGATTTGCAAATCTGATGAATTTTCGGAAATTTTTGTTTTTAAATACAATTTTTTTTTAATGTGAAATTTATTTCTTTATATATTTTTTTGGAAGACTACCAAAAATTTTTTTTTTGTTATCAAGCATAAAATTCGAAATTTTTATTATTATTATTATTATTATTATTATTGTATTTTTATTATAATTGTTATACTTTTATTATTATAATTGTATTTTTATTATAATTGTTATACTTTTATTATTATTATAATTTATTTATTTCAAAAAATTAGCAAAATTATTTTTGTTTTAACGAATAAAGAATCAATTTTTTTTTTTAAAGCTATAATTATATTGAATAATTGAATAATTTTATTTGAGCCGAATAAAATTTTATTTATTTTAAATATTAAATTTTTTTTATTTGAAACAAATAAAAAGTTATTAGGCTCTAAGACAAATATATTTTTATTTGATGCAAATAAATGTAAAAAAAAATATATTTCTCTGAATGCAATTAAGAAAAAATGTATTTTTTTAATCTAGTTTTTTAAAAATAATCATTCACTTTTTCAATAATTGATCCAATTAATAAAAATTATTTAAAAATTCATTTTTGATTAACTAAATTTTAATTTTAAATAATTTTGCCACCAAATTTTAAATTATGAAATTATAATAATAATATTAATAATAATTATTATTATTATTATACCAATAATTGTAGATTTCTAACATAAATAAATTTTTGCAAATCGCGAAATATCGATAAAATAAAAAAAAAAATTAATTAAAAATTAATTTCAGTTAACTTTAAAAATTAATTAAAAATTAATTAATTTCTAAAACAATATTAAATTAAAAAAGTAAATTAATTAACATAATAAAATGCAAAAAAAAAATACCCAATTGTTTAATTGAAAAAAGATTGTTTCTTTTTTCTTTTGTAGAGTTAAAAAAAGGAAAGATGTCTGCAGCGGGACCGGAAGTGGTGGTTGGATCGGTTGGTGAAGCCGCCGCCGCCACCGGACTTTCGGCGACAAATGTATTTTTAGCACTTTTTATACCAGCATTGGTTCTATATTATATTTACTTTAGAATTTCCCGAAGGCATTTAATAGAACTTGCTGAAAAAATTCCTGGACCCGTTGGTCTTCCCCTTATTGGAAATGCTCTCGAATTAATTGGCAGTTCGGATGGTGAGTTGATCGAAATTTTTTTCCTAATGATGAAAAAAAAAAAATAAATTTAATATCATATAAATAATATTTAATAAATAAAATAAAATTTCATTGAAATTTCAAAAAATTTTCACGTGTTTAAAAAGAAAAAATTTTTTTAAAAAATCTTTTTCTAAATTTCATTAATAATAGTATAACTTTCTTTTTTTTCAGCAATTTTCCGTAAATTTTATGAAAGATCCTTTGAGTTTGATCAGGTCATTAAACTCTGGATTGGACCAAAATTGGTTGTCTTTTTGATTGATCCACGTGATGTTGAAGTAATTTTATCGAGCAATGTTTATATTGACAAATCAAGTGAATATCGATTTTTCAAGCCATGGTTGGGCAACGGTCTTCTAATTTCCTCTGGTAATTATTACATATTATTATTCATTCTTTTTAATCGTACTACCAAAAAAATCTGCAAAAAAAATTCGAATTATTTCTTTTTTTTATATATTAAAAAAAAAACTTGACGAGAATGGAAAAAAAAATTATATATAATTTCAAAAAATATGAAAAGGGAAGTAAATATTTTTCTATAGTGAATTAATGTCACGATTTTATAATAAACTAAACAGTCATCATAAGACGAAAGTGAATTTAGAATTTACTTTCTAGTGCGGTTTTTTCTATTATAATTTTGTTTCATTTCCGTTAAAAATATTTTAGAATAATATAAATATTTGTTTCTTTCAAATTTTAATAAAATCACTTTAAATTTATTTAAACCTTCGAATTTTTGATGTAGCAACCTTAAAATAATAAAAGTAATAAAAAATAATATAAAAAATGAAAATAATAAAAACAATGAAAACAATAAAAATAATAAATTAAAAAAAATAATATAGAAATAATAATAAAAATATAAAAATAATATAACAATAATATAATAATAATAATAATAAAATATATATATATATATAACAATGAAAATTAAATAGAATCAATGGTCATTCTGTAAAATCTATAATTGTATTTTAATTAATGCAAAATTATGGTTAATTATTCTTATTTTAAAATTCTTGAAATGACCCTCACTATAGTTTTTTTTTTTAAATATTCACCTCGACCGTAGGGGTCAAGATAATGACTCGATTGACGGTCAAAATTAAAAGGCATTTTTTTCTAATTTATGAAAAAAACATTTTTTTGTCTAATTTACAAACAAATCGCTTTTGTAATTTTCAAAACAAATTTTTTTTTTACAATCAAAAAAGAAAGAAATTCTTTCGAAAAAAAAACAAAAAAATATTTTTTTCAAACTATTAAGTTTACAAAATTTTTTCAAATAATGTAATATAATTTATATTATAATAGATAAATTATTAGAATAGCACATAAATTATAAACTTCATGAAAATTTAACTAAAATTTGTTATATTTAACATTTTATAATTATTAAAATTTATTTTAATTATTTCACATTTCGAGTGTATTCAAATTTTTCGATAATACAAATTTCTTAAATTTTTTTTTTTTTACAAGAATAATTTTTATGAATAATAATAATATATTTGAACCGATTATATAAAATAAATAAATTCTTCCCTCATTTTAGAATTCTAAATTGATTTTAATTTTTTTAATTTTAGATTTTCTTATTAATTTTCTAAAATTAATTGAAATTAAAAATTTTAATTAATTATTAATTATTAATTATTTAATTAATTATTAAAAATCAATAATTATTACACCAAAAGAAATATTTTATTGGCGTTTATTTGAGCTAAATAATATTTATTTGAAACAAATAAATATTTATTTAGTTCTAAGACAAATATAACTTTTCTTTAGGTGTAAGATTTATTTATTTAATTCATATGGGTTTTGAAAAATGTAAAATTATTCGAAAATTATTAATTTTTTTTTTTTTTTTGAAAAAAAAGGTCAAAAATGGCGTGCTCACCGAAAATTGATTGCTCCAACTTTCCACTTGAATGTCCTCAAGAGTTTCATTGATCTCTTCAATGCAAATTCACATTGTGTTGTTGAAAAAATGCGCAAAGAAGGCGACAAGGAATTCGATATTCACGATTATATGTCAGAGACAACTGTGGAAATTCTCCTCGAAACTGCCATGGGCGTTTCAAAAACCACTCAGGATAAAAGTGGATATGAATATGCAATGGCTGTCATGAAGTATGTAAATCCTGTAAAAAAAAAAAAAATTTTTTTTTAATTTGAAAAGAAACATAAAAACAAATTAAAAAAAAAAAATACAAAACAAAGTGAAAACGAAAATTATACAACAAATTATAAAACAAATTTTAAAAAAATAATAATAAATAAATTTACAAAAAAAATTCAAAATAAAGAAAAAAAATTTCAAAAAAAAAAAAATTCACACTTTTTTGGAAATACTAAATATGAATTAATAAAATTTCCTTTTTTCAGAATGTGTGACATTCTTCATTTACGTCACACAAAAGTTTGGCTTCGACCCGATTGGCTTTTTAATTTAACAAAATACAGCAAAGATCAAATGCGTCTTCTCGACATTATTCATGGACTAACGAAAAAAGTTATTCAACGCAAAAAAGAAGACTATAAAAGTGGAAAACGTGCCGTTATCAATCCAACAATTGAAAACAGAACCAGTGACAAAGAGTCAAAGGTTTTAATTCATTATGAAAATTTTAATTAACTAAAATTAATCAAAAAAAAATTTTACAGAAATTAAAATAAATTAAAAAAAAAAAATACTTTCAAAATTAGAAGAAAAAAAAACATTTTTTTTTTTTCAGAATAATATCGCAGTTGAAGGTCTTTCTTTTGGTCAAGCAGCAGGACTCAAGGATGATTTGGATGCTGATGACAATGATGTGGGTGAAAAAAGGAGGCTTGCCTTTCTTGATCTTTTGGTTGAATCCGCTCAAAAGGGAGTTGTTCTCAACGATCAGGAAGTAAAGGAGCAAGTCGACACTATTATGTTTGAGGTAAAATTTCATTTCTCTTTCCTTACTAAAAAAAAAAAAAATCCGTGAAACCAAATTCCACATAAAAAATATATTTTTTCTCACATCGAATCCTTTTGTCAAAAATTAATTATTTCGATAGAATAATAATTTTTTTTCCTACTTGGAAAAATAAATTTCACTTCTTTGCCAAAAAGGAATGAAAAATTAAAAATCTTACTTCTTGAAATCCTGATAGAAATAAATATATTTCTCATTATAGGGTCACGATACAACGGCTGCTGGATCCAGTTTCTTCCTCTCAATGATGGGATGTCATCCAGAAATTCAAGAGAAAGTTATTCAAGAATTAGATGAAATTTTCGGTGACAGCGATAGACCAGCCACCTTTCAAGATACCCTTGAGATGAAATATCTCGAGCGTTGCCTCATGGAAACTCTCCGAATGTATCCACCTGTACCAATAATTGCTCGTGAACTAAAATCAGATTTAAAACTCGGTTAGTTAATTTTTCATTATTTAACAAAAAAACTAATTTTCCCTTATTTCTATTATTTAACAGAAAATTAATTTTCCAAAGCAAAAAGAAAAAAATTACCAAAAAAAAAATTTCCTTTTTTTTCCAGCATCCGGTGACTATATTATTCCAGCTGGATGCACTGTTGTTGTAGCCACAATAAAATTACATCGTCAACCAAATATTTATCCAAATCCAGATGTCTTCAATCCAGATAATTTCCTACCAGAAAAAACTGCAAATCGTCATTATTATGCATTTGTTCCATTCTCAGCTGGTCCAAGATCGTGCGTTGGACGTAAATATGCAATGTTAAAATTGAAAATTCTCCTCTCAACAATCCTAAGGAATTTCCGTGTTCAATCAACAGTTAAAGAATGTGACTTTAGACTGCAAGCTGATATCATTCTAAAACGTGCCGAAGGTTTTAAAGTTAAATTAGAGCCAAGAAGACCAATGGCTAAGGCCCATTAAAAAAAGAAAAGAAAGAAAGAAAATAACAAATAAAACGCGGGTATTTTTTTTTCAAATAGTGTACCTGGAATATAAAACAAACTCGTGTATAGTCAAAGTGCAAATATTTTTTTTTTATCCATAATTTGAAATCGGATAATAATCGTCTCAACGTACACAATTTTTGTACATTGTTGTATAAATTGATTTTTGTTAGTGAACGTTTAATACGTATAGAATATTGCATATTATTATTATTATTTTATTGTTATCATCATCTTTTTTCGTTAATATATATATATATATATATATATATATATATATATATATAATATATTTATCTCATGTAATAAATATTAATCTGCAGTTGGTAAACTGCAAACGTTTAAATTGGTGTTTATTTTTATTTTTACACTTTTTCTTTTAGAATAATTAAAATTCTCATAAATCCTCAAAGTACCTTTAGCTGAAAAAAAAGAATTAATTATTAGTAAAATTTGAAACTAATTTTTTAATAACAATATTTGTGCTTACTTGCCTGTTTTGAAGTTATTATTTTTTTTTTTATAAATATAGGAAAATTTATTGTTTCACATCACTTACAGAAAAAAATAGTATTGAATCAAAAAATGCATATTTGAGTCAATATTTTTTTTGATTCAAAAAAAAAATTTACTATTTTGAAATAAATTTTCTGAAAATACAAAAATTAGTGAATCAAATAATTACATGATTTTTTTAAATCAATGATAATTTTATTTCAGTATATTTCCCGGTATACCGAAAATTAGTGAAGTGGTAATATTTTGAATATATTAATTACTCAAAAATATTAATAACACTCACAGTAAAAAAAAAAAAATAAAACAACTGCGATTTGATCGCAAAGCTGAGTAATATTGCCAAAAAAAAAAAAAGGAACCGAAAAATTTGCAATAGCAAATAAACAAAATTTAAATTCAATTTAAAATTATAAATTCTCTAAATTTTTTGTTAAAATTTTGATAAATTTTAGTATAATAAATATATATATATATATATATATATATATATATATATATATATATATATATATATATATTAATAGATTAATATAATAAATTACTGAAAAAATTAAAATTGAAAAGAAATATTATTGCTCACCACGATGATTTAACTGAAAATAATTATCAATTATGAAAAAATTCACAAAAAAAAAACTTACAAAATATTAAAATATAAGACAACATAGTGACAAAAAATAAATATTAAAAAATTGAATAAAGAAAAATTTTCACTGGTACTTCCAGTTACTTGTTTTTTTACTTACATTTTTTTTTTACCCGATTTCCCTACCTACAGCTATATTTAAAACGAAAAAAAAAAATTCTTGCCTACTTTTTCCCGATTTTCCTATTGCTATATTTAAAACGAAAAAAATTTTCTTTTCTACTTTTCCCGAATTTCCTATCTATACAAATAAAATATATTTAAAACGGAAATAATATCGCCCAGGTGCAAAAATGACCTACACTAGGGATAACGTCCCGGGACGCAACCGTCACCTGAGCGATTTTTTTTCTGAAAAGAAAAAACAGTTAATTAATATTGAAAAATTATTTATAAATCATTAAAAAAAAAATTATCAAAAAAAAACATTTAATTTTTAATTCCACATGCATTAATTTTTAATTTTTATGAATTATAATTATAAAATTTAATATTTGAAATATTGTTAAAAATATTAATTAATTAAATTATTTAAATTAAAATTTTGTAAATTTAGTTTAAATTACTTTTTTAATAAAAAGAGAAAATTACTATTGACTCGATATTAATTTTTTTTAAAGAAAGAAAATTACTTTGACTCAATAAGAAAAATTACAAAAATATTTTTAAAATATTTAAAATACACTAATAAATAAATAGCATAGAAAGTTTTTTTCAAAACCTGATAAATCTATTTTTAAAAATTTATTTACAAACACAATTTCTATGCATAATTCAACATATTATTGATGAAAATCATGTTTAAATGAATTTTTTTTTAATTATCAAAAATGGATTTATCAGGTTTTGAAAAATTGCTTCTCATAAACAATGAAAAAAAAAAAAAAAACATTGACAATAATATTAATTTACGTAGTATTAAGGTAGTAATCTACGAAGCATGTAATATTTTAGAATGTGGAAAGTGTTAGAAATTTTTAGGGGATAATTTTCGAAAATATCACAAGCTTCTTTTTTTAGATTACCCCTAAAAAATAACTAGAAAATAATAAATTTTGTCAATGCTGTCACTATGTTGTCAAAATTCCTTCCCTGTTTTTTTATTTTTCTAATTTTTAATATTTTTATCTCCATCAACATTTATTTTTCTAAATAGTTAAATGAATTCCAAAATTTATAAAATAAAAATTAATAAAATATAAAATTTATAAATGTAAAAAAAATTCATTTTCAATTTATGACTCTATTTTTTTTTTTTTTTTTTTGAATTTATAAAAAATAATAAATTGTTTTAAACAGGGAAGGGGTTAAATAAAAAACGACTCAACGATCGGCGAATCATCCCAACGTTGGGGCAATAACGTCATCGCCACTTCTCGAGCGCTTCAGGTCAACTCCCAAAGATCCCTCAACTTCATCGCACTTCTGCGAAAGGTTGGGAGCCACAAAAAAAAAATTATATAAAAAAAAAGTAATAAAAAATGCAAAAAAAAAATTTATAAAAAAAAACTGTATGCAGGGACCACTTTTCTTCTTCCACATCCTTCCTAGTCTTTTCAGATATATTTGGAAAAATTGAAATGGACCTGAAAAAATAAAAAAAAAAAAAAATTATTAGAAAACTAAATTGTACAATAATAATTATTTTTTGAAAACATTATCAAAATTCTGAGTTAATTTTATTAATCTGAAATTAATTTGAAATTAATTTAAAATTAATTTAATTAATTAACAAATAATTAAAAGCAGTTACATATACTTTATGTGTGAATTTTAAGTCAATTATAATTTTTAAATTTTATAAAATTAATTATATTGAAAAAAAAAACCTCACCTATATGAGACAATTTCTGCGTAGTGTCTAAAATACGATGACTGCATATCCTCTTTTTAAATATGAAAAAATCTTCTTGACCAAATGCCTGAAAAAAAAAAAAAATAAATAAAATTCATTATGTTTTATGTGGAAAATTAAATATTAAAAATCCTAAATATTAACAGTTATTACATTGTTCTAATAATTATTCTATTTCCTAATAATTATTATTATAAAAAAAACAATTAATATTTATAAATATAAACATTTAATATCGTATCAGCAATAATTATAAATATTAGGGTCAGTCGGGGTAAATCCGAACGGGGGGTAAATCCGAACGCTAATTATTTCAGCTTAATTAAAATTTTTAAAAATAAGTTCGATATGAGAATTTTTACCCCAGATCCTCTTGAAGAGATTCTAAGTATTATCCCATTTTTTGTTTGTTAATTAGCAACAGCATAAACAAAGATAACAAGTATTGCAAAAAAGATTGAAAATCAAAGATGACACTCTTTCAGTATTTTGTCTCGTATTTGAAGAAAAAGAAGCTAAAAATTCATTTTATTATTTATAATTGTTTGTTATGAATACTAGAACAGAAACTATTTTTGATTTTTGCCTTCTGTAAAATTTTATTAATAATATCAGACCGTTCGTATTTACCCAAAAAAATTGGAAAACTGGGGTAAATCCGAACGGTATTTTTAATAATTTTTTTTTACATCAAAGCCACACAAAATTGTTTTTATTTGATTACACTATTATTTTAACATTATAAAAGTACATAGAAAAAAGTTTTTCTTTCTATACGTATCCTCGTTAGTAATTAATAAGCAGAAACTTAATCTCTGTTCTCTCGAAGGAGTGTTCCACTTTTTTTTGCCAAATGGTTTGTTGAAAAAAGTTTTACAGGATCTTAATAAAATTTGGTATTCTACGGTTTTTGGGGTCGCTAATTACCAATTTGAAGTCAGTTTTTCAAAATTCAAAATGGCGGACGAGAATTAAAAAATTCATTGGATTCGCTCGAAAATTGTTACTCGGGGGGTTTCAGGGTTAGCAAATTTGATCATTTTTAAAAATAAGTTTTAGGAAAGTACGCCATTTTGAATTTAAAAAATTTGACTTTTATTTTTGTATTTACATTCAATCACTCCAAAATACTTTCTGTACCAAGTTTTGCAAAAATCCGTTATGATTTGATAAAGTTATTGAAGGTTTTAATTGTGTAATGCATTTTAATTTTTAACCTGTTTGATTTTTGTATTTATATATGATGCATTATTACATAATAGGTTTATTATCGTATTTTTTTTGAGTTTTTATATAAGTTTAACAATTGCAATACTTTAAATTTATTTTCCCTAAGATTTTTCTGAAATACAGTGGCGTTCGTATTTACCCCCATATTTTAGGAAAGTTGCAAAGTATCGAGGTAAATACGAACGCTAAGTTTCCTGCGATTGTAATTTATCAAAAATTTTTTCTACCCCATAAAATTGTTCTATGGAAGTAAAGTAACAACTTCATGCACCAGAATACCGGAAGTATTTTTTTTTTTAAAGAAAAAACTTATGTTATTGTTGAAACTTACTAAAAGCGTTCGGATTTACCCCAGTTGACCCTACAATAAAAAAACTAATTTTTTTTTATTGCAGTTAATATTTCTGAAAAATATTGAAAATTATTTTCTAATGGTTTTTTTCTAATGGAATTTTGTTTATAATTTTCAACAAATTTTTTTTTTTTAGCAGTAGTTATTATTTATAAATATTTCTAAATCTAAATATTTTGTTAATTTAATTAATAATTTTTGCTTCCTCGTGAATGAAGCTTTGTAGTACTTTCGTTTATAAAAATTTTCAAATTGGCGGAAACAATTTTTTTTCTATATTGAAACATGTATTTAATAAATTAATGAAAGTTAAAAAAAAAAAAAATTCCCATTTTAGTTGAAAAATTTTGTATTTATTTAAATTCAAGTTTAAATATAAAATAATTGTGTTCCTTGCATTGAAACAAACCGATATAATTGTAAATAATTATAAATTATATATTATTTTTCATTAATTTTTAGAAATTTCAACTAGAATGTGAATTTTGATTTTTTAATTTAAATTAATTTTTTAAATTTAACTCAAATGTATACTCAAATGTTTATATTATTATATTATTAACGTATGTTTATTTTAATGTTAATGCTTTCTCTACGAGGAAGCAAATTTTTTTGCTGATCGTAAAGAGAAAGCAAAATGTTCATGTAATGAACATCTGAATTTACATCTTTTTTTTAATAATATCAATCAATATTTTAAAATACAAAAATTAAGGGGAAAAAAAATTGATGATAAACATACATTGAACTGCGACTCAGCAATGCAAGATCTCCTCCAGGAGCAGCTCCGCAACAAGCACCCATCATTCACAAAAATTGGACACCTGTAATTAAGGAAAAAAATTAATTATTTTACACAAAAAAAAAAAAAAATTAAAATTAAATTTTAAAAATAAAATTACATCTTTTGTAATCAACAATTTAAAAAAATTGTAGGCAAAAAATTTCAATCACTTTTCAAAAACTGTATTTTTTTTATGAAAATTATAATTATTTATTTGTCTACAAAAAAAATTTTGCAAAAAATTGTATCACTTTTCAAAAACGGTAATTTTTTTTATACAAATTATAATTATTTCTCTACAAAAAAAAGTATTGCAACCTTTTTATGTAATCAATAATTAAAAAAAAAAAAAAAAAAAATTGTAGACAAAAAATTTCATCTCTTTTCAAAAACTATATTTTTTTTATGTAAATTATAATTATTTGTCTACAAAAAAAAATTACTGCAACCATTTTTTATAATCAATTATTTAAAAAAAAATGTACGCAAAAAATTTTATCATTTATCAAAAATTATATTTTTTTATGCAAATTATAATTGTTTGTTTAAAAAAAAAATATTGTAACGGTTTTTGTAATTAATAATTAAAAAATAAAATTGTAGGTAAAAAATTTCATCATTTTTCACGTGAAGAATATTTTCTTTTATCTTTAATCGTTCTAAAAAAAAATTACTGCAACCTTTCTTTGTAATTAATTACAAAAAAAATTTTCAGCAAAAAATTTTATCATTTTTCGCACGTGAAAGTATAAAATTAATTTCTTTATCTCTTAAATTTATTTTATAAAAATTAAACCTTTTCTTAATGTCAATTTTTTTCGTAAATTTTAATTAATTAACAATATATTTGTGTTGTTAATAATTAAGAATAACTTTTATTTTTATTTTCGTCGATAATTGTGAATTTTGTAAACTAATAATTGAGTAAAAAAAAAAAAAAAATGTTCATTATCAAAAGTAGAAAAAAATCTGTAAATTAATATAAAAAAAAAATAGATAAATATATGATACGAATTTAAATATTAATGAAATTTTGATTTTAAATATTTGTCTCTAAAATACGGCGGACAAATATCCAAAGAAATGTAGAATTGAATTGTGAATTTCATCGAGTAGTAATTTTTAGGTTAAATTTCAAAGTGTCATCAAATTTGACAAAATATTAAAAATTTTGAATCTCACCAACAAAAATTAATTAAAATCCTGAATATTTAGATCACACTGAAGTTAATTATTGAAATAAATTTGTTATTTCTATTTAAATTATAAGATATTTTTTTGTTTTACAGAAAATATTCTGTAACTGTCAACCGCGCTTTCAACAATGTCCTATACTATAGTGAACAGTGATACCAACGCAAACAAAAATGTTACCAACCAATTACACTACTACCAACATAATTTTTTTTAACTTCTTTTTTAATTGTACTATTTTCAATTTTATTCATAATTATTAAACAACTCATCTAATAATTATAAATTTGTTTTTAACAATTTTTTTTTACTTTAACAAAAAAAAAATGACGCGGGAAAATACCACATTGCAGCGGTAATGTGAAGTCACAATATGTATATGCAACAAGTCACAACAAGTGTAATGCCAAAATTTGTCGAAAATAAAATTTACCTGAATTATTTTTCCTCACAGCTGCCACGAAATTTTTTATTCATTTTTGATTATTCATATAAAAACTGCACTTAATTACCCAAAAAAATGTATAATTAACGATTATGATTAAAAAAAATACTGAGATTAAATTTTAACGAACAAAAAATTGTTCTTCTACATACTTTCTGACGACGCCATTGGCAATGAGCAGTAATGCCAATCCAAGATTACAAAATCTAAAATTTTCACTTCTACCAACATGAAAATAATTTTTGATAGAAGTCCAATTTTTTTTTTTATCAATTTATTTTTCCCCAATATTTTATATAATTAATAAAATAAAAAATTTGTATTATAATTTGAATTATATATTTACCTTTTTTTCTTGTGTGACATTGCGATGATCTTTTCAGGTTATGTTTTCGTGTACTAAAAAATTTTATCTAAATATACTATTCTTTTTTTTTACTGCCAATAAACTTATATGATTTTTCGATAATTAATATATAACTGAACTAAATTACCGTAAAATATCAATAATTAACGTTATGATAATACAAATATTACACGTATAAATTTTCTCGAACGAAATCTGATCTACTTGTGTCGACGCCATTTGCAATGAGCAGTAATGCCAACCCAAAATAACAAAAAATTGCTAGCTGCTTGCTTCTTTCTGATTGGCTGAAAAAGAGTTAGATTAAATATCGATTAATCGCAAACGATTTTTAAGAAGCGCTGAATTCAAATCACTAAAATTCTTTTAAATATATTTTTTTTTAGTATTTCTAAATAATTAAAAAATAAGAATAAAAGTCAATAATCAAAAGCTAAAAATAACAAAATTTATTATTAAAATTAATAAAATTTCTATTTAATTTTATTAATGAAATTTACAAAATTGCTTTAAATCTAAACCTAATTATAATTATTATTAAAATTAACAAATTTATTTTGTAATTTAAAAAAACAATTCTTAGAAATTAACAAATTAAATTTAAATTCTAATTAAATGATTAGTTAACTAAAAAATAAATTTTAAATCTTAAAAAACTAGTTTTTTATAAACTAAAAAATAGAAAATAAAAATCAATGTTCTTTTTTTTAATACAAGTCGAATATGAATAAAATTAAAAAAAAAAAATTCTCAAACTGAAAAAAAAATTATAAACCATTTCTAAAATAAAATAATTGTTCGGGACATAAATTTAACAATAAAAAGAACTAATTTTTTTTCTTTTTTTTAATTAATAATATAAGATGAACTTAAAAACCCTTATCAACTAATAACAACACAATACATATTTATATTTATTGCTAAATACAAATTTTGATGAATATATATAAATTTTTTTTTTTCAATGAAACGAAATGCAATATATTGTCAGGAAAACATTATTTATATAAACACTAAATAAAAACGAAAAAAAGTTTCTACAAAAAAATTTTCTTTTTTTTTTTTGTTTTGAATTCGAGTATTTTTCATACAACTCTTAATATGTTGCAAATATATATATATATATATATATATATATATATATATATATATATATATATTTATATATATTATAGAACAATGAAAAATTTGTAATTTTTCTTTTTTATTAAATTTAATTATTGAAAATTTATTTCAAGCAAAAGAAAAAAAAAGCTGCAAAATTAATAATTAACTATTAATTAATAAAAAAAAAAAAAACGAAAATCGATTGCACTGGTCTTTGATTTTCATTTAAAAAATATTACAAAAAAAAAGAGAGAAAAAAAAATTTGAAACAATTTACAATTTATTTCTGCAAATTTAAAATGTAGAACATTAGAAAATAATTTTCAAAAAAGAAAGTAGAAAATTAAAAATTAATATTAGTTTAAACGAATTCAAAGCCTATATTTAAAGAATTCATTTCTTGACTATATTTATATAATATTGTTTTCTTTTCTACAAAAACAGCGTACATTATAAGTCACATTACTTACATTTTTTTTTTTTTTTTTTTTTTATTACATTCAATTTTCAATATTCGTACATTATTTTGTACTGCAAAAATTACACTCAAACTATATATTTTTATTTATCTCTCTCGCTTTCTTTTCACTTTAGGGATAATTTTTTCAAAAAAAAGATTTTTGAAAATTTTTTTTCTTTTCTCATCACATTTTTTCTTTTTATCATGCATTCTATATTCAAATTATAGAAATAATGATATATACCTAATAATAATTATAATAAAAATAGTTATAATAATAATAATAATAATAATAATAATAATAATAATAATAATAATAATAATAATAATAATAACATAGGTAATAATAGTAATAATATTAATCATAATTATAATAATAATAATAACATAGATAATAATATTAATAAAAAAAAATTATTATAATATCCAAAAATTCGAGAGAGATGCGTTGATTTTTTTTTTTTTTTTTTTAGATTGCTATATACATCGAAAAATAATCGTAGGTATAAAATAAAAAAAATTGAAGATTCATTAAAAATATTAGTTAATTATCACTGAATTAATTTTAATCATTTTTTTTATTTTATTTTATTTTTTTTTTATTTCTGCACCAACAACAACAATAAAAACAAAATTCAAATCTTAAAAAGTTACTTTAATTTTACATTATGATTTAATTAAATAAATTATAAATTATAATAATTTTTTTTAGTATTAAAAATTACAAATTATAATTACTTTTAATATTAAAAATTGACATTTAATATATTATGCATTGAATTAAATTTTTTTTTACAAAATTTAATTTTTTTCTCCTTTACAAAATTATTCTTCAAAATTTAGAAATTATTTTAAATAATTTAAATTGAAAATTTTAATTATATTTTTTTCATATAAAATAACTGATTCTGAATTAATTTCCATATTAGTAATAATAATAATAATTATTATTATTATTATTATTATTATTGGAATAATTGCTTCCTTGATGATTAATTAAATTTGTAATTTTCAATAATTTTTTTTGTAATTGTAATAACAAAAATTGGTTTATAATTAATTACTAATAAACAGAACCAAAAAAAAAAAAAAAAAAACTAATCAATTCAATGGAGAAATAAATTAACTTAATAAATTTTTACATCTAATTACAATAGAACAATAATTAAATCCATAAAAGGCTTCGTTAAAATTTTATTTCATCAAAAAATTTATTATTTTCTTATAAATTATATGAAAATTACTTTAAAGTCAAAATATTTACTTTACATATATTTTAAGTTAAGAAATTATATGAAAATTATTTTAAAGTCAAAATAGTCACTTTACATATATTTTAAGTTAAGAAATAAAAAAATATTTTTGTAAATTTAATTTTAAATTTACAAATTATTATCGTTTTAATAAAACTACAATTATACTTTTACAATATATTCCTCTATATTTTTTCTTTTTCCAATTTATATAAAAACAATTATAATTTGTAATTTACCGAAACTAAAATTATAATAATATTTCAATTAAATCATTTTTTTTATGTTCGTTTTGTTTTAGATTCAACATAAATATATTTATATATATATATAGCAATCTTTCATACCTTTCATATTCTTTTTGTCACTTATTTCAAGGAAAAAAAAAAATCTCACCAATTTTTTTAAAAGGATACGATTTAAAAAAAAATATACATTGTCCAGACAATTAAAATGCAATTTTCACTCTTTTTTTTTATTTAACTCACAAATTAGTGTCTTCCGATCCATCGGTTTCCAATGATGGCATATCACTGCCATTTAATGCATCATTTGAAATATCCTCAATATTCACTTGTTGAGGATGATTGAAAAATACATTTTTCTCAATATCCTTTTGTTTTGTTGCAATATCAAAACATTCTTGTAATACTTCACTAACTGTATCAACTGCTTTTGTTTCCTCTTGATTTTCCTCTGTTATTTTATTAACATCATTATTTTCATTTTTATCATCTTCATTATGAATAATTTCAACTGGAATTTGATTGGAAATTTCCTCGAGACCATTTTGTACAACTTGTTCAATTTCCTGTGGCAATGATGTTTGTTGATCGTTAATTGTTGGATTATTAATTGTCGAAAATTCAATGATTTCACTATTATTTTCCATTTCTGTGATTTCTTCCACTTTTTTTTCTTCTTTATCATCTTGTATTGATGTCGAATGTCGTGATAATTCCTCATTTGTCGAAATAGCAGGCAATGATGATGTTTCTAAATCCTCGGCATTTAATGTTGTAATTTCAAGACTCTCTTGTGAACTTCCAGTATAGGCAACAGTAAAATCTTGACTATCGTCTTCAATTGATTTTTCAGTTTCTTCATCATCTTTTTTTGTTTTTTGTTCCTCATCGGCTATTGAACTCACTGATTCTGCAACTTCATCAATCACTTGTAATTCTTCTCTTTGCAATAATTCCTCGAGATTTTCATTTTCCTCCTGTGAATTTTCATCCTCATTAGTTTCATCATTTTTTGATTCTCTTCGTCGTTTTTGCGGTGATTCTTTTGAATCTCTTCGCAATTTACGTTTAGATGATTTATCCTTTTGCGGTGATGACAATTGATTCGACGATACAATTTTTTGTGAATTTAAAGATTCATTGTCCGTGGAATTTATCTCTTTATCTTCGGATACATTTGCAGAATCTGATAATTCTTTTTCATCTTGTATTTTTGTTTCTATATTTTCTTCGATATTTTCTGTATTTTCTACTTCTGCTGCGCTTTTCAAATTTTCTGTATTTTCCGTATTTTCCAATTCTATTTTACTTTCTTCTTTTGTCGTTTCTTTATCTTCCACTAATACCGTTTCATTATCCACTGAAGTTGCTTCTTCTTCTTCTTCTTCTTCTTTTCTTTCTTCTTCGTAATTATCCGTTGAATTATTTCTTGATTTAAGTTTCGGTGATTCAATTTTTGATTTATCATCCTTTGAAGGTGATTTATTTTTAATTGGCGATTTATTTTTCCGTGGCGAACGATTTTTCAATGGCGATTTCTCGATTGTTTCATCATCCGACAATATTGCATCGTGTGAACTGTCTTTTGATTCCCCTTTTCCTGGCGATTTTCTTTTTCCCACTCTTGGCGATAGTGATTTCATCTTCGGCGATTTTTTCTCCTCTTCTTTTTCTTCTTCGTTATTTTCCTCTGGAATTTCATCTTTTTTCTCATCTTCCTTAGGAATTTCGTGATTTATCGTCTCAATTTCAGTTTCTTCGGAATTTTGTTCCTCGGAATTGGAAATGGAACTTGGAATAATTCTTGTTTCTGGATCTTCGGTACTTGTATCAAGAATAACGAAACCATCATCAGGAACACGAATTTCAGTTTCCGATTGTTGCAAATTTTCCTGTTCTTCATTTTTCGATATTTCTTCTTGATTTTTCGTTTCTTCGATTTTTGAATTTTCTTCTATTTCTTTTTCACTAGATGAGGCAAGATTTTCTACAGAAGAATTATCGGCAATTTTTTCCTCATTCTTTATAATTTTACCACGAACTTTAGTTTTTCTTCCCTTTGTTTTTGATTTTTTTGTCGTGTCACTTTCCTTATTCTCCAATGATAATTCAATTTTATCATCCTCAGTGTTTTTATCGGAACTATTGCCTGAATCGGAATTTTTCACTTCATAATCCTCCGATTCGTCATTTTTTTGCTCTTTCATTTCGGAAATTATAATTTTTTTTTCAATCTGAACTCGATCGAGTTTAATGTCAAAATTTTTTAAATGTATTCTTTGATGTTTAAAATAATCCTCGGATAATTCAAATATTGTATTACAGGCCGCGCACGTAAGGGGTCGTTTTTCTTTTTCTTCTATTTCTTTCTCTAATTCCTCTGTTTCTTTTTCTAATTCCTCTTTTTCTATTTCTATTTCTTCTTTTTCTATTTCTATTTCCTCTTTTTCTATTTCAATTTCCTCTTCTTTTTCAATTTCCTTTTCTTTTACTATTTCAACTTCCTTAAATGGCTTTGATCGTTTAGCCATTGATTTCTTAACTTTCGGCGGACTTTTAAATTCACTAATTTTTTTAGTTCGCGTTGTTCCTCTTCGTGAACTTGCTGTTGAACTCACCGATGTTATCGAATCATTTCGTTTTCTTGCATTTCGTTTCGTTGGTAATTCAATTTCAACGGATTTTGTTGATCTTGAACGTGTACTACTTGCAATTGATTCAACAGAACTGCTACGATCTCTTTTTGTTTTTTGATTATCAATTCCTTTCTTTTGTGTTGTTTTCTCATTTGATTCCAATCTTTTGCGAATTCTCTGCGATCTTACTTCTCTTGGTTTCTCTTCTTCTTCTTCTTCGTCTTCTTCTTCTTCTTCCACTTCTTTTTTTTCTTTCTTTTCTTTTATTTCTTTCTTGAATTTTTTAGTTTCCTTTTTTTTCATTTCCTTCTTTGCCTCTTCAATTGCTTCCATTTTTTTCGATTTTATTATTTTTCTCCCTCGTTTTGTAATTTTTTCATCCTCATCACTCGATATGTCAATAATTTCTCTACGTTGTTGTTTTTTTGGTGGTAATTTATTTTGCAATCGTCTCGATGGTAAACGAACATTTGTTGTCTCTTTAATTTCGGGTAATTCTTTAAGTTGTGCCTTTGTTTTTGTACTAGATCGATTGCTGTTGCTACTACTACTACTATTATTATTATTATTATTACTACTACTGCTACTTGAACTTTCGTCATTATTTCGATTATAATTTATTTGACTTTTGTTGTCTTTATCATTTTTATCATGTTTTGTCATTCTTAATGGTTTTGGTTTACTTTTATTTGAATTATGTAAAACATCTTTAAGAAATACTTTACACGATACAATATCGGCATCATTTGAATTTCTTTTACGTTTATTGCGTTCAATTATTTTTTCTGGATCCATTGTTATCCAACATGTTTTACATACAGTTCGTCCTGTACGATGAATACGAAACATATCGACGCCTTTTTCCGTTTCCGACTGGCATTCATCGCAAAAACGATTTCGTATTTTTTTCTCCATTTTACCAGTTTCTGTTGTTTGTATCTTTCTTGAATTACGCGCCATTATACTTGAATCACTCTCCGTGTCGGAAATTGTTTGTAATCCAATTCTTGGACTTCTCACGCGTGTCGTTTTGCGACGTACAATTGTTGTTTTTGTCTGTGAAAAAAAAAAAAAAAGAAAATCAAGGTCACTGTCAAGTACGCACAAAAAAAAAGGGGGGAAATATTTGCGAAAAAATGAAATACTTTTTATTCAATTTTAAATAAATCAAAAATTGTTAAATTATTTATTAACACGAACCTTTGTTAATTTATCAACTCGAATTCCTTCGTCGATAACTTTGTGTAATTTCTCCGAAACTTCCTCGGATACAGTTTGAAGATCAAAAAGTAGATCAATCGAATAACGGCAGACTAAACAGATAAAAATGTCTGTCTCATCACTCAACTGGAACGAAAAAAATTTTCTTTTTCAGTAAAATCTTTTTGCAAAATAATGAATTAATCTGATATTTTGCAAAACAAAAAATAATAATTGAGAAAATTGAAGAAAAATAATAAAATTTGCAAATAAAAAAAAAAACAATTAATGAACGTGAAAAAAAATTACAAATATAAATAAGAAATAAAATAATAGATATTTTCCTTAAAAAAAAAAATAATAATAATTAATAACATTAAAGAATTTTCTAAATATTGATTTAAATAAAATTTCTAGGAAAATATAAAAAAAAAGAGAATAAATTTTGAAAAATTTGAATAAAATAATATCAAAAATTAAATTGCAAAAAAAAAAATTACAAATATTCAATAATAAATAAAATAATAAAAAATAGAAATAAATTAAATTAAATTATTAATAAATTAATAAAATAATTGATATTTTGTAAAAAAAAAAAGGAAGCAATAAAATTTTTTTTTCTATTTAAATTCTAGAGAAAATTAAAACTCACCTCATCAAAGAGATAATAAATTTTATCAAAAGCGTCGTTGAGTTGATTAGTTTTTTTTAAATTAAAAAAATAACCCTTTCTCGCTGCTTCCTGACAAAAGAAGCAATTCGATTTTCTTTTCTTGTAACTTTTCTCTAACTCTTTACGTGAATCTTTATATTTATGTACAAAATCGTAACATTTATCAACCTCGTATGCGCATTTATGGCAAATCTTGGTCGATAGAGCATCGTCCTTAGAAGCCTGTTAAATAAATAAAAATTTATCAAAATTTATTTTTTCATTATTATTATTATTATTAATTAAATAATTTTTTAGGCTCAAAATAATTGAAAAAATAAAAAGAAATTCACTAAAACTATTAATTAACAACTAAAATAAATAATTCTTTAAACATTAAATTAATAATATATTAATAATAATATATCAAAATTTTTAATAATAATAATAATTATAATAATAATTATAATAATAATTAAATAAAAAATTAGTATTGCAATTACTATTTAGAAAATTATTAAAAGTTAATTCATTTAGTAAAATTAATTTATAAAAAAAAGAAATAAATAATAAAACTTTACGATCGATAATAATGAAAAATTAAAAAATTAAATTCAATATTTTACAATAATAAATTATTTGCTTGCAATTTTTTTCCGTCATTTTTCCCTCGATAAATATGGAGAAAGAAAGAAAGACGGAAAACTACTTTTCTTTTTTTTTTCCTACAAAAACAAAACACAAATCGCACTGTACAATTCTAAGTTTTCGTTAATTAAAAAACAACAACCGAAAAAAAAACACAATTTAAAAAAGAATACAAATAGCGTTTATTTGCAAAAAAAAAAAAAAAAGGCAAAATTCTATCCACCAGGTAATAATAAATGTATGCGCTTTATGTTGAGAATCTTTCCGCAAACAACGAAGCGTCACAAAAATTGAGCAGAAAAAAAAAAAAAAAATTCGCAAATTATATATATGAATAAAATTCTTATTTTCTAAAAAATATCATTTAACTTTTTGCAATTACATTCACTCAACACTTTCACAAATAATTCTTAAATGAGAATATTTTTTATATATAATCAAAATGAGGTTTTTCCATCACGAAAATACTGGAAGATTCAATGAGGACATGTTTAATAATCGACATAACCTCCATTTTCATTCCGCGCAAATGCAAAATTTTATAAAATTACTATACACAATGAAAATATCATAAAATTGTTATTTTTCCGTATATAAATCATGCAAATTAAAAAAAAAAAAAAAATTTGCAAAATTAAAAAGTAATCATAACCTTAATAGCTCTCCTCACTGGATGGATACAAAACAAACAAGTAGGGTTGAAGTGGGGGGGGAGGAGAGGAGAGAAATTATTTATTATGGAGAAAAAAAATTTGCGACTCGTTCACGTGATGAAAAACTACAATAAAAACGATTACAAAATCCACACATATACACGAGAACAATAAACTGAATTTATCACAAACCCCGTTTATAGATCAAACTTGGTAAGCTCAAATGAAAAAAAGAAAAAACGATAAAAGCCACACGGTTCATTTTATCGTTAATATCGGCGGGTACGTTCAACTTTTAGCCACTAGATGCAGTTTTAGTTTTACTATAGTGAAAAAAAGAAGGTCCGAACCGCCCGGACTAGAAATAACATAACCTAAAAAATTTTCTTGCAAATACGCATAAATACATCATGCAAATTTCACCTCTACTACTATATAATAATTATCTCGCTTATAGTAAATAAATAAATTTTTTTCTCAATTACCTTTAATGATAAGCATGTTTCAATTTTGTTGAAAAAGGTTTTGTCCTCCGATATGTCGAGGAAAATTCCTTCGTCACTGGCACACAGGAAACAAATATTTGGCATTCCTGCTATCAATAAATGTGTGAAAATGAAAAAATAAGTCCGCAAATTAAAATGTTAATGCGGATTAACATTTATCATTTACTTTTTGCATTGAAATGAAATTATAAATAGGTTTTTTTTCTTTTTTGAAAGAAAAAAAAACCAGCACAACACGAGAAAATAAAAAAACACTGACAAAATGCTAAATTTAGGGGGAAGCGTTTTTTTTTTTTTGGTAAAAATTGTATAATAATTTGGCGGCAACACAACAGTGCCCCTACGACGGACACACAGGAACTTGGAATTACTTACCCCGGAAGCCACGTCACAAATGACGTCACCATTTTGGAAAATATATCGACTTTCAATTATCGAACATTTGGCGCCAAATTCAAATCAAATTTTAAAATTTTTATGTGAATAATTAATAATAAAAATTACAGATTCAGAGAAAAATAATTGGATAAAAAATTTAATTATTTATATTAAAATTAATTAAATTGAAATTAATAACAAATTTCTATGTTAATTAATTAATTTTTTTTAACATTAAATTATGCTTTATTTAATTCTAATAAAGTCTACAACTGTTTAAATAAAAAGTTTTGTTTTTTTTTAAAAAGAAATTTTTCAATTTCAAAATACACTTAAAATAAAGAATCATAAATTTTCAATATATGAAAAAAAAATTTTTTTTGGGAAATTTAAATTCACATTTTGAAAATATGAAACAACTTTCAAATAAAAAATTGACACATTATATTTTTTTAATGTAATATTTAAAATATATTCATAAAAATTTTCATTAAAAAAAAATAATTTTATCATTTTTGAGAAGTCGAATTAAATTTTAAATTTTTTAATTATTTAATTCAAAGAAAATTAAATTAAATTAAAATATAAATTTGATAATTTAGATAATTATAATTTTTGCTGACAATTTTTTTTTGGAATTAATTAATTTTAATAATTTAAAATATTTAAATTATAGAAATATTTTTTTAATACAGTTTTTTGAATTTCCAAACATTTTAAAAATAAATAAAAATTTAGAATTATTTTCAAAAATAGGATTTCTAATTTTATAAAAAATTACCTAATATAAATAGAATAACAATAATAATTTAACTATAATATTTTTTTTTCTAAATTTGAAAGAATAATTTCAAATATAATTGAAATTAAAATTGATGGAAAAAAAAAGTTTCAAAATCGATAAAGTTTTAATTACAAAAAAAAAAAAAACTTTTTTCTATTGTTTCAGATGATAATTTTTATGAAACTAAGAATTTTTTTTTTAAAGGAAAAAATATACCTATACATCTCGTGAGATATTAAAAAAAAGTTAGTTTTTTTTTATATACTGAGAATTGAATTCAATTTTGAAAATAAATTCAAAATTGAATTAATTTTTTTCCACAGAAGTCGAAAAAAATATTTTCGAAATTTTTACAAAATTTTTTTTTTCCACATTCTATACACAAAAAATATATAATGTCTAAAAAATAAAAAGGGAATATATTTAACTTTTGGATTTGACTATTTTTTGAATTTCATCTTTTTCATCGCTCGTTATTGATATTTGATTAATGACATTTGAAATTCTCCAAATAATATTCTCGCACCATTCTTTCGTCGTTAAATACGTCAGTCTGAAAGAAATTATAATTTTTTTTATTTATTAATTAAGAGATTAAATTTTTAATTTTAATCAAACTTATAAAATAAGTAAATTTATTATAAATGATAATAAAAATAATAATAATAATAATAATTAACAATAAATAATAAGAATTAATAAATAAATAAATAAATTAATAATAAATATTAATAAATAATAAATATAATAAAACCGTAATTGTTACTGTAAATAAATATATGAAAAATTATTTTTAAAAATTTAATTTAAATAAAACAAATTTTTAAAAATTAATAAAAAATATTAATCAGCAAAAAAATTAGTTACTTTTTTTTCTGAATTAATTGATTAGTAAAATAAAAAATTTCATAAAATATTTGAAAAAAAATTAATACAATTAGAAATTTTTTTTTTAATATATGAAATGTAAAAATTTGCATTTACATACCTGAAATTATTTTTGAGATTTTCAATAAATTCATTTGATGAAAAATCTATTGATGGCAATTTTTCAATGCTACTTCCTATTATTTCTGTTCCTTTGCCAATATTTTTTTCAGTTTCATCAAGTATATTTGTAATTGTTTGATTTGATTGCTTAACTGTTGTATAAGCATTGCAAAATGTCGATGTTATACTTTCAATAATAGGAAGTTGTTGAAAGAAATTTTTACTCTCTCCCTTAGTTGTGAGGGCGACAATTTTTCTTTTTGTCGGACTTTCGCATTTCGTCATAATACTCGCTTGCTGTAAATTCGAATAATATTATTTATAATAATTTATTTATTTATAAACAATAAAAATGAAATTTTTTATTTCAAAATAAACTCTTTTGATTTTGAAAAAAAAATTTTTTTTTTTTTATTAAAATTGCATATTAATTTAAGTATAAAAAAAAATACAATTTACATTGTAAAAATAAAATTGTTTTTTAATAACAATACTAGTTAAAGAGAAAAATTAAACAATAATTCGGTAAAATAACCTAAAAGAAAATCGTTTCTTTCGTAGAGATTACAAAAATTAAAATTTTTAATTGTTGAAAAATGTTAAAAACGTTAATTTTAGGGCAAAATTAATTTTTAAAAACAAAAATATAAAAATTATTTTCATTGTATTAGTGATAAACATAAAAAAAGAAAAAAGAAAAATCTATTTCTACTGTAGGAAATTTTTTGAACACCCTGTATAAACAAATTTGTCTCGAAAAATCAAACAAAAATCAATTTTCCATCAATTTTGTTTAATTTATTTTTTCCTTTAAATCATATTTTTTTCCAAAGGGTTCTAAAAATGGAATTCACGTCCCTGATAGAAAAATATATGGATGAGATCATTATTTTCTTATGTATATATGAAATAAAATATTTTCAAATATTTCCCAAAAATTTTTTGACATAAAATTTAAATTTGCAAATAAACAAATTTCATTAAAATTTTCATATATATTTTCCATTTTTCCCTTTTGGAATTTTTTTTCATGGTCAATTAGTAAAAAAAAATAATGTGAATTGAATCTCTAAAAAGGGTTAATTCTAAAAATATCATGTGTGTATTTATATGAAAAATATACAAACTCTGTAGGCAATTTTAGCGATGCCAGACGGTCGTTCTTTTGTTATTGTCACTTCTTTTTTTAATTCTTCCATTATTATTTAAATTTTTTGTTGTCTATTTTATTATTAGGAAAAAATTGTTTTCCTCTTCTTTTTTTTTCAAAGTAGAATAATCACTATTGCGAGTAGACAAGATCGATAAAAGCAACGACGATGCGACTTTTCGCTCGTCACACCAGAAGAGAGAGAGAATAACTAAAGTTAAATCATTTCAGAAACATGCGCGTTAAGTTTGTGTCAATTTTATGTATAAAACATTACTTTTTTTCTCCAATAAAAAGAATTGTTTATTTTTTTTTTATAAATTAGTTTAAAAAAATTATCTATTTTTGAAAATAGAATTAATAAATATATATATATTTTTTTTCATTTCTTCTTCGATATATTTTATTTCCTTTTGAGTTTTTTTACTCTTTCGTTGCTTTTTTAAATTTCAGTTGGTTTTCAATATTTTTGTTTTCTTTTCATAACTTTTCTTCTTTTTACTTTAATTCCTTTTGTTTTTCAATTTTTTTAATTTTTAATTATTCTCGTTCTTCAAATTTTCCTCTCGTTTTTCATAAATAATTGATTATTATAATTTTCATGATTGTTTTTCTTTTTTTAATGTTTATCTCACTAATTTCATTATTTTATGTTCAAATTAATTTTTCTATTTAATTTGAATCTCCATTTTTTGCAAATAATTGTCATTTTTAAATCGATATTTTACGATTGTTGAAAATTTTAATCGAAAACTATTTTTTTTTTTTTTAGCAAAAAAGGCAAAAAACTATTTAAAATAAAACTTTTCCGTTTCGAAAATAATAACAAAATTAAAAAATAAATAATGAAAAAATCAATTTTCTAAAATGGAAAATTATTTCGTGACTAAAAAATAAAAATTGCAAACAAAATGAATAATTAAAAAATTATTAAATTCTTTATATATGAAAAATAGAAATATCAATAAATAATAAATAAAATAATGCAATTATTTGCATTTTGGGAGAACACAAAAGAATTGTCTAAACACTCGATTCATAAATGACAATTTGCATAATGGGATTATTTTGCGATGAAGGCGAAGCATTTGCAATATCCCAAAGAATATCCTCGACTGCTTTTTCCCATTCTTGTTCTTTTGAATTTTCCACATCAGTTCCACTACGTTTTAAACGTGGCATCGATATTATTGTAAGTGCCCTTCTGAAAAAATCAATTTTCAAAAATAAATTTCACTAATTTCTTTAAATTTTCCATTTTTTTTTTCAATTGTTAAGAAAAGAAAAATTATTGTAAGTCCGTTTTTTTTTTTAATTTTTAAATGAATAAAGATAAAAATTAGTAAAAAAAAAAAAATTTAGGGAAATTAATATGATGAAAACTATTTAAAATTAAAACAAATTTCAATAAAACCTGAGATCAGATTGAAAAGCCGACATATCACCACCGGCGTGTTCTCCAATTTTCTTCAATGTTTCCGTTAATGGTCCACTCAGAGCTTGTAATCTCCTCCACGAATGGGCATATTGTCGTCTAACTAATTCAATTATTGTCCCAGTCAATGCAAGACCAACCAAAATATACAAAGTACAAAGTAACATATACTTTGGTTTCTCTGAAATTAATTTTTTTTACGCCGCTTTTATTGATTTTAAAATAGTAAAGAAAATTTAACAAAAATACAAAATAAATTTGATAAATACTAAATAAATTTACAAAAACTAATAAATATAAAAACTATAAATAATATTTATAAAAAAAAAATGACAAAATACTAAAAAAAAAAGAAAATACAAAAATTACTAAAAAATTATGTGAAAAAATTTACTCAAGTAGATACTAAACGAATAACAAAGCGTAAAATTTCTTAAAAATTGGAAGCTGTTTTTTTAAATTATACTTTTTCTTGTTTGATATTTACTTGGTACCAAATCGCCAAATCCAATTGTCGTCATTGTCACAAAACAAAAGTAAAAGCCCTCGAAAAAGCCCCAATCTTCTTCCCATAACATAAACATTCCGGCGCCACACGCCAAATATAAAAATAACAAAACGACCGCTGCAAAAGCTCCTGAAAATAATTATAAAGTAAATTAATTTTGAAATAATAGAAATATTAAATTTTAAAGCAAAAAATATAATTTTTACTAAAATTAACATTAATAATAATCTTTTTTATAACAAATAAAAATTGTGAATTAGAAAATTAATAAGAAATTTTAATTAGTAAAATTGAGTATTGTATTTTCATTATTTACAATTATTAATTATCTAAGTTTCTTAAATAAATAAATATTCATTTATATAATTTATTTATATTGTTAATTGCAAAAAATTTATCGTCATTTTTTTTCGAATATACAAAAAAAAAAAAAATACAAACCCAATGAACGTCTTCCTGCCATATTATTAGGCATACAAGAATTAATTCTTTCAGGTAAATTTGATCTAATTTTGTGAGCAATTTCACTGACACCTTCAGCAAAAAGTTTACCCCAATCAGCTATTACTGTCAATGTTAATGGAATTCCAACCAATGCAAATAGAATGCAAAATATTCTTCCCCAATCTGTGGCAGGAACAATGTTTCCATATCCTGTAAATTAATATTAATTAATATCAAATTCATATTGATAATAGAAATTAAATAAAAAAATTATTTTTCCACTTTATATTGTAAAAGTTATTTAAAAAAAGGGCAATAAACATTTATTTCTTTTTTTTTTTTTTACATCTATTCAAAGGTATAGGGCAGAAGCTTTTCAAAAGAAATTCCACTTGTTCTGCATATTTTCGCGAGAGGAAAAAAGAAAGTCGTTGTCGAGAAAAACCGAGGGATGAAAGAAATAGATAACAATTTCAAAAGGAAATATTTTGCAACAGACATGAATTCAACGTTTGTAAAAATTTTATTCTTCCCCTTTTTCCTTTCGAGATATCTATATATAATAAAAAAAAAAGATAAACATCTCGAGTTTGATATAAAAAAAAAAGAAAAAATAATAACGGCGTGTTGCGTAATAAGTTGCATCATCTATCCCTTACAGATAAATATTTTGCTCTCAATTTTTTTTTTCATTATAAAACAAAACCAAAAAATTCGCCTTAAAATACCAATTAACGTTTTATGTAAGAAAATTTTTTTCCTCTTTTATCAAATTATTTCACTGTTCATAAAAATGAATGTTGAATTTAAAATTAATAAAATTCCATTTAATAATGTAATTAATATTTAAGTTCAGAAAAAATTTTTATTTTCTATAAAATATTGAATGTGAAAAATTAATAAATTAATTTGTATTTCTATTTTTTAATTAAAAGACGTCTTTATAAGTGAATTTTATTAAAACAAAAATTATCTAATTGAACATTTTCAATTTGTTTTGAATTACATACTGAAATTTTTTAAAAATTATTCTGTTTTTTTTTTATTTTACTGAGAAAAACTGTAAAAACTTGAAAAAATTTTTTTTTTATTTCGTTTATTCCGAAAAAATTGCAAAATAATTTGATTTCTTTTAGCAAAAAAAAAAAAAAAAATTGAGAAAAAAAAACAAAAAAATTTTCATTATTTACCAATGGTAGTCAGAACAGTGCTGGCAAAAAAAACCGCTTGCAAAACACTCCATCGGTCCGTTTTCATTGGCGGTTTTTTATCATTATTCTCCGGATCATTAATTTCATAAACTAAATTTATAAAAAGTCCATCTTGAACTGCATTTTGAACAGCGGATTCATAATCTTTTAATTTATAATCCACCTGTAAATCATTATTTAGTAATTAAAATTAATTATTATTTATAATTATAATAAAATAATAAATTTATAATAATAAATTATAGTAAATATATATATATTAATTTTTCGACAATAACAAAACGAAAAAATAATACAATAAACTTCAATTAAAAAATAATAACAAAATAATTTAATAATAATGAATTAAATAACAAATTGAATTTATCAAATAATGTAAAAAAAATATATTTTCATCTTGAAATAAAGAAAAAAAAAAAAAAATGAAAATTCTGGAAAATTTGGATTTCTTTTTTTACTGTAAAATTTTCTTTACTTACCAAAGTTGCGAAATTTATAACATCCGTGCTATTAACGACAGAATTAATAAATTGAAATCTTTGTACAATTAAATGATCCCTCAGTCTTGTTAATCGATCTAATTCCGCTGGAAGTTCAATAGCACGAAAAACCTGTGAATAATAAATTAGAAAATTAAAATTGAAGTAATTTTACAAATGATATTAATTAGTTTACATAATTAAAATAATTAACTTAATTCATTAAAATTTTAAATTTATTTTCCAATAGCAAATAATTTTTTTTTTTTAATTTTTTAATTCAAAGTACAATTATTGATTATAATTTAATAAATTTTTATTATTTATAAATATTTAATTTATAATTATTTTTATTTCGTAAATTTTTTTTATTAATAATATATATTTTATTATAAACAAATAATAAATTTCAATTTTCTGAAAATTTTCTTTTTATTTCAAGAAAAAAAATAATAATTTTACTTTCCATTTATGAATAAAAAATTTAGATATTCAAACTATTTGTAGAAAAAAAAAAAATAGTTTTCATACACTAAAATGAAATGAGTTTTGTAAAGTAAGAGATGAGGAAAAACGTTTTAGTATAAAAATAGCTGTCGATCATTGGCTCGGAATTCATTGGACTCAAAAATGAATATTACGAACATAAAAAAAAAAAAACAATAAACCTCACACTATACAAAATTATTATCTATTATAACGGAGAGGAAATAAAATTAAATATCTAAAAGCAACAATATTTAAAATAATAAAATTGTCAAAAAAGAAAAAAAAATTTGCTCTCAATAAATTGAATATAATAAAATTATTAAATTTTTACTATTTCGCCCCGATTAATTGTCATATTAATTAAATTGCTTAATAGAAATTAAATTAAAATTTTATTTTTCAAAATTTTCTTAGACACTAAAAGGCGAAAATAAAAATAAAAATAAATTTAAAAAAAGAATAAAAATAAAATAAATAAATAAAAATTTACTGAAAAAAAAATAATAAATAGAAAGCAAAATAAATAATTTACTAAAATTAATTAATAAAATTTGCGTTTATTATAATTACAATAAATAATAATAATAATAATAATATATTAATAATAAAAATAAGAATAATAATAATTATATTATAAGAATTTTAATAATATAAAATATAAAATGATATAAAATAATAAAAAATAATATAATAATAATAATAATATAATAAAAAGAAATAAAATAAAAATAATAATATCCAGTAACGAATAAATAAAAAAAAATCGAATCTTCCTCTCTAGAGAGACAATAAAAACCAAATGGAAATTATAAACAATTCATCACATCAAAGTGATAAAAAAAAATCATTTCACAAAAATATTCATAGAGATGAAATTCACGTAGGTCATAATATTTATTGCAAAAGATCGTTAAGCGTTTTTCGTATAAATATTAATGTTCTCATCTGCGAAATTTCGAAGGTGAATATTGTGTAATTTCACCTTGTAAAATGCGTGTTATAAAAAATTTAGAAGTAAATTGTTTCATTTTTATTAAAATTTAAAAAGAAATTAAATTAAAAATAAAATTTCTATTTATATATATATATACAAAGGGGGGGATAAAAATAATTTCTTTTTAGGTTTTTTTTTTTTTTAAGGCCAAGAGAAGAGAGAGGAAAGTACGTACCAAACCACCTGATGCTGTATACAACATTAAAGCAATTAAAAGACCAACGTGACTGATAATTTTTTTTAACTTTTTAAAAGTTTCTTTACCCGTAATTTTTACGGAATCTTTTTTATAATTACGATGATTTTCAATTTCCTCATTATTTTCATCACACGTATCATTATTCACTTCATTATAATCACAATTAATATCAATTTTTTCACTAAATGACATATTGGCTTATTAATAATTTAATTAAATTTTAATTTCATTATTTTAACGTACGTTTGTTTTTATATTATTAAGACGACGACGAATAATAATTTCTTTAAAAATTATATTATTCACTTTTTAAATTATATTATTAATTTACATTATTATTATTATTCACTTCATTTATTTAAAAAAAAAATCATTAATTTTTTCACTTAAAATTTATAATGTGGGGGAAAAAAAAAATTTATTTCTGACTATATATATATCAGAATAATTTTTTTTTGTAATTTAAAAAAAATTCTTTTAATAGTGCCAAAATAAATAATTTTCAGCTTCTATAATTAATATTGATGATTTAATACATTACATGTTAGAAAATAATTTAATTTAAATTTTCAAGAGTCAAATTTTTCGCGATGTTAAACAAAAAAAAAAAAAGACATATTTTTGGAGAGGGAGAAAAAAAATGAGGATAAAAGAGAAATATTGAATTTCTTTTAATATAAATAATAATCTCTACGTTTCATGTATGGTTGGAAAACGAAAGATTCTAAATGACTGATCTGAAGAAATCTCCAATTCAACGGGTTTGAGCTTTTTTTAAGCGCGCGCGCGCTTGCTCCTGAGCTGCATGAGAATTTGAAAGCAAAAATAAAAAAAAAAAAAAAATACTCGGAATAGAGGAAGAGAAAGAGAGAGAGAAAGGGAAGAGCTATTATAAATGAATTCAAAAGCATAAAAAAGCTTTTCTGATGCACTAAATAAATAATAATAATAGAACACTAATTAATTTCATTGTCATTCAAAAATAAATTTTTTTTTTTTTAATTAAAAAAATCATAAAAATTAGAAACAATTTTTTTTAAGTTATTTTTAAATTTAGTTTTAAAAAAATTTCATTAATTTAAATTAAAATAATTTAAATGCAAATAATAAATAAATAAATAATAATTCTGAAAATAATACTAAAAATAATAATAATAAATAAATAAATAATGTAAATAATAAATTAATTAATTACAAAAAATAAAATGATAAAATTTTTTAACTTTTCAAAAATTAAATAATAAAATTGTAATTAAAACATAATTTTAATAAACATAAATAATTTATTATAATTTAATAAAACATAATTTTTTTTAGTTAATTAGTTTTTTTCACAATAATTAAAATAATTGATTGCATCTACTTACGAGAAGATACGAATTAAATGAATGAAGAAAAATGATATTTAGCCCATCCTAAATTATGATGAGATGTTTATCTTTTGATTTTTATCATATCTTTAAAGTCTCCCTGAAAAAAAGTGAAAGAATATATTCTTAATTATTCACTATTTATTACAGAATTTTTTAATTCTTATTATTAAAATTAATAATAATTTCTGATAAATTAATAATAATGAGAATTAAAATAATAATATTAATAAAAAAAAAATATTTTGTAATATTTTTATTGCCTAAAAGTAGATAATAAATAAAAACAAAAATATATATTTCAATTGTTTATGAAATATAAATAAATATATAAATTAAATATTATAAAAATTAAATTATTATGTAAATTAATATTAATTTAAAAAATATATATATTAAATATTAAATTAATTTTAAATTAATTTTTTATTAATGTTATATTAATATTATATTATAATATTTATAAGGAATAAAAAGTAAATGTTAAGCTGTAAATTAGAAAAATTATTTTCAATTTGTTAAATATTTTTTATATATATATATATTAAATGCAAAATTTTTAATAATACGAAATTAAGATTTTTTAGGTTATGTTGGTACTTGGTCCAATGCGATTGGAATTGATTATTCTAACACATTTACAGTTCGCACAATATTAAAATTTATTTTCAATGTTTATATAATAAAATAATTAAATTCACACAATTTTAATAGAAAAAAAAGCACATACTTTTTTTAAAAAAAAAACACTTTGTATAAACAAACAAATTTTTCTCATTAAAAGTTACATACCTCCTTTTCATGTAAATAAAAATGAATAACTAACGATAAGGACAAAAAATAGAATTTTCACACATAATCTTCAGTTTTATTTATCTTCTTTTTTATAAAAATATAAACAAAATAATTTCTCTCTTGGTAATCGTAAATATAACTTTAAATTTTAGTAGTAAATTTGACTAACGTAGTCATTAACTTGCGCATGGCAAATGCGCAATGGGGAAAATTTAAATTGAATTTCTTTTTTTTTAGTAATTAAATTTTAATTATTAATTTTTATATTACCTTTTTTTTAAGCCTAGTAGATATAATCTTTTAATATTTCCGTAAAAATTAAGAACAAAGAAAATTAAAAAAAAGAAGTTAAAAAAAAAGTGGGAAATCAGTCGGTATTACAGAAATCATAAACCAATGCTGTCACTGTAGGTGAAAAAGCTTATTTTTAAAAATTTATTTTTTTGATGATTATTACCAAATATCGTCAAAAAAAAATCTTTCTTCAAATATCAAGAAAGAGAAAATATAAATTTGCTCTTCAATGAAATATAAAATACTTCAAAAAGAGGAAATTTCTCTCAACTATAGCAAGAACCAGTGATTCCTTAGTAACAGGTAGGTTATAAATTTTTCAAATTGTTGCAAATATTCCTTTTGAAAGAAAAATTTTATTTAATTTTAATATAATTTTCAATTTATTTCAATTAATATCTATTTTTTTCTATCTTGCAATTACTTCAAAATATTTATTTAAATTACGAAAAATATAAGAAAATTTTTAGGTTATGTCACTTGTCAAATTTTGCAAATTTTTATAATTTATATATTTTAGAATTGAAAAATAAAAATATTTATAAAAAAAATCAATAAAAAATTGTTTATTAATTCATTAATGATAAAAAATTACTTATTTATAATATTTTTATTTATTATACACATTTATTTGTTTTATATATTTATGCAATTTTTTTTTATATTAAAATTATACAAAAATTAATAAAATACTAAAATTAATTTTAAAATTCAAAAGAAATAAATTTTTATAATAAAATTTAGAATTGTGGAGAAAATATTAGTTTTAAAATGACAACAATACGAGTTCATGGCGGAATCGATATTTTACGATTACCAGTAAATGAAGAGGAACATGTTTTTCCACCTTGGCACATAAAATACACTCAATCACATATTCTTCATTCAAAATGCTCAAAATCTGAAGAAGGTTGCTCAGCTGAGGATTCATCGTCATGTCAATTTTGCATGTAGGTCAATTAAAAAAAAAAAAAAAAAAAAAAGAACCGAATTTTTTTTTTTTTAAATTAAATTAATTAATAATTAAATTTTTTAAATTTTAACTGTTTTATTTTTAAATAATTAATTTTTTTTTTTATATAATAATCATAAAATTATTTTTTGAATCATAAATAATTTTTAATTAATAAAAACAATAATATAATAAAATTTATTTAATTAATTTTAATATTTAATTAATATTATAATTTAATTTAATTTAATTAATATTTGATATTAATATTTAATTAATTTATTTTTGATATTAAAGATTCAATCGAACTCTCGAGATGCCACACATGCCCGATATGGTTTTTCCAAATAATATTTTACTTTTGAAACACAAGGATGGTGCAATATTGAAATTTAACGCACTCGATGCTTTAACACGCGTTTCAAATGGAAAAATTAATATACAATTAGCATGTGCAGAAGCTTGGAAAGAGTCCAGGTAAAAAAAAAAAAAAAAACATTTTTCGATTTTAAAAATTGAGAAATTTTCCCGTTTACTAATTTCTTAATTACGTTTAGCAATTTATTTATAATAAAAATAATTTGTAATAAAAATAATATAACTAATATAATAATAGTAAATAATAATAATAATAATAATAATAATAAATAATGATAATAATAATAATTAGTCAATTATAATTATTATAATTTATTATTAAAATTATTTATTTACTTATTAAATGATTACAAATTGTGGTAAATATTAATTAATAATTAATAATTAATTAATTAATTAAAATTATCGTTTTTCATTTTAGAGCTGAGAGTAAAGAATATTTGGAGGAAAAGGTAAAACCATTTGATTGGACATTTACGACAGATTATATGGGAACAATGTCGGGTTTTGAAATTGAAGAAACTGATGAACGCATAAATGTCGAGAATTTAAAAAGAAAGGACAAAATTTTGTTTTACGTTGATTTAACACTTTTTGAAGATGAATTACACGATAATGGAATTGCGGCCTCTTCGATAAAAATGGTAATTTTGAAAATATATATATTTTTTTCACTATTTTTTATATTTAAATGTTTTAAAAGTAATTTTCTTTTTATAAAAATAAGACCTCGAAATATTTATTTAATTTTACAATTTCCTTTTTTTTTGGGAAAATTTGGAAAATATTTTTTATATTTCTTTTTACAGAGAGTGATGCCTACGAGTTTTTTTATATTGCTCCGTTATTTTTTGCGAATTGACAATGTAATGTTGAGGGTAAACGACACACGAATTTATCATGAATTTGGAGACAATTATCTTCTACGAGAATTTACTTCAAAGGAAGCTAAAGTTCAAGACATTCGGGTATGGGAAATTTTTTTTTTTGTATTTTTAAATATTATTTTTCAAGAAAAAAAAATTATTTGATTCTCTATTTTTTTATAAATTTACAAATTTTTTTTCTATAATTTAGTTACCTTTGAAAAATTTCGGAATTTTTTTTTTATAATTTGATATTTTTTTTAAATATTCAATAAATATTAATAAATTATTCAAATTTTTATTTAATTATTCGGAATTATTAAAAAATTATTCGATTATTTGATTAGTTGAAAAAAATTTCATTATTTGATATTCTTTGTTTATTAAATTATTAAAATTATTTTTAATTATTCGAAAAAAAAAAAAATTATGCAATTATTTTTTCCAGGCCCCACCATGTTTGTTTACGGAACCAAATGAAATAGCCCCCCATCTTCCATTAAAGGAAAGTCGCTATCATAAATTGATAATATCATCAAAAACTTCGACTGACGTAAATTCAATGACTTCAGTTGAGGAAAATCTCACAGTAAATAAGTGTGATTTAAAATCAACATCAAGTGTTGAAAGTGATCAAGAAAAAATGTCAAAAGAAACTGAAATTAGTTCTGTTACTTAAAAAAAAAAAAAGAAAAAGAAAAACATAATTTTTTTTCCAAACTTAGCGATTTTTTTTTATCATCTTAAAAATAAACTATCGTGAATAATGAAAATATTTTTAAATGTCGTTCGACAAAAAAAAGTAAAATATTTCTAATATGTTATTTCATTGAAAGCGAATAATTTTTAGATATTGATAAAAATCAATCATGATAATTTTTCGCAATTAAATTTCCACGACAATTTTTTTATTATTAAAAATTATATAAATATTAAAAAAAAAAACAGAAAAAGAAATATTTCCAAAAGAAAATCGAAATTTTCCTTTGTAAAAACGAAAAAAAGGGAAACGAAACTTTTTGAATAAAAAAAAAAAGGAGAATGAAACCAAAAACAATTGGAATTTTTCTTATCATTTTTCTCACATTAGTAACGAGTAAGATTAATCTTATATTTTAATTTTTATATTCGATAATTTAATTAAAGCATTTTTTTTTGTTCATTTTTATTTTTGAAAAATGGATAATTTTTATATTTTTTAATTTCTATTTTAGATAAATTAATTAGAGGTTTTTTTTTTTCTTTCTTTTTTCTGTTTTATTTTGAAAATTTGAATTTTAAAGAAACTTGGACTATTCTACGAAGAATTATACCGACAATATTGGAAATTCAAGAAGGTGAAGATATGCAATTGCAATTATTGTCTAATTTAAATGATGAGAATGCATCGTGTTATCTTCGTACACCATGGCATGAGGATATAAATTTAAAAATTGAAAATGAATTTCCCGAGGACAATCGAATACGTTATTGGTCAATAAATAATCATTGTGGCGTTAAAGTTTCAAATGTTGGTAAAAATGATGAAGGATGGTGGAGATTGACTGCAAAAAATTCTAATGAAACACTAAAAGATGCAGTTAATGTAAAAATATTAGGTAAACAATAATAATAATAACAATAACAATAAATAATAATTTAAAAAGCAAATATTATTTTTTTTCAGATAAAATTAATTTGATAGAAAGTAAAGTTTCCATTCTCAGTGGATTGGAATATCAATTGATTTTAGCCCAAAGAAGCAAATTTTGCAAAGTAATTTAACATTTACCAAAATTTAATTTACCTTTTTTATTTAATTTTTTCCATATATTTATTTGAATTTTTTTTCTATTTTTTTTATTTGAATTTTTCTTACAAAGAAAATGAAATTTCTTTTTTTTCAGATAAATCATCCTTCATTGAAAAATGAATTTATTGATGTTGCGGATGAAAATTGTAAAATTGATTTAAATAAACCGACAGTAGCGAATGCAGGAAAATGGAAAGCGGAAGTTGGAGTAAAAGGGAAAATTGATGAAATTCCTGCGATTGTTGATGTTAATGTTTCACGTAGGTTCTTTTTTTTCCGAAGCGATAATAGCGTTATAATTAAATTCTATCGTTTTTTTTAAATTATTTTTTAAAATAAAATTTTCTTTTTAGCTCAAGAGCAACTTATCTCTGGCTATAAGCAAGAATCACAATTTTTACATATTTATTGTAATCTTTCTAATTATGAATATGAACCCGATCTCTGTCGATTTACGCAAATTAAACAAAATGAGGTAAATTTTTTTTTTTTTTAATACTTTAAATAAATAATAAGCGAAAGAAAAACTAAAATTTTACACGAAAATAATTAATAGTAATAATTTAAAAAAATTGATTAATTTTAAATTAATTCTTTTTTAAATATTGAAGATAGCATTTCAATTGTCCGAGGGATTGAGAAAAGGAAGATATGGTTATTATGGAAATGGTCTTGAAAATAGAGAATGCGGTTTAACAATAGAAAATCCTTTGGCTGATGATTTTGGAACATGGCATTGTTTAACGGGAAAAATTGGCAAAAATATTTTAGGTGCTTATATAATTGTTCCTGGTCTTATAAAAAGGGGAATTTTTAACGATATTATAATTTCAAAATCAATGAGTCCAGTTATAACAACTCTTACGGGTGAATTAATTCTCGAATGTTCAGCACACGTTCCCCTTCGATATTGTTGGTTCTCAGGACCAAATAATACAATTTTAACGCCAAGCGATACTGGTGATGCTATTTTTTACAGGTACTTGTCAGCAATTTGAAAATAATTAATTAAATATACCTAAATTTTTAATTTCTTTAATTTTTTCCTATAAAATTTATCATTTTTTTTTATTTAATTAAAAAAAAAAAAAAAAAAATTAGAAAAATTGAAATTAAATTAATTTGAAATTTTAGTTTTTTCGGCATGAAACTGGGAAGTGGAGAATGTAGTGTGAGTATAAAAAAAGTTGAAAAAATTCACAATGGTACATGGACTTGTCATATGGGACCAGATGATCCTAATTTTGAATACACTGCCAATATTGATGTTCGTATTTCGGGTTTGTATTATTAATATTAAAAAAAAAATTTAATTAAATATGTAATTTAAAAATTTAATTAAAAAATTAAATTAAATTAATTAAAATTAAAAAAATTAATTTAATTAAATTAAAAAAATTACCTAATTAAATTAAATTTAAATTTAATCATATTAAAATTTAATTTTGATTTAATAATAATAATAATAATAATAATAATAATAATGAAAAAATTATTTACAGAAACTCCATTAGCAGCGATAAATAAAACAATTTGGATTCAAAATTTAGGAGACGTTGTGAGTCTTCAATGTAAAGTTGTTCCAAATATAGTTGCACTTAAATATTGCCGATTTTTTTCACCATCTGGCATTGGAATTCATATTAATGAAAATATTAGAGAAAACAGGTTTATTATTTTAATTAGAATCCAAAATTTATTAACAAAATTTTTTTAATTAAATATTAAAAAATAAATTCGAATTACTATTATTTTATTATTCTTTTTTATTATAATTATTTTTGTTTATTATTTTTATTATTATTATTATTATTTTTATTATTTTTATTATTATTTATTATTATTATTTATTATTTTTATTATTATTTTTATTATTATTTTATTATAATAATTATTATTAAAATTAAAATAGTTACAAAATTTGAAAAATTTCTTGAAATTTTTGGTTTTATTTTATTTTATTAATTAAAGAAAAAAAAATTATAGTGCCCTTGAGCATGGAAAAACAAAAATTTGGTTCAGTGGCAATACCACAAAAAGGGGTGATTGTGGAATTACGTTAAAAGATATAACTATAGAAGAAATTGGAATTTGGAAATGTGCCGGAAGATTAGAGGAAACTGACGGAAATAAAGAGGTTTTTGATACAATTCACATTTTCCTTAAACAAGCGGAAAGTGGTAAATTTTAATTTTTAAAACAAAATTTATTATAAATTTAAAAAAAAATGCAACTTTTTTTCAATAATTAATTGTTAATAATATTTTTAAAAAGTCCAAAAACTTATTTTCTTAAATTAAATTTAAATTAAATTAAATTAAAATTAAATTAAAATTGAATTAAAATTAAATTGAAATTAAATTAAAATTAAATTAAAATTGAATTAAAATTAAATTTAAATTAAATTTAATTAAATTAAAATTAAATTAAAATTAAATTCTTAAATTATTGAATAATTTTCCAAAATTTTCAGAAAATCTAACTGTCGGTGCAAGTGTTGGATTATCAATAGGTGTAATTGGTATTTTAATGATAATTACATTTGGAATTTTATATTTAAATAAAAAATATAAAACATATTGTCAGCGACAACAAATAAATCAGGTATAAATATTTATAAAAACGAAAAAATAATTTTTTTTGTTAAATTCTTAAAAAATTTTATATTTTCTAGCCTTCGCAAATATCATCGGAGGAAAATTCTCCCAGAGTTTCACAAGGAATGGAACTCGTTACTTTACAATTTAATAATTAATTAATACATTAATAAAAAATACGAATATAGTAATTGAAAAAAAAACATATCGCTTTTCATTGTATATATTAATTCGCTTATAATTATGAACCTTAATTTATCTTACCTTAAAGTTTTTTGTATCATCAAAAAGAGTAATTAAAAACACAATTAAAAAAGAAACACTTATCAAAAACTATTGCTAAAGAATTCAAATCGTATTTTTGTTTTGACTATCAAAAAACACGTTTTTTGAGGTTATGTTCTTTAAATGTCAATCTCGAATCAAAACAAATTTGAATGTAATTATTTAAAAAAATTTACAAACTCTTATTAAATAATTAGGAAATAATTTAACCTGCTAATAATTAATATTTAAAAGTGATTAATAATTAAATTGAAAATATATTAATGAAAAAGTTGGAATTATACTAAATAGTAAATAAAAATAGGAACGTTATTGACTAACTTTGTATAGTCATATCAGATAATAAAAATTGTCCAAAATTCAAAAAGAATAAAAATATAAAAATTTGAATTTTAAATTATAAAACAAATATATGAAACAATAATAATTAAACAAAAAAAACCATTAGGTAAAAATTGTTTAAATATAATTGAGAATTTGTTTAGTTTATTTAGAAAACGGAAACGGATGTTAAACTATATGCGACATCTATCGTTAATTTTCAAATAGCAGACGAAATAATTTGATTGGTTCCCACGTCATACACATGTTGCATGTGGCCTTGACATTTTACAAGTAAAATTTTTGTTTTAACTGTTACTCATATCTTAAAACGAGGGGGATTCCTTTAAATAATTGTTTGGATTTTACTTTTTTGTTTATGTAATAGTTCCTCTCGGCTTTGTTTTTTTTTTAAAAATATTTTTTATGTTTTCATATTAAATTTCTGGCAGAGAAAAAAAAAATATTCGAATTCGAAATTTCATATCAGGCGTGTATAACAAACTCAAAAGTGTGTAGTTATGTCAATTAAATTTAATAAAGTTGTGTATTTTGTGAGTCATATTTCGAAATTTATTTTCATGGAATAAAGGAGAATTCAGGTAATTTTTTTTTTTTTGCAAAATTTATTCTTTATAATTTTTGAATTTAATGTAATTTTTTTCTACTAACTTTCGTTCTAACCTTTTTCTGCATTTTTGTAAACAAATTTTTTTCATAACAATTTTTTCGTTTTATATTATATATATTTTTTTTCTTTTTAATTATTAATGAAATTTATCTGGCGCAAAAATATTTAATTTTAAATTTTATTAGAAAATTATATATTATTATTTTGACTCTTTCTCACTTGATTTTGATTTTTATTTACCTAGGTTCAATGATTTTTAAAAGTTTTATTAAGTGAAAGTATATTTATTAAAAAAAAAATAAATAAATAATTACAAAATGGATCCGAATGGAAAATCAAGGCAGCCAAGAAAGCGTAAACCAAAGAATCGAAATAAACGTTTAGAGTGAGTTTTAAAAATATTTATTATTACATAATTTTAGAATTATTATTATTATTATTATTATTATATGTATCCAATTTTTTGAATTATTTTTTTCTATTACTTTTAATTATTATTATTTATTATTTTTAATTATCATTTGTTAGTAATAATTATTACTTTTATCAATTCTTTTCATTTGTTATTTATTTCATTATTAAATATTATTAAATATTCTTTAAAAATGTGTGATTGAAAATGACAATTTGTTGAAGTTTCAGCTTTATTATTATTATTTTTTTTTTTTAATGAAATATGAGACACGTTTTGTCTCTGATAAAAGTACAAAGAAATTTTAGACTTCTTATCGTATGTATTGTTCAATTCTTTCTCTATATGTACTCGATATATATGTAGAAATTATCTAATTCAGCAATTTTTATTTTCTTTTTTTAAATTCTTTATCTTTTGATAATCTTGTAATAAATTTACTTTTTAAAAATGTTATTTAAGAATTTTAAATTTTACAAAAATTAAATTAAATTTTATATAAAATAAAAATATTTTTATGAAAACTTTTTTTGAAATATTTTTTTTTTATATTGAATATTCAAAAAATATAATTTTTATAATGGAATTTTAAAAAATAAATTGTCAAATAATTGAATTTTTAAAAAATTGGATTAAAAAAATTAATTTAAAATAGTAAAAATCATTAAAAGAATTTTTGTTAAAAAAATGAAATTCATTTCAAAAAAATGCTATAATGAGAATTTATTTTTTTGTTTTCTAGTACAAAATACAGTAGTTTTGCCCCGGTGGCTTTACTTCCAGTTCCCGAATATCCATTACCAAAAGAATTATTAGATTTACTTAAGCAAAATCTTCGTCGTTATCCAGGTATTTCGGATAAAGGTGAAAAATGGTTAAATTTTCTCGATATTGTACAACATATGAGAGAAGTGAAGGAGGATGATTATTTGATAATTTTAAAATTACTCCTCTATCTTGAAGAATATTATAATAATGTTTCAATGCAACAATATAATTTATATCGACGAAGAATTAAACGTGCTCAATATACATCGGGTTCATTTGTTATACGTGTACCTGGTCTCACTGAAGATAGACCATCATTATTACCAAACGATATTGTTGAAATTACTTCAGTAAATTCACCAAGAAAATATAGTTTAACTATTAATTTCGTTGGCGATAATTATATTGTTGCCAGGCCAGAGAACAAGTGAGTAAAAAAAAAACAATTCCAATCTGATTTTTTGTTTTAAAAACAAATTTTACATAATTATATAAAACATAAAAATTTTAAAATCGACAGACAAAAAAAAAAAATTGAAAATTATAAATAAAATATAATAATTTAGAATTGTTATTGGCTATTATTATTAATAATTTATTAAAATTGTTTTCTTATTAATTATTATAAATTATTAAAATTTAAATTGTTAAAATATTTCTTTTTTTAATTCTAATAATAATTATTGTTAGAAATTTAGTTATTAAATTTAATTTCAGTTTTATTTTCATTAAAATTTATTAATTTTGTTTGTTTGCGATTTTTATATTTAAATTTTTCGATGAAATCATCAAAATATAGAAATTTTTTTTATTGTTTCAGTTCTCTGTACAATGCATTTCAGGAAAATGGCTTTTACAATATCAAATTTAAATGGCCAAATTGGCCAGTTCGCGTTTGTCATTATGCAATTAGTTTAGTTAATGATTATAAATTAACTCCATTATTGTATCCAAAACCGCGACCAATTTACAATAAACCAAAAAAGTAAGTTTTCTTTTTATATTTTCTATTCATTTTATTTTGAAATTTTAATTTATATTTTTATTCTTTTGTTAATTATCACTTAAAAAAATATATTTACATTATATTTAATAATTATTCGTTAAAATATTTAATTAATATTCTTTTTTTAATTTAAATTACCAAAATTGGAGAATTGAAAATAAAATTTGAAAATAATCTTTCTTTTTTAGGGATTTAATATGGTTCGATAAAAATATCAATAGTAATCCAGAACAAATGCAAGCTGTTGAGCGAATTGTGGGAAAAACTGCATATCCATCTCCTTATTTAGTATTTGGTCCACCGGGTACTGGGAAAACATCAACAATTGTTGAGGCAATATCGCAAATTTTTGTTTCCAGTCAAAATGATAAAATTTTAGTTTGTACACCATCGAATGCAGCAGCTGACGAAGTAACTAAACGTTTGATAAACAATGTTCCAATAAATTTGGTATTTCGTATGTTTAGTCCATCTCGTGATGCGTAAGTTTATTTTACTAATTTTTTTCTCTTTTCAAAATTTTCTTTTCTTTCTGAATCAAATTTTTGTTCTAATAATAATATTAATTTATATTATAAATTAATTAAGAATTATTCAAATTAATAAAAATATTAATTAAAATAAATATTTTTTTTTCAGAAAAGACGTGGACGAGAGTATCAAGGATTGTACAAATTTTATTGATGATGAAGTGATCTTTCTACCAAGAGATTTGCTCATTAGGAAAAGAGTTGTTATCACAACACTTGTCACTTGTATGAGGTATTGTTTTAATAAATATATTTAATAATTATTTATTTAATATTGAAATCAAATATTTTATTTAGAATATTGAATGTGAAACATTTTTGTGCTAATAATTATTGTAATTGTTGGCGAATAAAAAAAGAAAAATATTAATTTGAAATAATGTACAATTTTTTTTTTCAGACTTGTATCAATGAAATTGTGGGAGAGTCATTTTGATTATATTTTCATTGATGAAGCCGGTCAAGCAACACAGCCGGAATCTTTAATTCCAATTGGATTAACAAGTGGCGAAGATCTTGGACACGTTGGAAGAATTCATGCGCAAATTATTTTATCTGGCGATCCACAACAATTGGGCCCGGTTATTATGACTAAAATTGGACAACATTTATTGGGTAAATAAATATTTTCTTTACAATAAATAAAATAAATAATTTTATTTGAAATTAATAGCCTTGAATTTGAATTTTCTTTTTCTTTAACAGGTAAATCAATGTTGGAAAGATTTATGGATTCATTTGAGATTTATAAAAAATGTCAAGAGGGCAAATATGATCCAAATTTTCTAACAAAATTAGTGCAAAATTATCGTAGTCATGAGGCAATTTTACGTATTCCAAATGAATTGTTTTATGACAGTGAACTTGAAATTTGTGGCGGTGAAAATATTCATCGCGCTGAAAATTGGTCTGAATTGCCAAATAAACAATTTCCAATTATATTTCATGCGACACATGGTCTTGAAAAAAGACATGAAAATTCTCCCAGGTTTGTTATCTAATTTTTTTTCTTATTAATTAATTTTACATTTTGAAAATTAAATGCAGTATAATTATTTTTATTATTATTTTCAGTGTATGTAATGAGACTGAGGTGCAAATTGTAATCGATTATGTGAATAAAATATTGAATAAAGAAATGGGTAATGGAATAATTAGACAAAAAGATATTGGAATTGTCACTCCATTTCGTCTTCAACGTTCAATTATTTTGCGTGCATTTGAAAAAAAAGGATGGGACGATATTGCCGTTGGTACTGTTGAAATTTTTCAAGGTCAAGAGAAGGATGTGATAATTCTCTCATCGGTGAGATCGACAGTTTTTCAAAATGACGGTCGTTTTCACATTGGTTTTCTTTCACACAAAAAGGTAAAATATTTTTACTTGTTTTTGTCATTTTCATTTTTTTTTTTTTTTTTTGGGTATAATAAAAAAGAAGTTGAAAATAAAAAAATAATTTTGTTTTGTTACAGCGATTTAATGTTGCAATAACGCGTGCAAAATCATTGTTAATTGTCGTTGGTAATCCAATGGTTTTGCAAATTGATCATTGTTGGAAAAGATTCATTGACTACTGTCAAATAAATAATGCAATTGTCGGTGATGAATTTCATTTACGTGAAATGGATGATAAGGAATGTGCAAAATTATTAAATAATCGTGATCCAAAGAAATATTGTGAAGTTAAAACGGAAAAATTGCCAATTGATGAAAGTGAAATATTGGAAAATCGAATTCATCAACTGCCGGAAAATGAAATACCACAGAGAAAATTGCGAGTACCAGTTATAAAATCAATGGAAATTCATAATTCTTCAATTATAATTAATGGAACACACGAGGCTGGTGAGAAAATTAATAAAATTAAAGAAAGAAACGAAAATTTTTAATTTCAATTATAAAATAAAACAATATAAATTAAAATTAATTATAAATTTTTTTTCAAAGATTCAGGCACGTATAGCAGTTCAAATAGCGGTACAATGGATGAACAATTGAGTGCATCCAATGAATTTGTAGAGGAAATTAACAAAAATCCAACAATTTGCACGGATCCAAATAAAATTTCATTGGATTCAGATTCATCGTATTATGATTTTTCAAGCGATAATGACGATGATATTTTTCATTTGTCGGAAACAGTTGAAAAACTCGAGATAAAAAATTAATTAGAAAAATAATTTTATATTAAGAATCGATAAATTTACGAAATAAGTTTTTTTTTTTATTTTTTTTAATCAAGTTAAAATTTCCAATTTTACTTTTTTTAAAAGGAAAACTTTTTTATATGGCGTTTTTTTTTAAAAAAACTTTTCGAATTGACATTAAGTTTATTTTTATTATTTCGATTTTTTGGATTATTAACGAATTATTTTAATATTAATAACGAAATCTGCCTTCATAAGAAAAAAAGAAAGAACTTTTGTGATCTATTTTTAAGAGAAAAAAAAAAGAAATTAATATAAAAACATTGAAAATAATTGATACGATTTATTTTTTTAAAAAACATTGACTTTTCTTTTTTTTTTTTTAATAATTTTCTATTTTTGAAATACAATATCGTATTTTTAATGTTTTTATATTAAAATATAGAAATAATTTTAAAAGACTACGAATATTTTTTTTTACCAGAAATAATATTTAGAGTATTTTTATTTTGAATAAGTCTGCAAAAAACCAAAACCTACGAATTTTTACGAAAGTTGTTTATATATATATATATTAAGAAATAATATTTATAACTTAATTATTGCTATCGTTGTAGGAAATAGTTTTACAATTGTTATTTTTTCTATTACATGTTAAGGAACTTTAATTTAAAGTCCAACTGTGATAGTAGTAAATGAAGCAGGTTTTTTTTTACTTATAAAGAAAAGTTATATATACATAAAAAAGAGAAAGTAAATTATTTTATAAATAAAGAAAATTTTTAATAGAAAATGTATTTTTATTTTACTATTTCTATTATTAATTTATTAATTTTCAATTGTGTAATTTAAAAAAGGGACAATTTACAAAAATAAAAATTTTTTTTTTCTATTTGAGAAAATAAAATTGTAAAAAATTGTTTTTTTTTTTTCTTTATTAAATCTTCGATGTTTTTGGAAGTAGAAAAAAAGCGGGATGAGCTCTTAAAATTACATATATATAATTTCTAAAGACTTAGATTTAATTGATTTTTTGTTTTTAAAATTGGAAAATACTGTGAAAATTATTATTTACATTATTATTATTATTATTATTATTATTATTATTATTATTAATATTATTCAAGTAGAAGTTTGGCTTTTTCGCCATTAATTTCCAAATGAAGACCATGACGCATGGCAAATTCACGTTTAACACTGGCAAATAAAATGTCGGTGAGCAGAAATATTTGAGCGATTGCAAATGCCAATGTTACGCCAAAATAAAAATTAGCATTCGCCGATCTTGAAAATATCCATAAATGCCAAACTGTCGGTGCAAATGCCGTGCAAAAAAGCATAAAACAACCGACAATAAAAACTTGTTGCATATCTGAAAAGAAAATTATTTTTAATTTAAAAAAAAAACAATTTTTTTTCCGTAAAAAAAAAAATCTATACTTACGTTGAAACAAATGCTTCCAAAGTGGTAACAATGACATATAAAAACCCACATCACCAATTGATGGATATGATTTGAAAATTGCCGCAATTGCCAAATAAGAAAATGCAAGTAACATTGGATCACGTCTTAATTTCAATGCCAATGGTACAACATATAATAAATTAACATTAATTTGAAATGATGCAATGAATAACCAACGAAAATGTTCAAACATTTCAGTGAAAAAATACCAATATAATCCAATATTTGGTCTTAAATCAGGTACAGTTAATATAAAACCAATTGTATTTTCAATAAATGAAAAACTACCAACAATAATATAAGAAATATAAAACAATAAACTGAGAATTGTGAAAAAAATGAAAATTATTTTCATAATTGAAATGAATTTTTCATTTTCATTTTTATCACGTAAAATATAAATTGTTGCCGGTACCATTAATGTTGCTGGATAAAGACCTTGTAATGTGAGAATTGATATTGTTAAACAACTAAAAAATATTGAGCGTTTTATCATTGAATATAATGCAAGGGAAAAGAGAAAATTTGTAAATACTGTTGTTGTTAATCCAACACAATTGAGAATTATAAATGGATTTAATAGATAAACTGCTGCAACATGTGGCATTGATGGTCGTTCAGGTAATATTGGATATTGTCGATTTTTCTCAATTTTATTTATTTTTATCTCTTCTTTTTCACGTTTCACCTGTTGGCAAATAAATATTTTTTAAAACAAAATTTACTCAAAAATTTCACCTAATAATAATTAGTTAATTTAAAAATAAAAAAAATATAAATTTTTTTAGTAAAACATTATTAATTTTTAATTTTAAATAAAAAATTATTTAAAAAATTTTTTTTTTGAGAATAAAAAAATTTACCACTTCAGTGAAATAATTCTTTGCTGTCGCTGCAATTAGCCATGCTGTTGTAAAATCCGTGAAAATGAAAAATAATTTTAAAAATGTGTCATTTAAAAATTTTTGCATTAAACTAAATGCCTCTAGACATAATGGTGTCTCGTGAAATAAATCTCCGCTATATGGATCTATTCCAAAATTTCGTAGATGAACACCCTCGGTAACTGGGGGAAAAAAAATTAAATTTTTCCAATGAAAACAAAATACAAAACTTTATATTAATTATAATTTACATTTCTTTTTAATTATAAATAAATAAATAATACTAATTTTTTTGCAGATTTTAATAATTTTAAATAAACAATAAATTTTATTAATTAAATTAATAAATTATTATTATTATTATTATTATTATTATTATTATTATTATTATTATTATTATTAAAAAAAGATAAAGTATTAATTTATTAGTATTTATTTTATTTATTTATTATTATTATTTTATTAATTTTTTAAAAATTTTATTTATTTTATTTGGCGAATTTTAATTTAAAAATTTTATTTTCCTAAAAAAAAGAATAAAAATATTTAAATAAAAACTGAAAATAAGAGTAAAAAAAATTATTATTCTAATTAAATTATTATTTTAATTATTTATTAACTATTAAATATAATTAAGTCACAGTTAAATATATTACTAAAATTGATTTTTTAAAATAAAAATAAAAAAAAAAAATGTTGAGAAAAAAAATACATATACAAAATTCATAAAGAAATAAAAAAAAATTTATTTACTTTTTAAATTACGAATTATAAGCACCATTTTGAAATAGAGAAAAATCGATTGAATTTTTTTTTAATGTTTATTTTTTTCGTAAATTTTCATAAACAAAACATTAAATTAAATGTAAAATTAAAGATAAATAGATAATGTAAACATAAAAATAGAATTTGGTATATTAACATTTTTTTTTTTCGTCAATTACTACATTTTCGAATAGAAACTGCTTTTTTTTGACATTTCGGAGTCGATTATCAAAGCCGGGTTTTTGTATACATGCATACATATATAAACTAACCTCTTTTCCAAGAATTTAAAGATGTTGATACCTCCACACGATCACTAATTATTTCCTGATATCTTGGTTTCATTAATAGAAATCTTATTACACCGGCTAAAGTATAATAAAACAACCACTCAGTTTTAAACATGATTTTTTTTGACATTTTTTTTTTTCTTGCACTTTTCAAAAAATAATTATATCCTTTTCCCTATTTTCGATATACATTCGCGAATTTTTCCAAACACAATTTCTAAATATCTAGTACGCGAAAAAAAAATGTGCTATATACATACAAAAAGAGATTTAAATTTAATAAAGAATAAATTATCTCTCAACATCATTTTCATACGACGTTTCTCGCCATTACTGAATTTTTTTTAGGTTATGTTCGTATGTTTTGGCGCACGTCACGCGCGTTATAACTCAAATAAAAATTTTCTAAATTTGTTTTATAAGTTAAATGAAATGCAATTATTCCTTTAAATATGTCATTTAGTATTGACGAATTTTAATAAATTGTAAATAGTAATTATATTTTAAGTGACAATTGTTTTTCTTTTGAAAGAGAAGATAATAAATCAAGTGCGTGTATACTTTTTTTTTTTTTATCTAAAAATGTAATTATTTTGTTAATTGTATAATTAAGTTTTAATTTTAATTTTTCAGAATTACAATGAAAAATCCCAATAAAATTCCTAATAAACAATTTAAAATACTATTGGGAGTATTAGGTGTAACTTTTTTAATTGCTTCTTATACTATTCATATTTCTCCGGCAATAAATTCTGAACCTTACAGTAAGTTTTTTTTATTTATTAATTAATTTTTTCTCCGCAAAATTTACTGATATTCGATAATAATTTATTATTTAAGTTTATGATATATAACAATATCACTCGCAAACTTTCGTGTAACATAACCTATATTTTTCAAAAAAAAAAAAAAAAAAAAATTATTCGAAATTTATTGTTATAATTTAATGTATATATAGGCAATAATTTTTTATTATTTAGAAATTATTTTTAATTATATATAATTACAATCACATAACCTATATTTAAAAAAAAATTATTTAAAGTTTAAAATTTATTATAATTTAATTTTTTTTGTAATAAATAGAATTTTTTCTTTTTTAATGGAAATTATTGTATTAAAAAATAAATATATTTTTTTTTTATAATTACAGAAGAAAAAAGGAGATTATCGGTTCAATCAATGGATCCTCTTAAAAAGGTGGAATAAAAAATGGTTTGTTATACTTGTTCAGTTTACTTAAATTTATTATATTTATATATATATATAAGTATATTTCTGTTCAAAGTCGATATTTAATCATAAATATAAAATAAATGCTATCTATTATTAATCTACTATTTTAATAAACTGTACATTTTTTTTTTCATCGATATTGAAGGATATAAGACATTTTTGTCTTTTTTTTTTGTCTCGTAAATATCACTGAATTTTTAAAAATCATCATCATTGCAAACGTCAAGAAAAACATCATATGCCTCTCTATTGCAATTTCCATCAGACGTGAAAACGTATTTGTGAAATGTTCCATCCATGCAAACGGCTGAAAAATAGAATTTTTTTGAATTAAATTTCCTTTTTTTTATAAAATAGAAAATTCTATTTGAAAAACATTATTTTTTTTTCTTTTAATTATTCCAAGTTTTTTTTTTATATAATGTATTTATTTATATTTAAAATATTTGAAAAAATTTTTAAATACCGACCATGAAATCAAAGAAATTATTTTCGTTTCTTTAACATTTTTTTTTTTTCTGAATTCTAAGCTAATTAATTATATTAAATTATAAATTATTTCAATTGAAACAAAGAAGGAAAAAAAAAACTTAAAAATGCTAAAGAAACGAAGAAACATTTTGTAATTTTTAGTTTTTTAAATTTAGAAATTAATTAAAATTTGTTAATTACCGATTACTGAATTTTTTGCACCAAAAGCGCAAACACAAGCGCATTCAGGTGGCACTGTAAATGTTGCTAATGCCCATTGGCTCTCGACATAATTTCCCAGGAATCCCATTTTTGAAAATCTGAAATTCGAAACGAAAAATATTTTTAAAAAAATTTAATGACAAATTTTTCTACTTTTAGAAAATTATATTAATATTTAAATACCGTTTAATTTGATTAAAAGAAGTAATTTCAAAAATTAAATAATTTTTACGTAAGAGAATATAAAAAAGAAAGAAGGATAGAAGAAATTAATTACGTGGATCTTCGATTGAGATGTGTGTCTTTAAGAGCAAATATGTGAATCGTTCCCTTGTCACTTGATACGCTGAGAAATTCCGAGTCCCGACTAAATGTTATGCTGGAAAAATAATTTTTTTTTTAATAATATAATTATTAAATTCTTTAAATAATTAAATACGATAATATAATTTGAAATTAATAAATTAAATTTGAATAAATTTAAATTAAACAAATTTTTAAATTAACAATTTAAATAACGATTTTTATTAGTAAAAAAAATTGAAGTTAAAGAAATAAAGTGAACCAGTAAAGTGTCGCAGGATCGGTTCCTCTTCTTAATTCGACTAAAAGTTGTCTCCTAGCGCTGTCCCAAACTCTAACTAATGTTCCCTGAGCGGATGCTGTTGCCACCATTGTTCCACTTGGATTAACAGCCAAACAAGCCAAAGCTCCCTTAAAAAAAAAAAAAAATTTCCTTTCTCAAATTTTCCATTTTTATCATTGCAAAATTTTTATTTATTTTTTTTTAATTTAAATATATTTTATTTCAATTTAATTATATTTACACAATTTTTTCTTTTGTACAAATAATAAACGCAAACATATTGGTATTAAATAAAGAATTTTAAATTGAAATTATTTTTTCAAACAATTACACAAAAATAATTAATTAGTAAAATTTTTTCTAAATTATATATTACTCACTTGATGAGCGGCTAAAGTTGCCGGAGCACTCGAACTACCAGAATCCGTTGCTCCCAAATCGACTAATTGTACACTGCCTATTTTATGGCCTTTTAATTGAAAAAAAAAGAAGTAAATATTAATTTTATTTTTTTCCATTTCTCGACTTCAATTTAATATTTGAAATTTTTTAAAATAAAAATTTTGTTTCAATGATAAAAATAAGTAAAAATACAATTTTACCTGGAAACGCGAGAAGTTGTTTATTAGCTGTTGCGAGGGTCGCCACCTCCATCAGTCCTCTAGGATTATCTCTAGTTTCTAACGTAAGCAACCTTCGTGTTGGCATTGGAAATGAAAAAACGTGTATTTCTCGTTGAAGGGCCACTATCAATCTATAAATAATATTCAATTAATTAATTTAACTAATAAATATATGAAAATTAATTTGAATTTTTTTTCAATTAGCGATTTTCTGTTATTAAATAAAAAAAATTTTTAATTCAAATTAAATAAAATATTTAAATAGAAAATTTTAATTAATAAGTAAATAATTTTAAAAAATTGAATTATTTAATTAGTAATAAAATGTTGGCATCGGCAATGAAAAAACGTGTATTTCTCGTTGAAGGGCCACTATCAATCTATAAATAATATTCAATTAATTAATTTAACTAATAAATAAATGAAAATTAATAAATAAATTAATTAATCTAAATTTTTTTTCAATTAGCGATTTTTTGTTATTAAATAAAAAAAAATTTTTAATTCAAATTAAATAAAATATTTAAATAGAAAATTTTAATTAATAAGTAAATAATTAAAAAAAATTGAATTATTTAATTAGTAATACAATTTTTTTTTTTTTTAATAATAGAAAAAAAAGAGAAAATTTCTCGAAATTTGGAATTCTTACTTGTCCCTTCGTAATCTAACTGCTTTTATAGGACCAGTGAATGTAATTTCCAAAACAAATTTCTTTGCTTGATCATCGTAAATTAAAACTGTATTATCAGCATATTTTGGCTTTGATCCACCGCCAACAATTGCAATTATATTCGTTCTCCATAGCATTTCTCCTATTCCAATGCTTCCCATTAAATCGCTTTCAAAATGCGCTTGTTCGACAAGTGGCTCCACATTGTATATCCTTAGTCCAGACTCCATGCAACATGTGAAACATCCTAAAGAACAATATTTTCTTTTAAAATTATAATTTTTTTTCTACCTCAATTTATTTGCAATTCCGAAATTTTTTTTTAACAAAATAAAAACTAAAATTAAACAGAAAAAATAAATTTCTAATTAAATATTAACAATTGACAAATAAATACCTAATAATAATAATAATAATAAATAAAAAAATTATTATAATAAATTTTTTCAAATATAAAAATATAATTATTTAATTAAAAAAATTAATTTCTCAATGAAAAATAATTATTAATAATTATAAATTGAAATAAATTAATAAAAAAAAATCATAACAAAAGAATATCTCGACAAAAATTGAACAAAGAAAAATGTTTCTTTTTATACGAGCGTCTTAAAAATATAAAATTCAATGTACTCTATTTATATAATTGAAAATTTTAATTGCCAAATATTTAATTAATTAACATAAGAAAAAAAGAAATATAACAAAAAGGAATCAATAATAAAAATTTCGTGTCTAATTATAGAAATCATATAGAGAGGTTATGTTTACTTTTTTTTTCATTTTTAAGGCAATTTCAACAACAATTTACAATCATTAATTTAATAATTTTTGCGACATACCTTGATCTTGATTAAAACGTAAACTAAGAATTCCCCTTCCTCCTGACATTTTTTACAATTTTATCAATCAGTCTTTTGATAAAATAACGAAAACAACTTGCCCAAACATTACAGACGATAAACACTGCATTATGCACATACACTCAAGTCGACGCCAAAACGTCAAACGTAAGAAATGTATATATATAGAAGAAAGGAGAAGAGAATGTCTTGATCAAAACAAAACAACTTTTAGGTTATATGCGCATGAACAGCTGATCGGATATTTTGCTTTTTTTTTTTTAAATTACGAAATTCTTGTTGCGCCCTTGACAACTTTAGTCAATTTTTATTGACAAGAATTATTTGCTTTATATTTAAAATGAAATTAATTAAAATAATTAATTAAAAAATAGATTATTTTTCTTCATTAATATTTTCCCTTTGCTTTAAAATCACTTTCTTTTTTTTTTTTATTTTTCCTATATTTTTATTGATTTTTTAAACAATTGTAAATTTTGAATTATTCCAATTTGCCGCGCTTTGAGTCAATCAATCAGAATTCAGCTTTGAAAAGATGTGAATCCAAAAAGGGAAATAAGTTCACAAAAAGTTAATTGCAAAATAAAATGTGGATAATTTTTATTGTTTTGTACATTTTTATTTATTTATTTATTATTATTATTATTATTATTATTATTATTTATAAAAAATATTTTTGCAAAAAGATTCCTCTTCTATTTGATATTTGTATATTTTACAATTCGGAAAGGGAAATCGACCAATAAGACAGAGAATAAATTTTATGTCCAGTTCTCTGATTGGTTAATACTGAATTGCGCCAAGTGGAAAACGCGCTCGAACACACACCACATTTTTACATGGTTTACGACGATAAAAGTGACAAACACGCTCATTTTTTATAATGTAAAATTTTACAAAGTAAATTAATTTTAACACGTGAATAAATTGTTTGCAAAATAAGTGATTAATTGCGATAATTTGTTAAATATGTGAGAGGTTAGCTTGTATTTCCTATATATGTATATATATAGATGTATATATAGTATATAGATAAAAAAAAAGCACAGTAGTGTCTTTGCGCATTGCCGTGTGCCGAGGAATCAACACAGCATTTGTATGTATTGAAGAATCTAATAATATGTCTATTTTTCCCTTCTTTCTCAAAAAAAAAACGATATATCTCAATTACAGTTGAAAATATATTATAAAATTTCCGTGAATTATTTTTATCGTGTTGTTTGTTAATTTAATAGAATTTTGTTATCTCTCTTTTACACGCTCAATAAATATATGTATAGTAAATTTTCCTTTTTAGTTTCTTTTTTCTTGTATATAATAGATATATAAAAAATCGACAAAAATGAAAGGACTGTATTTTAATAATTTACATTAGTTTAACATTGAATTCTATTGAATCTATTTTTATTGATATTTTTACGATTACTCATTATTGTGCCTTGATTTTTTGGCAAATTTAATCACTTGTGTTAAAATGAAAATTGTTTTGTATTCTTTGAATTTTTGATATTTTTTATTTGTTTAATTTTTTTTCGTTCTTTTTTTTGGAGGGGGGGGGGGGGCGATGAGAAAAGAAATATTTTTTTTCGGTTTTGATATTAAAAGAAAGTGATAATTTGCGTCGGTAAATTTTAGGTTAGGATTTATATGTCAAGTTTTGTATTAATCGTTTATAAAAATAATTTGTATTTTATTTTCCGTTTGTGAAATTTTGAAATGAAATTGGAAAATAATTTGATACTTTTAATCTTTAACAAATATTTTTTCGAATTATATATATATATATATATATATATTATCATTTTGAATTTTAATTATTGAATCAAAATTCTATTGTCAATTTTTTTTTTATCTTACGAAAATATTTTTAAAATTATATAATTTTTATTTTTTAGTTTCCTTTTTTTTGTGCAATTATCTTAATTTTAGATTTAAATCTAGATGTTAGATTTTTTAAAAAAAATTAATGTGTTTTTTTTTAGATTCGCCTGAAGAGTGAAAAAAATGCGAGAACTAAAGGAAACTGCTCATTAGCGAAGTTTTTAATTAGAAAATGCAATTTCCTGGCCAAAAGAGGAAAATAGAATAAGTTTTATGATTTAAGTAGCGCTCGAGTCAAAATAAAAAGAAAAAAAAAATAAATAAATTAGAAAACAAGAGGATAAAATAATTTGGCAACAGAAAATGGAGATGAATAATATAGGGAACAATAAAAGTTCAATTTATCTAGTGATACCATTTAAAAAGCTTTGTCTGACAACAGTTGCACTACCTGTCGTGAGTTTAGTCATTTGTTTCGTTACAGCGTATATATTTCAACAAGATGATATTCACGAAACACATTGTCGGGTAAGTTATCGAAAAATAAAATTATTTTCAATATAATTTTCTTTTTAAAAATAAAAATTTAAAAAAAAAAGAAAATTAATTCGACAGCAATTATTTTATTATTCAATAATCAAAAATATTTTTTTTTATCAATCAGTAAATTAATTAATTAATAAATTAGGAAATTAATTATTTTATTAATTAAAAGAAAAATTTGTTTATTTTATTAGTAAAGAAATTTATTAATAAATTACAAAATTAATTACTCATTTAATTAACTAATTCATTTGTTAATTTTACCTAACTTAATTTAATATTACTTTTATTCTATTTGTTAATTTAATTTAAAAAAATTGTTGTTGGAAAATTTAAAATATTTAAAAAATTGTATTATAAAATATAGAAACAAAAATGAAACAATAATTTTCAACAGTAAAATACTAAAATTTTCACACTATTAAAATAGCATTATTTATAAGCTACGAATAGTGATAAATTTTTATATTTTATAGTAACCTTGAGTCTTATTGTTAGTATTACAAATGAGGATAAATATATAAAAATATAAAAACAAGTTGTCTTATCGCGTGCATATACTAACCTTTAATCTTATTGTCCATATATTAGTTTTTTTTTAAAGTTATAAAAAATATTAGTTTTTTTTTTTAAAGTTATAAAAAATATTAGTTTGAAATTTCTTTTTTTTTTTATTGTCAAATTAGTTAAAATTGTTTTTTTTATAAATTAAAAATTTTCGGTGATTTTTTCCATTATTTTGCTTTGCATTTTATTATTTATTGAATAATTGAAATATTTATTTATTATTATAATTTATGTATTTTCAAAATTTATTTTTCACTAAAATGCCCGGTTTTTTTTTTAAATTAAATTTTTCAATAAAATATATAATAAAGATTTAAAAATTAATTTAAAAATTTACTTTTACATTTTTATTTTCAAAAAAAAAATTTTAATTATACTATTTTTGTGGGTAGACATTTTTAAAGTTAACTAATAAGTTTTATTTTTGAAAAATTTGTTTTTGTTTTCAAATTTCTCTATTTTGTCGCTGTTAATTTTTCTTTTCTTTTTTGAATTTCTTATTGTACTGTAAAAATTTTGTGATAAAAAAAATGAAATTATATTTATTTTTTCTTTTCTTTTTTTTAGGTTTATAATGTTCTTCCGTCGATCTCGGCCATCACGGGCGTTTCACCTCAGAGATATTTGTGGCGAATTAGCATAGCTTTACATGTTGGACCACGATTTGTAATTGCAAGCGTTTATTATTCATATTATCGAAAAATAGTTCAAACTCTTGACGATGTTTCTGTGAAGCTCATTTCCTGCAGACTTTTGAATTTATGTTATTGGCTCAATATTACCGAAGTTTCCGCTTTATGTGGCGTTACTTATATTTCAAATGCGGAAAATTATGGTAAAACATTATTTTATTTTTCTAATTTAAAATAATATATATTTTTTTTTTGCATTTTAGCAAATTATTTCCTTTAAATTTAAAATTCTCTTTCTTTTAATTTTATTTCCTTTTTTAATTTTTGATTATTCAAATTTCAAATAATTATTTTTGCACAAAAAAGAAAAGAGTAAAAACGAACGAAATTCTTTATATTTGTTTTTTTTCCTTTTCTTATCTGAAACGTTTTAAAACTTGTAAAACAATTTTAAAGGTTTCACAATTTGCAAAATAACTGATATGGATAACATTGCTTTGAGAATGTTTCAACTTAAGAAAATAAAATGATAATTACTTTTGTACAGGAAAGTTTATGAGAAAAATAACATTTCCTGTAAGACAGAACAATAATGAAAAAAGGGGAAAAAAATATAAATTAAATATATGGAATAAAAATTTAAAATATTTTTCTTTATGCACAAAAAATTTAGAAGATTCTTCTTCTTCTTTTTGTCGCTTATTACAATTAATTTGTCTTAAAAATTAAAATTTGATGATAATTTTTTTTTCAGCGGTCCATGAAAAGATCTTTATAATGTTTATGATCAGTTCATTGACATATATGTTGACGGCAGTGAAATTGAGTCGTTTAATTACACCAAATGCACAAAGTCTTCAGTACAAACAAGGCCTGTTTATAACGAGTCTTATAAGCACTGCAGGCCTTATTATCTTCTTTCTGAAGCATCGACTTTTATGCCACGATTTGGGTAAGAAAAGAACCAATCATTTTTTTTTTCATTTATCATCATTGTCTTGAAATTTTTATCCATATAATAATTATGTCATGTTTCTATTATCATTTTTTTTACCTCAATTATTTAAAGGCCAAATTTATAATTTAATTCTATTTAGTTACTTTTTGCAACAAAAATTAAATTGAATTTATAGAAATTAAATTACAATTTTAATTTAAGTTAATTATAACAAAAAAAAAAAAAAATACTTAATTTGCCTATGAATTTGAATTTTCCAAAACGAATAATTGAATTTTTAAAAATAATTTTCTAATTAAAAAATTGAAATAATAATTTTATGTTTCCATTAAAACAAAAAAAAAAAAAGGCAGAAAAATTCTAATGAATTTCGATTTTTTTCCCCGCTAGCATTTAGCTGGTTCTCACTTTGCGAATACGTGATAGCTTGCGCAAACATGGGATTTCATATATGCGTGGTCTTAGATTTTCCACACGAGCAACTTGTCGTTGGAAATGGTTTACCCGCAACAAAGCGAGATTAACATCTTTAGGACTAAAACAAACAAAAAAAAAAACAAACAAACAAACAAGAATAATAATAAATTAATTAAATAAAATAACGTTCGTTTTCCAAGTGCCTCTTGCCTGCTGGGAATTCTTTTTAAAAACGCGTCTTTTTAATCATTGCCAACTACCTCTTCTGAATGAAAAAAAAAAAAAAAAAAAACGATCAATTAAATTATTATTGATTCTTTTTTTTTTGAAATTCTATTTATTTTCATTTTTGATTCTGTTTATTTCAAATCTCAAAATATAATAAAATTTCCATGGTTTGACACTAGGCACTGGAAATGTATGAAGGCCTTTCATAATTTTATCTATTAAATTAATTAATATACAAATTTGTAGTGACACTATATATATACTTATATATATATATAGAGAGAGAGTAAAGTAACGTTGTACTTCAAAATACAACAAAAAAGAAAAAAATAAATTCATGGAAACATTTGGAATGAAAAGAAAATTTCCTATAAATTTTGGAAGACTGTTGTGTAAATGGTAAATATGACGCTTAAATATTGTCACCATAATTTTTCGTTTTTATCGCATTTTTTTTTCCAGTTGCCATGAAAATCCAATTAAAATTAAATAATCAAATTATTAATTATTTTATTTTTTTCTCTTTCTCTTTGAATTTTATTTATTTTTATTAATATTATTTATTATTTATATTATTATTTATATTTATATTTTTATTATTACATATTATTATTATTATTATTATTATTAAACTATTGTATAATTAATTTTGAACCTTAATACATTTTTGAAAAAAATGTATTTTTATTTTAAAACAAAAATTATGTTTTAATAAATATAAAATAAAAGTGTATTTATTTAAAAAAAAAAAAAATATAAATTTATAAATGAAATTGAAAATAAAAAGGCTGATATTTTTAATTGTTGTTGAGAAAACATTTATAAATGTATAGAAAAATGAAATTTTAAAGACATTGATTTGTCTCTTTTTTTTCTATTGGATTTTCGGTAATTGGAAAAATATATGTGAAAACAAAAAATTGAGGGTATTTGATGTGTCTATATATAGTATAAAAAACAAAAATTAAAATAAAATGTAGATTTTTAATTGTCGAAACTGTATGATTAAAATAGTAAGTGGGAACTCTAGTCGATTTTAATAATTCTAGTCGATGTGTCCTTAACGCTTTGTGAAAAAATAATTTGTTTTATTTTATTTTTATTATTATTATTATTATTATCTTCGTAGATATGTTTGTAGAATTTTTCATGAATATCATAATTAAATAATCCAGAATTTTTGAAAAAAAATTTATATAATAGAAAGAAAGAATGAAAAAAAAAAAAAACATACAGACTTGGCTTTTTAGAAAAATGTAATTTTCTTTTTTTCGTCAGCCAGTCTTGAAATATTTTTTCGAAATTTTTGAATGAATGTGTTTAAAAAAAAAAATTGTACATAAATCGTTAAGTTCTCCGTTTCTTTTTTTCTTCACAAAAGAACTATACAAAATTTAAATTTTTTAATTTCAATTCTTATTTTATATTTTGATTTTAATATTTTTATTTTCCTTTTTTCTATTTTTTCGACTAAATTTTGTTTTAGGGGAAAAATTTAATTTTATAATTTTTTTGGTGTTTTTTTTTAAAAGAATTTTAATTTAAACAATTTTTAAATGTTTTTTGAATTTTAAAAATCAAAATTTTCTTATAAAGAAAAAACAAAAAAAAATAGTCTTTAGAATTTGAGTGCGTAATTTTTTGATGATAATAGTAATGAATGTGTTTTTCGCTTTTGTAATTAGTTCGGAGGACTTTTTTTTTGGTGTGTTAAATTAATTAATTTTTTTCTCAAAAAAGGATTAAGATCTTTCGAGTGTGAATTTGCTAGAAATTCTTTTTCTAGATTGCCAGTAGTCCCCATGTGACTAGATAAGCACTTTAAAAAAAAAAGAAAAAAAAAACAAAAAAACTCGATAATACTTATCGTTTTTTGCACATTTTTACAGCTAATAAATATGTCCATCGCCCCCCCCCCTCGAATACAATAATCTTTGATTATTGTATATAATATATATATAATATTTGTATCGACGAATTCGTTACGATTTAACGCAATTATTATTATATTTATATATTATATAGTATTTGCGACTATAATTCAACAGAATTGTATACAAGTTGAAGTTTTTCTTCGTTTCTCAGGAAAAAAAATACCCAAATTTTTTTTTTCCATATATTTTTAAATTATTCTCTTTTTTTCCCAATGCGCAACGATTTTTTTTTTATAATTGTACAAAAATTCTTTTTTCCCTCTAAGAATAAAAAAAGTTTTTTTTTTAAATAACAAATATTTATTTTCAAAATTTTGTTTCGTAAATGATAAAAATTTATTTCTAAAGCATAAAAAATTTACAAATATTTGTATTTTTTTTTTTAAAATTATTTCCTCCAAGAATCACTTAAAAAAAGATTCTTTTTTAAATTACAAAAATAGTTTAGAAAGATTTAATTTTTTAGAAATTTTCAAAAAAATATTAAATATTTTTTCTCATTCTAAAAAAAAAAAAACTCCTGTAATTAGAGGAAAAAGGAATTTTTTTTCGGGAACAAAAAGAGAAAGTAATATAAAAGAAAAATGGAAATTCTTTTTTTTTTCGAAAAAAGAAATTTTTCCGTAAAAATAACAACAGAGTGTAACTTTGTTCGAAACTATCGTAATTATTATTGTAAAAAAGAAAAATATTCATCGCTTATTTTAAATGATTGACGGAAGTGTTTTAAGAAGTTGTTTTGAAAATGGTAAAAAAAAACGGATTTTAAAAATTTTCATATCTCAAATTTTGCCCTTTTTTAAAAAAAAATAAATATTTTTTATCTCACTATCATTTTTTCTTTTGTTTTTTTTTGCTATTCAAATACAAATATGCGATCGACTGTGAGGCTTTGATAATACAAGCACAAATTTTAAAAAGTACAAAAATAAACTGATAATTTTTCGTTCTTCCATTTTTTTTTGCGTCAAAAAAAAATATTTCCGTCTTTTATTCAATTTATTTTCTTTATAATATTAAATTAATTTAATAAAAAAATTAGTTAAATATTTACAAATAAAAAAGTAAAAAGCTACTTTATTTTTTTATTATTATTTATAAATTATTTATAAATAAAAAATAGTTTATAAATAATTATAATAAAAAAGTGAAATCAAAAATTTAATTACTTTCATTGTAATTATTTGGAAACTAATTTTTTTAATTTTTTATTAAATTAATTAATTATAATTGCGTGAAAGTGATTTTTTTAATTGCCATATATAGTAAATAATAATTTATTTATTTAATTTTTTAAATGAATATACAACTGACGTGTTTGAATTTTTTTTTTTTTTTATTTCGACTTCCAGGATTTGTCTCATTGTCGATCGTACAAAGTGTAAGAAACTTGTTGATGCCAAGGAGCGCGGTGTCAAATGCAAGAGCTTGATACCCTTGACACGTGTTACAAGTTCTATTTAATTAATGTCAGCCATTTGGCACAACAATTTCCCCTCCCACCAAGAGAATTAGGCTGAATGTCTCCTCGTGTGGCGCTTACTGCGTGAAAATCATTTTTGTCATGCATAAATTGAGAGCTTGTGAAAATTTATTTTTTTATTTTTCTCTATTTTTGGGTGAGAAATTTTTATTAAAACACTTTTTCTTTTTTTTTTCTTTTTAATCACTTTTTGTTTTGCAGCGCACTTGAATTTTTTCTAATTTTCAAAAAATTTGTTTTTGATAAAATAGAAAAAAAATTTTCTTTTGAAATAATTTTATTTCTCAAATTAATTGGCGAAAAAATATTTTGTTTTCCATTAAAATTAAAAATAATATTTTATTTATTAAAAATTTTTATATTTACAATAATTTTTTTTTCGTTTTCTCATTAAATTATCTTAAATTGAAATGCGAAAAAAATTCAAGGCACCTATTTTGTAAAAAAATATTTTCGATTTTAATTTTTGTACTTTATTTTTAAAAAGAAAAAAAATTTGTCACAATGAAAGAAAAATAGAAAATTAAAGTAGAAATTTATTTTCCAAAAGTTGTATTTTTTTCGCAATTTATGTATATTCGAATTTATTATTTCTAATTGCAAATATTTCTAAACTGTAATTTTTTATTTACAATGTGTAAATTTTTTTTATTTCAAAAAATTCGAATTTTTAAATTTAAAAATTTAGTACTGTCGAATTTGAAAAAAAAAAAAAATTTGTAAATTTTAAAAATTCGAATTTTCAAATTATTTTCAAATTCATTTTAGAGTCGAATTTTGAAATTTTAATTCATTTCTCAATTGATTGGAAAATATTTCTCTCAAACAAATATTACATAATAATAATAATAAATATTTCGTATTGCGATTATGAATTATTATGCAATCTACATAATAATAAAAGAAAAAGAAAAAAAAATGTTTATGGAAATTTTTAATTATTGCAATTTTTAATTAAATTTCTAAGGAAATTTTTTTTTGCAAATTTCGTACCAGTAAATTTTTTGTGTTTATTGACAGAAAAGTTGTAAAAAAAAAGAAAAAAAAACAGTTTCGAGTAAAAGAAACTTTATAAAGAAATAATGATGATGATGATTAAGAGAGCGTGTAACTGATTACTTAACTTATATATGTATATGATAAAAAAAAAAATATTTATTTGTCCAGTAAACGAGTGAAAGATAAAATAATATACATTCAAATTTGAGTGTGTGATTGAAAAAAAAACACAGGGCATTATATTTCAAAATCGTAAAAAAAAAAAAAAAATGCAACCTGCGAGATTTATAAAAAATAAAAGGGAACGGAGTTGTATGAGATGCCAAAAGTGAATAAAACATATCTGTCAGAAAATTTAATTATATTTGTTAATTTTTTGTTTAAAATTTTGTCCAATTTACGAATTTTTGGATTTATTTTTTTTTCTCTTAAAATTCATGATTTATTTGATTTATTTTCTATTCTAATTAGAAATAAATCAGTAATTGAATTTATTAATTTTGATAAAAATTTTATTTTGCGTTTTTAAATTAAAAAGAAGAAAAATATTTTATAATTTTTTTTCGCTTATGCTAATAATTTTTTTATGGTTTTTTTTTCAGCAAATTTTGGAAAAATGGAGATTGAAAAAAAATGATGATGAATAAATTGTGAAAAAAGGAGAATTATTTTTTTTTCTAATGCATTGATTGTGGAAGGACGCAAGAGTGAAAAAACTTTATTATTGTTACATTCGTTTACGAGTATTAACGTCGTTCGACGCTCTTCTTCAAAACTATATACGTGATTTTCTAACGCTCCTTTTTTTATGACCAATCAATTAGAGTGAGAGTGATCGATGTCGGTTTGGCTTCAAAGTTATCCTAGTATTACTTCAACTTGGAAGGCAATTGAACTCAGTTGACCTTAAATGGAGAGCAACAAACGCCGTAAACGTACGTCGAACTCAACTTGGTAATGTTCCGTGAGTATACATATATATATATATATATTCCTCTAGATGTATATAAATTTATAAGAAACATAGAAAATAAACGGAAAATTTCTCATTTATAATCACAGATAATAGTTCGATTAATTATGTTCAAGTTTTAAATTTTACTCCGAATGCGCGCTCGAAAAAATTCTGCAATCGAGTGCGAAAAAAAAAAATATGAACAGCGCAAAAAATACAAATTGAATAATATATTTTAGAATTTTTTTTTATCTAATTTTATTTCTATTAAATTAATTTTTAATTTCTTCGATTTTTGGTTTTCTATTTCAAATTATTTTTCTGTTAATTTGTTTTCCGTTTTAATTATTTTTTTGATAAAAAACTAAATAATTAAAACACAAATGTTGAATAGCATTTTTTTTTCTTTTTTTTCGAAATTTAAAGAAAAATTTTTCTTTTTCCAGAAAAAATATTTAAAGAAATTAAAAAGATTTATTGAAATTATGAAAATAATTTATTTTTTTCTTTTATTTTTTTTTTGTACAAAAAGAAAATGCTTTAATTTAATTTTATAAAATTTAAAAAAAAATTTGAAATTTCATTACAAATTTTCACTAAGTGAAAATTTTGATAAAGAGCAATTTTTTTTTTTTTTTTTTTTTCAAATATCTTTAATAATTCCTTTTTTCTGTTAACGATTTTGCATTTTTATTCCTGTTGATTGTGTTGTAAATTGTTGTTGATAAATTTGCGTTCGATTTGAAGAATAGGTTTTTAAATTTTTTTTTTTCTTTTTTTTGTCTTTCCATGTTGGGAGCATTTTTCACAGAGCCACGTTAATTCCTTATTAAAATCGTCAATGTCAATTGATGATTTATTATTATTGTCGAGTAATTGACAATTTTCTAAACAATTTTGACATTCGAATAGAATAAATGCTCCCAAATTTGATTCATTTTCCTAAAAAAAAAAGAGAAAAAGAAAAACAGTACATAAAAAACCATTTTTTTCAATATTAAAAATTTTTTAATTTAGAGAAAAATTGAAAATTGAAAAATTAAAAAAATTGGAAATTTCAACATTTTTTAAAATGGAAAAAATTTAATTTTAGAAATTTGATTAAAAAAATGGGAAATTAATTTTTTTTTTTAAATAGAAAAAAAGGAAGTTTTTGAAATTTAAAAAATGAAAAATTTATAATTGGAAAATATAATCGGACCATGTGAAAAACGCCTTCCTCGGATCCTTCGTCAGGAATCGATATCCTTGGAATGTCGTCATGTTCGGATTCGGTCTTAAAAATTTTTATCGTCTCCGATGAAACATTTTGCGGCTCGACTGCACATAAAAAATATTTACTTTCGATACTTTATTCTCTTTTTTTTCCAATTTTCAAAAAAAAAAAAAAAATATTTTTCACCTCACCAATCTCGAAAATAACATTTTCAATATTTAATTTGAAAATTCGTAATGAAAATAAAACAAAAAAATTAATTAAAATAAAACAAAATTAAAATTGAAAATTTTTTTTCAGTATTTTATTTATTTTTTAAACTTTGAATTAAATATATTATATTTTTGAAAATTATTTGAAAACTTTTGCGCAATTTTTTTGCAACAAATTTTTTTTTACAGTTTCTATAGAAAAATAATTTTTTTTTTTTTTGAATTATTTTAAAATTAGAGAAAAAAAAAAATTTACCAGAAATTCCACAGCTCTCGGCTTTTGTTAAAATTGCCTTTGAGATTCGAGACGTGACGGTTTTTTGAAATCCAAATTTTTCTTCAATCAATGAATCCAACATTAATCGGAGATTTTTCCCGCTACTTTCGTCCGTTGAATGTAGTAAAGAAAGTGCTTTAAACATTTCCCTCTCAATTTTCAAATCGTCCATTAACAATAATCTTTTTTTTGGAAAAAAAAATCTATAAAACAAAAAATAAATTTTTCGCGAATAAAAAAAAAATTACCAATTTATTTTCCAAATTCAATAAAAAAATTTCAAAATTTTTTCCTTCAATTATAAATTTACAATTTTAATTATTGAAAATTAAATTAATTTTTTAATATCGCAATTCAAATTAATTTTTTTTAGTTAATAAATAAATTAATTAAAAAATTAAATTAATTTTTTTTTGTTTTATTAAATTAAGTCGCCAGAAGAAGAAATTTTTCAAAGAAAAAATTAATTTTTAATTTTATAATTTAATTACTTTTTTTAAGTTAATAAATAAATTATTTAATTTTAAATTAATTAATTAATTAATTCCAGTTTTAATTAATTAATTATTTAAGAAGAAAAAATTATCGCAATTTTATGTTTAATTAAATTTTTTTATTAACATTTTTTTTTTTTTTTTTATTAAATTTAGCTAATTAGTTTTTTTTTTTTATTAAATTATTAAATTAAAATTGAAAAAGAAATTTTTTTAAAGAAAAAAATATAGTTACTTGAAATATTGAAAAGAATTTTTCCAGATGAATCGGGATTTTTTTTTTTTTCTTTATTTCGTTTATTGATAATGAAAAAATCAATGAAGGGTTTATGATTTCTGCAATTTACGGGGAAAATGGAATTCTGTCAACGTTATATAAGATTGAAATCTATATATATATATATATATATATATATATATATATATATATATATTTTACTTGAGGAATATTGAAGTTGAACATTAGAGGTGAACTCACAAGGCATTTGACAGGTATACCTTGACTGTAAATCACTAACGATGTTATTACATGGAAATCCTGCAGATAACGACCTCCCTTGTCCAGTTTAACTGTATTAGAACACGCGGACATCCTGTAGGTTACGACATCCGTAATCTGTTAAAATATATCTATAACCAAATTCGTGGAATATCTAGGTTATCATTTATTTCGACAATATCGAATCGAATATTTATTAAATTATATTTCTCATCTAAAAAAAAATTCTCGTAAAATATAATTGCGAATTCATTCTTTAAACAAGTTTTGAAAATAAATTAAATAAATAATTTGAAATTAATTTCAATTTAAAAAAAATTATTTTTCAATTTATTGAATTAAAAATTCGATTAAAAATAATTTCAAATAGTGAATATTGTATTATTAATACGAAATTGAATTTGCCTTAAATTTAATGAAATATACTGATTAAATTAAACGATAAAAAATTTAATTTTCCGAATTTAATGTAATTATAATTTTTATTCAAATTTTAATCAATATTAAATATTTTTATTTATTTATTACTTGCAAAATTAAACGCGCGCCAAATTGAGTATTTAATTGTTTGTTATAAAGAAATTAAAGATTAATATTATATTAATAATAATTTAATTTATTAGAATATTATTACATATTAAATGATAATAATGGAAATTATATGTTTACAGGCCTCGGATTATACGACTTTTTCCGGCTTATTTCAAAAATACGACTTTTATCGACTTCTTTTAATAAAATGCGACATTTTTTTTTTACATTTGAAAAAAAATGTAAATAAAATACATTTTTTTTTAGTATAAAATGTAGATCTTCTTCAGATCTTCTTCAATTCAATTATTTAACAAATTTTGAACTAAAATGATTCTTCACTAAATTAATTATTTTTAATATGTGAAATACATTACAAATTCAATTAAAATTTTTATGAAATTTAACAATTGTTTATAATTAAAAAAAAAATATATCACAATAAAATTGAATTATTTTTTAAAAATTTCAATTCAAAATGAACTGATATTCAATTATTTTCCAAATTTAAAATCAAATAAAATTTCATTATTCTCAAAAATTTGAATTCAAAATTAATTGAATTTTCAATATAATTTGAATTTAAAAGCATCTAAAATTTAATTATTTCTAAAATATTCAATTTAAAAGCTTCAATTATTTTTAATGATTTTTATAATATGCTTCGAAAATTCAATTATCTGAAAGCATTTTGCAATTAAAAAGATTTTTAAGTACACTTTCTGTCTGTAATTTCTAATAAATTCTTCAATTATTTGAAATTCAATTTTTCTTGACATAAATTCCGTTAAATTGAAATTGTATATTAATTTGAAATTCGATGTACTAGAAAATCTGCTTTATATAATTTTACTAAATAAAAATTTGATAATTTAAAATTTGACGCCGTAAAATTTAATTATTTACCAAGTTTTCAATTTAAAATGAGAATAAAATTCAATTATTTTCTAAAATTTCTATTCAAAAATTAATTATCCAAATTTTCAATCAAAAATGAACTTAAATTAAATTATTATCCAAAATTTCAATAAAAATTCAATTATTTCCCAAAATTTTCAATTCAAAATAAACTGATATTCAATTATTTTCCAAATTTAAAATCAAATAAAATTTCATTATTCACAAAAATTTGAATTCAAAATTAATTGAATTTTCAATAATTTGAATTTAAAAGCATCTAAAATTTAATTATTTCTAAAATTTTCCATCGAAAAATTTTTTTTTTTGAAATTTAATAATTTCAATTATAACTCTAAAGAAATTCAATTATTTTTAACTATTTTAATAATAATAATAATAATCTTTGAAATTTCAACTATCTGAAACCATTTTTCAATTAAAAATGATTTTCAAATTATTGTATTTTGTCCGCATTTTCTAATAAATTTTTAGTGAAATCATCTAAAATTTTAATTACAAATTAAAGTTTCAATTAATTTCAAAAATCTCAATTTTAAATCTTTGAAAATTCAATTAAATTTAATAAATGTTTTCCAAAAATTGTTTGATAAATTATTTTTAGTTCTGTAAAATTTAATAATTGTTTGAAAATTAACAATATCTTTTGAAATTTAATTATTTCTAAAAATTTCAATTTTAACCCTTCGAAAAGGATTATTATTAAAAAAAAATTTGTTTATTTAAAAATCTGTAAAATGTTTTTGTTAAAATAAAAAACAAATCCACTTTTTTTTTGAAATATAAATCGATTAAAACGACTTTTTTGTGTCTTTAAGTTGATTCGAGGCCTGTGTTTTTATAATTAATATTTAATAGATATTCGTTGGCCCCTGGTACCTTAAAAATTAATTTTTAAAAATAAATTTTTTTCAAATTACTATCTTGTACGAAATTTCCTCGCGCATCTTTTTTCTCATCATAAATTTTTTGTACAATATTTGAATCAATATACAACTTTAAAAAAAATTTCGTTGGTAAACGTTGTGTACTTCAGCTTCGTGAATTGAATTTTCGAATTTGGAATTTTAAAGAAACTTATTCCGAAATTTTTGAAACACAATTATACAACTTTGGCAAAAATGAGAAAAAGAATTGTCAAAATTTGACACGTCATAAGATTACTATTCAAAAAAAAAAAAAAACACGTGAAATCAGAAAAGGCCAACTTCAAGTTAGGACAGAAGGACAGACCAAGCATTTTATTATTATATAATAATTTCTCCTCCACAAAAATTCTCGTAAAGTATAATTGCGAATTTATTCTTTAAACAATTTTTGAAATTTATTGAAAATAAATTAAATAAATAATTTGAAATTTCAATTTTAAAAAAATTATTTTTCAATTGATTAAATTAAAAATTCGATTAGAATTTAATTTCAATTAGTGAATTGTATTATTAATACGAAATTGAATTTGCCTTAAATTTAATGAAATTTACTGATTAAATTAAACGATAAAAAAATTTAATTTGCCAAATTTAATGTAATTAAAATTTTTATTCAAATTTTAATCAATTAAATATTTTTATTTATTTATTATTTATAGTATTAACCCTAATATAGAGAAATAATTATAAATTAATTAACTGAAAATTTATTTTGAAAACAGTTATTAATAAATAAATAAGAAAAGAAAAAAAAATGGAAAATTTCTCTTGTTTTTAAATAAATTTTCGCAAATAAATAATGGAATTGCAATTATAGAAATTTTTTTTCAGATTCCTTTTTTTTGGAGGATTTGGATACATATCCAAGTTAATATGGAGGAAATTTTGCGAGAGTTGAACTTGAAAGTTAAACTCCGCGTGGAGTGTTTGTTTCCGATACATATGTATACTCAACTTGCGGTATGTCTCTCATTCTACCCCGCGAATCTCCCAGAGGGGCGAGTATCGAATGGAATCTGTCCAACCCCAAACCATATAACGTTCAACGAGTAAGATTTGAAATGCTATACCTGCCATCAGAAACTAGAGAGGGAGAGAGAGAGAGAGAGAGAGCAATGTTGGAAACGACGAGAGTGGTATGCCGAGATATGCAAGATCGCTTGAGAGATGTACATTACTCCAAATATACATACACACATATATATATATATATATATATATACATGAATGAATAATCATAAAAAAGAAGGGATGACACAAACACGTGAGTTTTCCTCAATTTTTTTTTTTTTTTTGCGAAAAAAAATAATTTCTAATTTCTACATTTTATATTTAGATTCAAAAATCAGGTTTAAAAATTGATTTAATTTTTTATTTAGATTTTCAGTTTTGTTTCAATTTTATTAGGAAAATTTATCGAGCAAAATTGGCGATAGTTTAATTTTTACTTCGCAGTCTTAGAAAAATTACGAATAAAATTAGTGACAATTAAATTTTTTTTAAAAAAATATTTAGTTGAAAAATAATATTTTCATTATTTTGCTCCAATTTGAGGAAAATTCAGAGATAATTTCAAATTTTTTCTCCACAGTCAAATAAAATTAGCGAAAGAAGCAAAAAAAAAAAAAAAAAAATATTTTTTTGTTCGAATTTTCTTAAAATTAAAATAAATTTTTATTTTTCAACTCAAATTAGTGAAAACTAGAGCAAAAAATAAAAAAAAAAAATTGCTCTGCTTTTTTCAAAATAAATGCATAAAATTTTCGTTAATTCGCGAGGAATAATATTATTCTTTCTATTTTTGGATTTCAAATGGAAATTTGTTAATAGCATCTGAGAGTGATATTCTGTGAAAATGTCATTAACAACTTGCTTCTGGAGACGATCGAGCACATTTTCAAATGAAAGGCTTTCGAATATCTTAACGAGCTCTTCATCGTGATCCTTTAAGAGGTCTCTCTTCTCAACACAGCTAGTGATTTTCAACCAATATATAATTCTGTTCGACCCTTATATATATATATAGAGAGAGAGAACCTCGCAAAGTGAATGCAATGCTCTCCATCCATACAGAGAATCGGCCTCTAATTCTCTCTCCCTCTATATATATATATATACCTATATATACTCTGCGAAAGCGCGATCATTGTTAACGCGTCACGAATTTCGAAGAGACGAGAATCTGCTGCATCCCATATATATATATATATGATTCGTAATATATCGTGTACATCGGGATATTTACTATATATATATAACTCTTATTTAAGCGATTCGAATTCCAGGTGCCAATTTCCTAATTTTTTGATTTTTATTTATTTTTTTTCTACATAATTTAAATGAAAATTTTTTCTTTTATCGTTAAAAATCTATTTTCCCCCCTTGAAATTTAGAAATTATTTTCTTTACAAAATACTCATTGTTAAAAACAATTCATTGAATTGAAATTTAAAATTTTTATCAAATAATTTTTAAATAAGCGAATTTGTATATTTTTACGTTAATTTCCAGGTCTCGAATTATGTGACTTTTTTATACTTTTTTTTTTTTTTTTTTTTTTTAAAAATACACCTTTTTTTGTGCCTTAAATTCGATCCGAGGCCTGAATTTTATGAAAAGTAAAATTTTTACTAAATTGATATTTTATATATGTATTTAAAAAAATTTTTTTTTTTAATTTTAATTAGGCGATATTTTATTTAATATAATTTTTAATTAATTAAATTTACAAGCACTTGTGAATATTTTTTGAAAAAATAATTTCCCTTTTCTTATAAAATGAAAATTAGGGAAAAATTTTCATAATTTTTGTTGTTTTTTAAAAAATTTAGTAATAAAAAATTCTGTTCAATGCGAGAATTCTACGCTAAACGATATATTCAATTCAATAATTTTTATTATAAAAAATTTTTAATAATATAATTATATAGATAAATAAAATTTCGTTCATATAGTACAAATTAGAAGAAATAATATAAAAAAAAAAAAAATTTATTAACTAAAAATTCCGCTGGATAAAAAAAATATTAAAAATTAATAACACGATTCTAGATTTTCAAAATAATTAATAATCATAATAATAATTAATATTAATAATTAATAATCATAATAATAATTAATATTGATAATTAATAATCATAATAATAATTAATGTTAATAATTAATAATCATAATAATATTAAAAATCATAATAAATAAAAAATTAATTTTATTATACATAAATAAAAAGTAAAGAATATTAATTTCATCGTTTTTATCGGAAATAAATCATAATTTCGCTTTTTCTAATAAAAAATAAAATTATATATAGAATTGTTCCGACTATTATTTTTTTTGCAAATATAAATAAAAAAAAAAAAAAAAATACAATTGAAAACTGTAATCGTAATGAAATATTCAAAGAATTTAAAAAAGAAAAATTTCCAATTGAAAGAAATGGAAAATTCTGTGATATAAGAAATGAAAATCTCTCAAAGAGGAAGTAAATGTGTCAATTTTTTTTTATTTTTTTTTTTTTGCCTGATAAATGAAGAAAAAACGCATAATATTGAGAAATATGACATTAAAAGAGAGACTGAGAATTAATTTTTACATCCCTGAGAAGAGCGCGCGAGAGGGAAAAAAAAGGAGACAAGGGCGAAAGACTTCATCTGAGCAAAAATACCTTCAAGAATATTTTCACAGAATTTTTTTTTTATTTTTCTCCTAGGGAAAAGAATTTTAGAAATCCATCAAGAGACATAATTACACATTTATATATATATAAAAAAAAATATTTTATAAAAAGAAGTGTTAAATATTATTAAAAATATTTTTTTTTTTTGCATTTTCTTTTCCAAAAATTAAAATAATTTATTTTATTTAAGAAAAAATATTAATTATTGAATAAATTCGTTTTTTTTTTATTAATATTTGCATCTATTATTATTTCTTTTATATAATTTTATATATATTTGCAAATATAGATTCGCGTGTAGGAGTTTTAACTTTTGGACTATCTTCAATAATCCTTTCTATGAAACGATATATAGAAAGAGATATAACGTGTATAAATGTTTTTATCGACCTTTTATAATACTATCAGTCTCAACAATCTGCGTGAGAAAATTTCAAATCACACCTGTATATTTTATAAATATTATATAACAAAAAAAAAAAAAATTTTATTAAATATTTTCTAATTTTCGAAACAAATTTCCGGAAATTTATTTATTTTTTACGCGCAACAAATAATAAAATTGCAACAAAAAAATATTTGTAGAAAAAAACAGGAATTTTTTATTTCTAATTTGGAAAAATTTTTGTTTTTCTTTCGCACTATTAATTTATTTGAAATTAAATTATTAATTAAAACAAATAATATGGAAAAACATATAAATAAATATTTTTAAAATTAAATAAAAAAAAAATAATAATAATTAAATTTATTCTAATAACAATAATATAAAAAATTATTTGACCAAATAAATAAATAAGAAAATTAGATTATAAAACAAAAAATTTGTAATTATTAAAAAAGAAATTTTTATTTGCTTTTGATTTAATAATGATTTCTATATTAATTTGTTTTCAATAAAGATTTCACAATATTTCCAGTGATCAGATGTGAATTTGTGGAAAAAGAAATATTTTTTTTTTTTCTGTATATGAAAGCATTTAGAATCAAATGAATATTACGCTGACATTGGATCTTCTATATAGTAATTCATTTATTTTCTAGAAGGTTTAATATTTAATTATCATCTTTTTCAAAACTCTTTCTTATAAAGTCTGGTCTCGTAATTTTTTCTGAAAAATCATTTTGCATAATGACAATTTTAATTCAATTTTAAATCTTATTTATTTATTTCTTATTAAAATAATTATTAGTATTCAAATTTTGTGTTTCGAAATTTATATAATATATAGTATAGGAGAAAAGATAAATATTTGCTTCTGAGACAAATAAAAAATTTATTTGGGCTAAATAAATTTTATTTGATTAAAATAACTTTTATTTTTAAAAAATTAATTTTCCTTAAAAAAAATTTATTTTATCAAATTCTTATTGAACTAAATTTTTATTTAAGTAAATTTTCATTTAGCTGAATTTAATAAACTAGAATATTTCTATTTAACAGAATTTTAGTGAAACAAAAATTTTATTTCACCGAATTATTCTCATTTAGTTGAATTTTTATTAAACTAAATTTTTATTTAGCCGAATTTAATAAATTATAGTATTTATACTGAATTGAATTCCCATGCCATAGAATTTTTATTTAACCAAATTTCCATTTAGCGAAATTTTTATTAAGCTGAATTTTTATTTAACCAAATTTTCATTTAGCGGAATTTGTATCCTATCGAATTTTTATTGAACCAAATTTTCCTGACAAATAATCTTTATTTAACCGAATTCTCATTTAGCAGAATTTTCATTTCGCAGAATAATAATTTTTATTTTAAAAAAAAAAATCTATATTTTTTTAACCGAATTTTCACGTAAAATATAATGCAGATACAGAAAATTGAATTTTCTTTGTAAGAAATTAATAATTAACTTAATTTGCGTAATTAAACTAAAATTCTTGTATAGTTAAATGATTTTTTATTTAACTAATTAAAAAATTTTAATTAATTTCAATTTAGCAAAACTATTATTTTAACAAAATTTTGATTAGATAGAATTTTTATTTATTTCAAATTTGAAATTTTTGCCGCTAATTTAAAAATTAACCAATCAAAAAATATTACTATTTTCTTGCGATTATGTTTAATTTTAAAATTCGCGCCGAACTATTTCTTGTTAATTTATTTTTTTACCGACATTAAATAAAAGTTTTTGTCTGCTTTTTATTTAGTTATTATTATAAAAAAAATTAATAATTTTTGAGAATAATTGTTGTTTTTTTTTTTTATTGAGTTCAATTTGAACTGACTTTTGACAGTGCCGCCATCTAGATAGTCTATTATGTACTAGAAATTTCTATTTCCGTTTCCTTCTTCCGGTTTCTTGTTCCTGTCGCCATTATTGCCCTGGCTGTTGGCAGGTAGAGTGAAAGAAACTTATTCAAATAAAGAAAAATTTATATTTTCGACAAATTTTTAATATAAAATCACAAAATATTGTATTTATTATAAAATTAATAAGTTTTTCGTGAATTTTTGGTGTTAATGATACGGGTAAGTGTCGTTATTTGTGAATTTACAGTAATTTTGGACTTGAGACTTTTTTTATGTCCGCGAAAGTTGCAAAAAAAAAGTATAGGTTTTGATAATTAAAACAATCGAATGAGAGAATATTTATAAATTTTCTATTGAAATTTCCTTTTATTAAAATAAATATAACAAAATTTTTCATTATTTGCTTTTGTTGCGGTTGAAGTTGTTAATTTTTTCCTATTTTAACAATTTTGTTAGTCCGCCATCTTTTTTTCCTGCAAACATTGTGAAGTTGCAGCCGATTGATCGATATTCGATTTATTCGACCACAAGTAGTGGGGTTGCTGAAAGGTTAGGTTAGAATTTTTACGAGAAAAAAAGAGTAAAAATTTGTATATATTTTTCTGGTAATTTTTATTGAATTGAAGTGAAATAATTTATTTTTCATGGATAAATAATTGTATTCTGCAAAATATGCAATATGTTTAACCATTCAAATCAAGTTACCGCATAAAATAATAATTGATGCGGAGAATTGGGAGAATTCTTCGCAGTGTTAACATTTTTCAAAAAAGGTATAAATTTTTGCATTTATCGAAATTGATATGGAAAAATACAAAGTTTGTGTACAATATTTTTGTTTTTTTTTACCACTTTCAATAATTAATTATTGCAATATTGTAAAATATAACAGTAAAAAAAAAAATTTCGAACATAACCTACAAATTAAAAATCGTTATGTTCATCAATTTAATCGATTTACTACTTATTTAATTGCAATATTTTGTGGTTTTAAGTATCAAATAAAAATCTGTTGAAGATTTTTGTTGATAATTATATTTTCTTTATTATTACGAATCTGAAAATATGAAATTCGCTTAACTTTTGTTTTGATTGTTTGCGTTATCAATTTTTCGCCTCGAAATCGGTTCTTGTAATTTTTTCCCAGTTTTTTTTTTTAATTTAGAAAAAAAAATTTAGAAAAACTTAAAAAAAAAAAAAAAAAAACCTGAAACTGACAATATTTTGAAAAAAAAATATTTTATATTCACAAATAATTAATGAATAATGTTTTGTTGAATTTTTTTCAGATATTAATTAATTTCAAAATAGGCATTGAAATTTTTTTTTGGTTCTGAATAGAAATTTTTATATTTTTATTGTAAATAATAAAAATATTTTTTTTTTTATATTTTTATATTAATTTTTTTTTACTTTTATTTATTATTATTTTTTTATTTTTATTATAAATAATTATTTTTTTAAGTTTTCTTATTTCATTATTTATTTATATAAATAAAATATTTAATTTAAAATTTTTTTTTTTCATTAATAATTATTTTTACTATAAATAAAAAATATAAAATACAATTAATATAGAACGAAAAAAAAAATGAAAAGTATATTTTTCCAAAATGTTTATTATGTAAATTATTTTCAATTATCAATTTTTTTTTTTTCGTTTTTAAATTCGACAATTTTTTTTTTTTTTTTTACAAAAAATATGATGAATAGTAAATAATTTTCGATTGAGAAAATTGTAATTTTTTTTTTACGAATATCATATACATATAAGTATTATGTGTTTCGAGTTGAAAAATAAAAAATTGGAGTTCATTAAGAATATTGACTTTGCGCACTATACAGTGGAGTATACGATTAGAAATTGCAATTAGACTAACGACTTAGTGTGTCGAGCACGGATACAATATTCCTCCACCATATTTGAAACCGCACATATAGGAATTAGGTTTTGACTTAATTAACTAATCCAAAGCCGGAAGTTTATGAATTTCAACTTCCACTTCCATTTTCAAATTTAAATAAATATCTGTCGTCTTGTATATATATGTTTCAAGATTGTAAAATTACATTTTAATTACTAATTGTCGGCGTTAAAATAATTAGAAAAAAAAATTTTTATTTTCTCTTCCTACTTTTTTTTTCTAATTTAACAAATTTTTATTCACTGAGCATTAAAGGGAAATTTATTATTAAGAATGATTGGATTTAATAAATTAAAATTAATATAGAATTTTAATTATATATTATATATTGAATTTTTATTTTTAAATATATATTTTTAATTATTAAATTTATATTTTCAAATATATTTTTAATTACTAAATTTATATTTTCAAATATATTTTTAATTAATAAATTTATATTCTTAAATCATAAATTTTAATTGTATCAATTCCAGAATATTTGGCTGAATACCAGGCAATTTTGCAATTAAATATATTACATTCAAAACTTTTTATTTATTTGTCCTAAATATAAAATATATTTGTAGCAAATAAAAATTTATTTGGCTCAAATTTAAATATAAAAATTTATTTGAGACAAAGAAAACTTTAGTAGGCTCTGAGACAAATATCCATTTTTATTTGAGTCAAATATATTTTATTTAATTCAAAGAAAACATTTCTCTGGGTGTACAATACAGATCTTCTTCAGATCTTTTTTATTTCAATTATTTACCAAATTTTTAACTAAAATTTTTCTCTAAATTAATTATTTTTAATTTTTAATAATTTTAATGAAATTCTTCAGAAATTCGCAATTATCTTAAATTATTTTTCAAATTAAAATTTTTATAAAATTTAATAATTGTTCATAATTTAAAGAAAAATTAGCAAATAAAATTACCAAAAATTTTTAATTCAAAATCACTTGAAATTTAATTATTTGCAAAAATTTCAATTATTTTTTTTTTGTAATGATTTTCATAATGTTCTTTAACCTTTTTTAAATTTTTTACACTTACGGACCTAAGGCCATAAACTTAAAATATTTATTTATAATATTCATTTGAAAATTCAATTATCTGAAAGCAAATTTTCAATTAAAAACTATTTTGGAATACAATTTTTTTTTATGTGATTTGTAATAAATTCTTCATCAACGTAGAAATCACTAAAAATTTCTCTTATTATATATATGATTATAGTCTGAAATTTAACACAATCTTTTGAAATTTAATTATTTTCAAAAATTTCAATTTAAAAGCTTCTAAAATTTTCCAATCTTAAATTTTTTGAAATTTAATAATTTCCATTATAACAAAATTCAATTATTTTTAAAGATTTTTATAATATTCTTGGAAAATTCAACTATAATATCTGAAACTATTTTTCACTTAAAATTTTTTTAAATTATTGTCTTTTTGTTGGGAATTTCTAATAAATTTTTTACTAACAAAAATTATCAAAAAATTTTAAATTAAAAATCACTTGAAGTTAAATTAATTTCAATAATCAAAATTCTAAATCTTTGAAAATTCAATATTACATTTTAAAAAATGTTATCTAAAATTATTTGATAAATTATTATTTTTTGTTTGGTAAAATTTTAATTATTGCCCGAAAATTGACAAAATCTTTTGAATTTCAATTACTTTCTAAAAAATTTCAACTTTAATTCTTTCAAAAATTATTTTTAAAAAAATTTTAATTTAGAAATCTGTAAGTATATATTGTCTGAAAAATTTTTTTTTTCCATCAAAACTCAAAAGTATGACAAAATTTTAAATTCGTATAAATTGCTTAAATTAGACTTGAAAAAAAATTATAAAAATGGAATTTTAAGAATTTTTTTTTTTTTTTTAATTTGTCCTATTTAAATAAAATTTTGAAAATTTGTCTTGCTATTAGTTCGATTCTGAATGATATTCGAAATAAATTTTGTTGATAATATTTTTATAGAATTATTCTTATTACAGAATTAATGAAATCAATTTAATATCTAATATAATGTTAGTTATTTAAAGTAAAATAATTATTAGAGGCGCATGATTTTTCCCAAAAATTAAAAAGTTCGAAATTTTAATTGATCGAATTACTTTAAGACGATATTTTATTTGGTCGTAATTCTAAATGAACGACAGTTATGAAAGTCGATATTTTATTTGATCGAAATTCTAAATGATGGATAATTTAAAGTGGTCGACATTTTATTTGGTCGATATTTTGTTTATTCGAAATTCTAAATGATCAATATATAAAATTGTCAACAATTTATTTAGTCGATATTTTATTTGGTCGAAATTTTGAATGGTTGATATTTAAAATGGTCGACATTTTATTTAGTCGATATTTTATTTGATTGAAAATCTAAATGCTCGATATTTAAAGTGGTCGACATTTTGTTTAGACGCGATATTTTATTTCGTCGAAATTCTAAATGATCGACATTTAAAGTATTCGAAATTTTATTAGTTCGATATTTTGTTTGGTCGATATTCTAATAATGATCCACATTTAAAGTGGTCGAAATTTTATTTGTTTGATATTCTAAATGATTTCGACCTTTTTAATTTTTGGGAAAAATCATGCTCCTCAATTATTAACTAATTAAATTTTGTTAAAATAAAAAAAATCTACTTTTTCGACTTTTTTTTTGGAACAAAAAATTCGACTAAAATGACCTTTTTTTTTTGCACCTTAAAATCGATTCGCGTTCTGGAAATAAAAAAATATTTTCCATTTTAAAAAATAATTTGTTTTCTAATCGTTGATAAAAACGATCTTCAGCAAAGTAAATTTATAATATTAATTTTCATTTTCATGTAAAAAAAAATTTGCAAAAAAAAAAAAAATGTTTGGAAAAAATAATTTTCGTGGCTAATTTATTTTTTATTTATTTATTTTTTTTTTTTAGTGAGAAGAAAAATGAGGCTCGTTGCAACAATGACGCAAGAAGAAAAAAAAAATGGAAAGGAGGACACTGTGGACGACAGGTTGAAAAAGAAGGAAGGGAAAATAAAGGTTTTTGTGAAGGAGGGGCGTGTGTTGGAGCTTTTGTAAATCAGGTAAAGTCCGGTTTAAAGTTTGGCTTTCGGCTTACATTATATGTATATATATATAAATACTATGGGAAAGAGGGGTAAAGGTGTCAGGGGTCGACGGCAGGGGTGAACCTGGGTCAATTAAATCTTTCGGCAGGTTCAAGACCCTTAGGGTTCTCTTAAAAGATTTTCTAAAAGTTTAAAAGGCCCTCTTCATATCCTTGTTGTATATATATATGTACTTTTACGGCCTTTGTAGAAAATTGAAATTTATGAGGTATCTTCCTTTTTTTTTTCTTTTTTTTTTTTAAGTTTTGCCACAGTGGGATAAACAGAGGCACTAATCTCTCTCTCTCTCTCTCTATACTTTGAATAATTCCCATAAACTTAATCCTATTACAGTTGACAATTCATCTCACTAATAAGCAAATTAACATGTTTATTAAATTAAATTAACTGTCGAAATTCGGAAAATTTAACTGAAAAAAGAACCTTAAGTGATTCAGGAAACAAATTTTAGTTTTTTTTTGTTTTTGTTTTTAAAAACTATTTTCTAAAAAGAATTTTGAAAATTAATTTCTATTTTTAAAAAAGTAAAATTTTTGTACTTCTTTTCACTTTATAATTTTTTTTTTTTTTAAATAAAAATGGAAACAATTTTGTAAAGAACATTTTTTTTATCATTACTTTTGTATATAAAAAAAAATTAGTCAGAAACAATTGATATGTTTTAATTGAAATACTTTTTTTTTTATATCACATTCTTTATGGAGATAGAAAAAAAAAAGAAATTCTTTTGCAAATAAAAAAAATGTTGATTGTTTTCTGAGTCATTTATATATGTATATTACATCGTGAAAAATATGACAAAAGTTTTATTAATTTCATAAAGTAACATTTCTGTCATTTTAAAAAAAAAAAAGTAATTTCAATTTTATTCATTTATGAGCGAGAAAAAAAAATAATTCCTTTTTTTTATTTAATTTAACAAAAAATTTTTTTTTTTTTCAAATCTTTGGGTGTTTTTTTACATGACAAAAATAATTATTTTTGTGATATAAAAAAAAATTGTTCCGATGTATATTTTTTTTTTATTGAATTTCACATATGGATTAGAATTGAATTATTATAATTATTGAGACTCTTTGTTGACGCGCGACTATATAGATTTACTCAATCGAACTTGTATAAGTCACACTCGCTGAAAGGCCGAGGAGGTTCGCGTTTTATTATTAGACCGATCATCACTTTTATTTTGAGATGGATTGCACTCAGGTTAATTTTAAATTGAACGATTGCAATTCGCGCGTATAGATCGACAATTTACATATGGAAAGAAATTTTTTAATTGCAATAATTTAAAAAAAAAAAATTCGTCTTTCGACAGTTAATATAATTTTTAATTTATGAAACCCAAAAAAAAAACTATTTAAAATTTTTTTTTCCATATTTAGAAAAAAATTAACTTTAAAAATAATCTTCAGAGAGACAGGAATTTGTTTTAATTCATTTTTTTAAATTCAAAAAGAGATTAAAAAAAAAAAAAAAATTAGTCAGGGATCTGGAATTTTATTTGTTCCTTTGTTTTCTTATTTCGATATACAAGAAAGAGAAAAAAAAAAATTATTTTCTAAAAAGAAAAATTGTAATTTGAATTAATAAAATTTGATTTAATTGAAAATCGTGACTTCAGCGACTTTTATATGAGATCGTGATAACGATTAAATTTATCAATTTTGATATTACACGTGTGTGTATATATGTATATATATGAGATTCGATTATTTAATCCGCGATGAATATATATATAAAAACGATCGTTAAAAGCACGTTTATATTTGAAAAAGCGGGAAAATAAATTCAGTTTGTTTCAATTTTCGGAAAGTTGATTAAATTTATTTATATATAATTGTGGAAAGTTTAATCAAATTTTAGCTTCTTTGAAAGTTAATTTATCTTTTGGAAATTTAATTATTTACTTTATTTCGATATAAATTTTAATTTATTTTTTATAAAGATTTTCATTTATTAAAAACAGATTAAATTATACTTCTCTCTTCTTGTATAAGAAAATTAATTTGAAAATTTTGGAAAATTAAATTTTGAAAAATTGATTTTAATTTTAGAAAAAGAAAAAAAAATGTTTCTCCTACTTTTATCAATTGTATTCAATTAAGTACCTATTTAATTAATTAAAAAATATTTATTAATTAATCATTATTATTACTTAGGTTTCGTTCGAAAAAAAACTGTTTTACCTACTGCTGGTAAAACAGTTTTGATTGTTTAAATCTGTTTTACCGAGTTCTAATAACGTATAGTTGACTGATTATTAAATATACAAAATAATTCCAATGAGAAAACCTATTATACCGCAACGACTGATAAAAATTTGACGGTTTACATATATTTAAAACTGTTTTACCGACTGTTGATAAAACAGATTTGACGGGTTTACATCAGTAAAACAGATTCAAAATTATTTAGTGTTTAATTAATTATTTAATTATTAATTGAATTTTGTTTTTTGCTTCAGGTAATAAACAGTGTGGATTTTTGTAATTTATTAAATTTTTTTACAGTTTTACTTCATACGGGAGTGTTCGAACTTAATGAAAGTGACGGTCGTTTAATAAAAAATAATTAATGTAAAATATTATTATTATTCGTTCGTGTCGTGTCGGATTTAAAATTTATTAGCTTCGGGAGTGTTCGACATATTTATAATCGTGAACGAAATTTTCTTAGGGTGTTTAGAAATTCGTTTTCGTTGTTTGTCTTTCGTTATTTTTATATATACAAGACAACTCGTTACGCGCGCGTCCGAATTATAATTTAAATCGCGATCGTCATTTTTCGCGAATATTAAGAAAGTTTATTTTAAATTGGGAAGAGGAGGGGGTGGGAGGGCTAAGTCGAATTCATTATGCCAGGGACTTTCGAAAACGTCTTATTGAATGTTGAATATAATTTTTCATAAATAAAACCAATTTATGTAAAAGTTGATTCATCTCATCTGTAAAGTTTTACTTGTGTCAATTATTTAACCATGATTGTTACATGCAATGATCATATAATTTTTCACCTACTAATCACTGGATTGATTTGGAAAATAAAATGAATCACGCATTTAACACTATGGTTTCATATTTCCTTGTGGATCTTTACACTGATGGCTATATATTTTTGTAAGTAATTGTAGCCATTGACCCGCTAGTGGGATAAGACGAGGGTTACGCATCCCTAACTGCGCACATTCTTTTTGAAATTTATTTTTTTAGTCTGCATAAGTACGCACTTACACTCATGGTAATTTTAATAAAAAAATTTTTTTATTTAAATATTGAGTATTTCTTAAAACTAATTAATTTTATTAAAATAGAACCATAATCAAATCAGTTTAAAAGAAAATTTTTTTAAAATTAAAATTATGATAATGCATAATTATTGCATATTGTGGTTACGTATTTTACTAATTTGGGTTTATATAAAGAATTGTTTTAATAAATTAAATTAAAATTGTTTTCTGCCTACAATGAAATTTTATCTTAATATTAAAAAATTGTAAACTGTATTTAAAAAGAACATTTATTTTAAATTGTATAAAATCATTTTTTAAAGCATCTTTTTTTGATGAGTGTTTAAAAAAAAGTATATGTGCTTATTCTAACCAATAAAATAAATTTCAAAAAGTTTGCGGCATGTTTTGTTTTGCGGTTTACAAACTCCTTGGCTGCCTCTTTAATGGTAAATCTGAAGATAAAGCTATATATATATATATCTGCTGGTCTTAAGATTTATCATTAAAGTTGCTTTAGGGCCTCAAGAAAGAAAATGAGCACTGGATCTGGACCACACTGGGCAATAATTTAGGACACACTTCAATATCCGTTAGTTCTTTTTATTTTTAATAATGCATGATATAATTAATTTCTATACTATAAAAATCCTAAAAAGACATACCATATTATAGATATAATGTGCAATTACGCGTAAATTGCAAAAATATCTCAATTCCTGGAAATAAAGACATTTGTCCTCCGATGTCGTCGCGTCTTTGCGAGATAAACGTTTCTTCGCGAAGGAGGACATTAATAAATTTGCTTCGGTTGCAATCCAACAACGCGGTAAAAATGTTTTTTTTTCCTCTTCTTTCAAAAATAGTTTCTGATTCATTTACTCCTTTTTTTTTTATTATTTAAAACAAAAATTTTTGTAAATTGAATTTTTACATTCTCGCACGAAGAAAAATAGAAAAACGAATATAGTAACTTATACTTTAAAAGAAAACCTAAATTGTCCGCAGTTTCTGCGCAATTTTTATTCTAGAAATAGTAAAATTTACTTCTAAAATAGAAAAAATTATTCCGAAAATAAGTAAATTTTACTATTTCTAGAGTAAAAATTGCCAAAAACTGCGGACAGTTCCGCTTTTATTTTTAAATTAGTAAAAGTTACTATATTCGTTTTTCCATTTTTTTTCATATAAAAATGAGAAGGTCGAATTTCAGCTTTCTCTAATTCCTGTGAATCTCCACGTTTTGAGACTTTCTGTTGCCAAAAAATGGGTTTTAAAAAAATGTCTGTCTGTAGACAAAATTTTGTCCTATAACTCGAAGAAATTTTTTTTTAAATCAGTTTCACTAAATTATTTCCGTTAGTCTTTTTTAATAAATTAAAAGAAACCAATAATTTTCAAAAAATAATTATTAAATTTTTACAAATACATGAAAACCTAATAAATTTTCTTTTATTTGCCGTCGGACTTGTTCACAACGGTTAAAATCAACAAGTGCCCCTGAATGTACGCATCCTGTCAGGCATTGAGACTGATATGGCTGCCTTATGGAGAGGGAAATTTGCAAATAAGTGGGGGGGGGCGGGGGGTGTTTTAGACTCATTCTTTCTCTCTCGCTCTTATATTTGAAATCGTGCAAACTCGTTGAATTTCGTCATTATTCGGTGTCTAGTTTCTCCCGCGGCCGCGTGCGCAGACCGGTTGCGCACAAGGCGTGTGCGTTGTCCAGATTCTTTGTTGGATTCCATACATACCAAAAACAGAGTGGTGACTATCGCTCGTATTTACTGAAGGGGGGACCCCGGAATAATAACGTGTGAATTTTCCGCGAAAAACATCCCCCACTTGTGTGTATTGTGTGTGCAGTGTGTGTGTGTGTGCCACATCGCGGTAGAATCACATCAATTCGCCCTGTGGTAAGTACCAAAGTTATCTAAAACGTATACAGACGACGACGCCTTCAGTCACAATCCCGGGCGTCTGAAACGAGAAAGCCTCGAGAGCAGCAGGCAGGCGGCGACAAAATACGTGAAAAAAAAGTTTCTCTCTCTCTCTCACTCTCTTTATTTCTGTTTCTCACTTGTGTCATGTATTTTTATCATGAAAATGAAAATAATAATTTAAAATGTTATTATTTTTGTTTTATTTATTGTCGAGTAAAATTGTGAATGTCATTTTTTTTTTTTTGAATCGAGCAAAGAGAGAGAACAGTTTTCAAGTTAAAGCCCCGATAGGTACACCTACCGTGTTGTATACACACCGATCGTGCGTGCGTGAGACAGAACCGACACGCCACCGTTCGTCCGTCCCTCTCTCAGTCTTTCGTGGTCTTTGCACACTCGGTGGCAACGCGATTTTACCTCCAAAGGTGATCCGCTGTATTTTTTTTTTTTTTGTTTAAATAAGCAAAATAATATAACCTACCCTCGCGGTTTATTTCTTTCTTGCCACTTGAACATAACCTCAAAAAAATTATTCTCCTGTGATTCGAATAATTTTTTTTCCCCAACCGGTGTGTGTGTGTTTTTTTTTTTTTTTTGGAATGTGAATAATGAAAAAAAAATGTGTTTTTTAAAACAGTGACATGAGAGTGTGTGACGCCTTTGAGAATCGCGGAAAAAGGTGTATGTGATATATTTATTGCACTTAGAAAAGGGAAATTTTTTATTTTTAATTGTAGTAGACGGAAATTATTTTTGGAAATTTTTTTCTTTTTTGGTGCAAAGTGAAAAAAAGTGTTTTTTTTTTTGGTGGGTTGAAACGCGAATTTATTTTTTTTATCCACATTGGAAGATCATCATTGCGTTAGACTGCTCGGAAGAAGGCTGACGGAATTTTTTTTTCGTTCGCCAAATTCGCGAGCACTGGACCACCACTAATTCTGCCCGATTTGGATGGATACCGTGCATTATTTTTGGAGTGAGTTGAAATTGTCTTTTTTTTTTCTTGTTTTGTTTTGTTAGCTCGCAGGTGAATTGGCTTCTCGGAAGTCCGCGGTTCTCAAATATGTATGTGTGATTAAAAAGTAGTGTTGAATTTCGCGCGGCTCGATTTTCAATAATTACTGCTGTTGCATGGTTTTTTTTATTTGGTTTTTCGTTACTTTCAATGAAATAGCGGGGTTTTTTTTTCAACTGTTTTAATAATTTTTTTAAAAATTTTATTCTTTAATTAAAGACTTGATTAATAATTAATTATAATTAAATTACTATAGGTATCATTTAATTATTAATTAATTATTGAATCATGTTTTTGCTTGTTTAATAATTTAAAAAAATAATAATTAGAAAAATTTAAATTCCTTTTTTTCAATGAAATGAAATTGATGAAAATTGGCACAATTTTTTTTTTGCGTTAGTTTCGTATTCATTTGTTTTTTATTATTTAAATAAACAAAAGCAAGTTAGTGAAAAAAAAAGTTTTGCAGGAAACATTATACAATTTGTTTTTTTCCTTGAATATTCGATTGTCATATATATATATATATATATATATGCGACGATTTCGTAAATCTTGAGTGAAACTTCTAAATAAAATATATAAATATTGTGAATTTTATTTTCATATTTTTTTTTTTAAACAAAAGTTTATATTATTATTTTTTTAAAGAACAAGTAAATATCGTGATTCAAGTGAAGAAAAAAAAACGGTAAATGTAAATTTTGTTTGTTTTCATTTAATTCCTTGTATATACAAATAGTTCCGTGTACATGATGATTTAAACAAAATTTTAATATGTAAAATAAACTTTATTTAAAATTATAAATTAATTAAAAATGCAAAAAATATATATATATATATTGTTTTTTTATTTATTTATATAATTATAGAAGGAAGTTTTGAATAATTTTTCGCCGACGGAACAGTTAAAATTTATTTTTGTAGTGACCTTTTCTGTACTTTTTTTTTTATTTATTAATTTTACGTCTAATTTTGAAGATTCAGGAAGTATTTTTGCGGTTACCGCTCCTGATGATTGAGAAGGTGGGGAAGGGGGGGGGGGGGAGGGGAGAGAAAAAAGTCAAAGACATTTCCGAGAAGTTAAAAGCCGCGAGCTCGCAAAGTTGGCTTCGCGATGTTGAACAATGCACTTTCCCGTGGAAAACGACTTCGTGGAAAAACTTTTTGTATTGTTTACTCTTTTATTCACTTGGAATCACTTTATAATAATAATGTATATATATATATATATATAAAAATTCTCGTTTCTCGATATTGTTCATACATTATTGACGCCAAGTGATATTTTTGCCGTTATCTTCTATTAATATACTATACATATATTATAACGTTAGTAACGCGCGCGGTTTTTATTTGCCAATTTTCATTGATTAATATTTTTTACGATTTTCAAACAAGTTACGAATATTTTCTTCTTTTAATGCATATAAAAAATTTTTTATTAGACTATAAATTGGATTAATTGGAAATTAAAAATTCGTAATATTATTAGTAGAATATAAATTATTTTTGTTATTTATCTTTTTATTATTTATTATTATGATTATTAGTTTTATTATTATTATTATTATTATTATTAATTAAAATGTTTTGGAAGCAGTAAAATTTTATTAAATTTAAAAAAAATAAAAAAAATTTTAGAAAAAAAGATATAAAATTTTTGTACAAAAAAAAATTATTATTATTAAAAATATTATTAGTTCCTTTTAGTGTTAATTATTCACTGATTATTATTAAAGGCTAATTTGTCTGTTGTGTAGTGATTTTCGATAATTAATTATCAGCTAATCGATTATGATGGTTAATTATTTTTTTACTCGATTTTCAACTTAATTGCGTTTGAGTAATTTTCGACAGTCAATTATTTTTGAGTTAGTTTTAATAGACAATTTTTAAAGTACTTTTTAATGATTAATTTTTATTGTCTTCTTAATTCTCAATTTTAACTGGATTTTTACAACATATATTGTAATATATAATATAATTGCCAAATAATATATATTTAATATATAATTTACTGTATTTAATAATAATAATAGTAATAATAATAATGATAATTAAATGCAAAAAAATAATAATGGTAATAATAATAATAATAAACAAATTGTCAAAAATAGTCACGTTAAATTTTGTTACAAAAAATCGTTAATTTAAAAAAAAATAAATAACAATTACAGTTAACAATTATTTTCGATTCAGTTTTATACAATATTCGACACCAAAAAGTAAATAATCAATCTTTGATGATAAAGAAATTTTTTTTTTTTTTTTATCAAATCAATTTCCAATGAATTGATTCGTATAATTGTTTTAAGTGATGTTATAAATCGAAAATGAAATTATCGCAGTGGGCTATCAAAATAATTTGACAAGCAGTCGCGGGCATTACGTAAAATTTAATATCGAGAATATATATATATGCATTTTATCGTTTATAATTTGCGATTTTCAATAATTCAATATTATTAATATTCTGAAAGTGAAAATTTATTTTCTCTCTTTTTTTTCCATAAACAATTAAAAGTTTACATTATTATTACAATTCATTATTTTTCTATTCTTTTGTGAAAAATTAATTTGAAAATTTGTTTTTGTAATGAAAAAGAAAATTTGTTTTATTATTTATTGTGTGTTAGTTTAAATAGCTGCATCATTTCTGTCAAAAAAAAAAAAAAAAGTTTGTCTCGATTATCTTATCATTTTTATTGAAACTTATCGTTTATTATACTGATTACACGTGCCACCGTTGATTTTACAGGTGCACGGAGAAAGAGAGAGAGAGAGAGAAAAAAAAATTCTTAAAAAAAATTGCGTCGTTATCTTTTTTTTTTTTTTTTTAGTGAATTATTTTAGTTTGTGTGTACTTTTTTTGGTTTTTCCGCGTACTTTTTCTTTTTTTTTTATCGAAAGTACTTTTGTAAGAGTCATTTTGTTAATGACAGTTTGCTCTTTTATCCAGTCCGCTGACACGCTGTGATCGTATCTCACTCTCCGTGACAGTTCCTAGACTCATTAAAGTTGCTCTTCTTTGCGATATAAATAAACGTGTGTCCTGCGGTTTGTACCACGACGAGAGAGAGAGAGAGAAGAGAGAGAAAATGGAATTTTGCGTCGGTCCCACATACACAGAAGCCGCGCTTCTCTTCGGCTCTTTACCGTCTTTCTTTGCTCCCCCCCTCCCCCCTTTCCTCTTGTAGTGAAGAGACTCCTTTTCTCTCTTCACCCCCCCTCTCTATTCCTTTTTCGTCTCTTTGACCCCTTGTTCGTCCATTTGCCCCCCTCTCCCCTTAACCCCATTAGTTTTCTCGCAAAGCATATATATATATATATATATATATTTGCGCTTTACACTCACGATTTGCTCTCGTTTGCGAACTCGATTTTCGCAATTTGCTTTTTGGAAGAGACAGTGCCAAATTGTCGGCGGCACTAAAATTACCGTGAAAGGTGTGTTCTTCCAAGTTATTCTCTTTTATATAGAGAGGTTATTTACACCGCGTTTTTCCTATAACCAAAGTTTTTCTTGTTAAGTTTCTTCTATGGTATATATATATAGTTTCCATTATCGCTTGCAAAATAAGGGATATATATTCTTAAGAAGTTGCAGAATTTTTCTTTAGGCATAAAAGACAATGCAAAAATTTGTGCGTATTCTAAAATTTTTTATTTGAAATATACACTTAAATGTTTTTTTAGAATAAAATTCAGTTGTTAAGTTCCAGTTATATTTCTTCAGTGAAATCTTACTAATTCAAATTTAGAGAGAATTATAATATTTTAACTAAATCCAACTGCGTCGATTCGTTTTTTAAACCGTATTAACTAATTCTTAATAAAAAAAAAAATTACTAATTACAGCGAAAAAAAATATTCTGAAATTTAGAATATTGGGACCAATTTTAGAATATTTTATATACTATATGTATAAAATATTCTAAAATAGGTCCCAAGTATATATATTCTAAATTTTAGAAGACTATTTTTTCTTCGTATGTTTTGTATATTTTCACGACAAATAGCAAAATTTATCTGTAAAATTATTCGTGTTTCATATGGTATAAATTTCATTGGCTTTAAATATATAATCAAAACTATATTTATATTAAATACACATCGATTTAGTAAAAGAGAGATAATATATTTTCTAAAATGGCAAAAATTCAAGTTAGTCGAGTGTGACTATATACGTGATTTTTTATTTATATTTATTTGGTTTAGTCTCTTATAAGAGTTGAAGAGAACTCTATACCTTCATAAGGAAAGGCCTCAGTTTGATCATATGGAAAGACTCGTTGGCGACGAAAGTGGAGTAGAAAAACCGGTTTTTGTTATCTATACCGTATTCATAATTTAATACCGCTTGATGTAGTGTGTTGACAATTAATTGCAACAAAATAGCAATTTTCAGAATCAGTAACTCGTTTGTGTATGGGTATATGTATATATATATATATATATCATTTCGATTTTAACAGAACATTAAACGGTACATATATATATTTTTTGGCTCGCGTCTTTATATTCCGAATGACTCAAACTGTTGTGTACGTCACAAACGTGAGCGCATGAATGAAATCTCTCGTAATTTCTTCGGTAAAATAAACATCATCGTGCATTTTTGAAATCGTTTTGAAAACTATATTTCGTTTTAATTCCGCGTGTTATGTATATATGTAATTTCGAAAAATTTTATGCTTCTCGGTGACATTTCATTTTATGTCATTTTTGAAATAATTGAAATTAGTTTTTATTTTTAAATTAAACTGAAAAGAAAATCATATACATAATAACGTGATAAATAGGTATATAATTATCGGTAGTAATTATATAGTTGACATAAAAAGAGAAAAAGAAAAAAAAATTAAAACATCGAGACATTGTTTGCGAAATGTATGCATTGATCGATAAGAGAGTACAATATTCAAGTCGGTAGCAGTTGCGGTTGTCTGTGTAAATCGTTTGATAAGATATCAAGAGATATAGCGAGTGAAATAAAAAAAAAAAAAGAGGGGGTAAAAATCCAATAAACATTAGAAATGAGTTGCAAGTGGAGCGAAAACAAAATGCGTCTAGGGAATCGCGTGGTTTGTTGGTCGGTATGCAGACGCACTGCAATAGCATAGCGTGCGCGACGCATTATTTTTTTTCGATAGAGGGGTAATATGGCAATATATACACTCGAGAGAGAAAGAGAAATATAGATCGAGAGAGAGAGAAAGAGAGAAACTGGAGTCTCGCACAGGCTTTCATGGGGGGTCGAATATAAGCCAGGTGCTGAACTCTAACTCCCCCTGATTTTCCGGCTATTCGACCCTCCTTCTCTTTCGTCATATAATCCTTCATGGACTCACTCTCTCATACCCCAAACATGCAATCGGGCACGCCATGTTTACGAATATATCAAAATCCCTACATGGTTCATGGTTATGAATATATTAGCAGATTGGAATTTTTTTGCTGACTTTAATTTTTAACACGTGCGACAATTGGTAGTAAAAAAAGTTTATTATTCCATGTGGTTTATCTTTTGAGTCTTAATTTTGAAAGTATTACTATGAGTTTGCGGAATTTTTTTTCATCTTGATTATAATAACGGTGATATTAAGTTACGGTAATCGTCGATAAGAAAGTTACGCTCGCGAAAGGGAGAGAGAGAGAGAGAGAGAGAAAGAATATGGCTCGAAGGGTAGAAAAAGGAGACAGAAGCAGTACATCTTGGCGCCCCGGTCTATGGAACAGGTCTTTGGCTCTTTTTATGACCTAAGAGAGTACAAACCTGAACCGAGATCGAACTTAAGATAAATGAGGATGAGAGGTAGTAGTACTCTTTTCAACTGCGGGAGAGTGAGAGATTTCTTCTTTATATTCTTCCTTTTTTTTCACTCGCAGTCAATTCAAACTCATCTTCAAACACTGTAAAAACTTTCTAAAAACTTCATTCAAAGTTTCAAGGTCGTATAAAAGTTGTATATATTGCATTTGAGAAAATTTGAATTTTTGTTATTTACTCCGCTTGTAAATCGCTTCTGTGTCGCATAAACTTTCAAGTTCAGTTCGATAAATCAGTATTACGTGTTTCCTAGTTTCATACTCCTGAACTCTGATCTCTTAAGATCTTAATTAACATAATACAAATAGAATTTTTTTTTAGTTTTACCTATATCTTTAGTGCTTTTATTAAGATCTAAGATGTCTTCTAAGGGTTTAGGAGTATAAAAGTAGGGTTTACCAAGTGTATAACTATATCAATAACAGTAGACCCTACTTTACGCCTTTTTATGCAAGAAATGGAGATTTTTGATGTGAAGGGACTAAATGTATTAAAGTTACAACCTACTTTACGACTATGTTAAAGTTAATAGACCCTAAAAATCCCAAATTTCGACTCGGGATATATAGTATAGAACTTTGTGACTTAAACTATTCGTCACAGAAAAAAATATAAAGTATCTGTTACTACTTACAAAGTAAAACCGAAACTTCTTGATTCGGAAATAGAAAAAATTATACTCCTGAAGTAGTAAAGTTTACCATCCGGAAATAGTAAAAATGATTTTTATTTTTCATTTTTCTCCATACATAATATGAGAATCAGAGCACGTGATGTGTGTATCGAATTTGATGCGTCATATATACGAGAGTATATATAATAATAATTGGATTCCTAAAAGACAGCATCCGCTTCAATGAGATACAGTTACGAGAGTGGTTATGCTAATCAGAATAAATAAATAACGGACGATCGGTCAGTAAATTACAAATGACTAATATACGTCCGATTTATAAACTACTCGGTGCTTTTGTCATGTTTCCTCGATCTCGATTCTTGACGAAAGCCAAGGTAATCAGTGTGATCATTTACTATATATTGATTCGTCTTCTTCTTAAAGATTGCAAACTCTTCACATTGCGCGAGATTCGCAATGATCGTGCACAGGTCGTTGATTGGAAATCGGATTAAATTGTAACTCGGGTGACTCTATATATTCTCGATGATATGGCCTTGGCACTATTATATAGAGCGTACATAGGGGAAGAAAAAAAAATGTAATGCTCATCGCGTCGCTCGAAAGAGAAATTAAATTGCTTCGCGTCGTCTTATATATTCTCTTTCGTCTTTTCTTTCACAAAAACGCTTCCATTACATTTGATTTTTAGTGTAATTTTTTAGTCTCGTGTTCTATTCATTTTCTTTTAAAACCTCTATTTCGTATCTGCTACTGATCTGCTCGTTCATTGCCGCAGTGATGAAATGGTTCTCTCTATAGGAAGAGAGAGAGAGAAAGAAAGAACCGGATTAGTGGGGGGATTAAGTCTCGGCGTCGTTTAGAAATTACGTTTTCATCTCTTATCTTCTTTGATACGTTATAAATTGAGCGGTGCAAAATGAAAATGCATCATTTACTGGGCTATTCAGCGATTTTGGTATCAGTATTCAATATGATGCTAAATAAGTCGAGTCTAAGGGATTTAATTTTCCTTCCTGACTATACGAAGAAGAACCTTTTTGATACTACGAATTTAATCGTAAACTTGTTACATAACCTCAAATATGGGCAAAAATAACTTTTTTTGCACTTTTTCGAAAATCTCGAAAATCTGACTTGCATTTTCTTTTTTGAGAATATTTAGATTCCTCTAAATGAGCAAAATTCAGATATCGAAAATTGTAATAATTCGAATTTTTCTCCTCTACTTATATATTATTGTCTTTCATTAAACACGTAAAAGTAACGTAATAATACTTATTGAAATGAGTTTTAGGTAAACATAATCCCTATTTTATATATATATACGTAGGGTGTTAAAGGGAATCGAGTTTTAGGAAAGGGCGGGAGGGAGGGGGTTATAGGTGCTTTTCCAAGGGTCGTAGATCGTGGCGTATCTCTCATTGTTCATTAAAAGCAAGGAAACGACGTCGTAAACGGGTCGCGGCCGGATGACCGGTATATTCGCAATTTCCATTTATCCGATGTTAATGCGCATCTCTCCTCTCTCTCTTGCAGTAATGCTCTTACACGCGCAAATAACGTTTACCGAGAGCGTCTCGTAAACATCACCTCGTAACTGTAAAACCCGTTTTCACTGCGCGAAGAGAAGTTGCTGCTGCTTCTGCCTTGATTAGGCCGATCGTGCATCCCAGGACACAAAACAGTTACGATCTTAAAATTTTACCACTCGTTTTGAAAAAATTCATTTTTAAAAGAAAACTGCCCTGTCATTTGTATATAATAGTTTCTTTTCATAACAAGAGGGAATTAGTTAAGATTGCCATTAAGATATTTTTTTTTTTTTTATAAATAGAGATTTACCCCATATTATTGCGATTAGATCTTTTGTTCGAGGGAAACAATTATTTTTTTTGGAAAATGTGTAAAATTTTATATTATTGTCACTTGAACAGATTAGTCATGTCAGAGATTCTTTTTTTGTTCTTTCTATTATTAGGTTTTTATGTTCGTTTTCACCCATAATGCTTCGTAACCTACCTTAACCTTCGATTTAACGGATCAGTGAAACCGTTTAAGAAACACCTTGAAAGGCATAATCTGATATATACGATTGGATTTTTTTTTTTAAACTTATCGAGATGTTTTACTAAACCAGAAAAATGTTTTATCTTTTTTACGTATTCGTAAAGTCCAATGACCGTTGATTATTTTGGCAATGTGCGGCCCTGGTTCCATGTCGTTTTCATCATCAGGATATACACACGCACGCGAGGAGGAGAGTCGTGCGGCCAAAAGAATCGTGGGTTTGGTTAGATCTTGGACGGAGGGCCGTCTAAGTATACCCGCGTTTATTTCTGGCGGGAGCTGACGCACACCATCTTTTTTCCTCTCTTCTCTCGTCTCCATGTCCCTAGCCAACAAGTATATAGAAGTCAGAACTCTCTTCTTCTTCTTCTTCATCTCTTCTGCCTCCTCTCAAACGCTTTGCACAAAAATCACCCGCAGGCGCTTATTCGCCTTGCAAAACCAAAGTCTTATAAACTGTTGACTCTCGGTGGCCACGTTTCTGATGCGAAACTACAAACTTCTTTCCTTTTTCTCCTCTCATTGCCTACTGCAACTCTCTTTCCATTACTCTTGAATTGCGAATGCTTAATTACCCCCTTCGAGTTGACTCGCGGTTCGATTTGACTTTGACAAGTCGAAGACATCTTCTCATGACTCTTTGGATTTATGGAGAGGATGAGCGAGTTTGTTGTCTCTTTGAAGATCGGTATTATTTTTGTGCTAGGAAAATTTTTTTTTAGAAAGACTCCCCCTGAGTTGAAATTTAAACCCTATTTTGAACCTTAATTTGCGGGATTTAGGTTTTAGCAGTTGTAATTTTAAAACATTTAGCAACCTCTCTTTCTTTACATAGAATTAAAAATTGTAATAACATCGTGATCGTGATATTTAAATGTCATTAACAAGAACTTAGTTTGCTATACTATTTTATAGTAATACTATTAAATTTGCTAAAAATGTTCATTTCCAACTTCAAGGTATCAATTTTTGGTATTTTTCTTACCTTCTAATTGGCGTGTATAAAGACGTTTATAACTATTGCAAATAGAAAGATTAACTATTAATATTATTATGAAAAGAAAACTTATAAATAATTTTTAAATAAAATCATTGTGTGTAAAGGGTAATTTTGCAAAGATACACAGTGAAAAATAAACACTTTTTAATATATATGATGGACGTGGGCAGTAGTGTAATGTTATATTATATATGTATGTACTTTGAGAGATTAACCTTTCGTGCCGTACACGCGCTTATGGCAATAAAGAGAAAGATCGAGAAATCCGTTTGCCCTGAATCACCTGTTACTTCGGGAGATTCGAATCTGTGTGCCTTATTCGGGAATCTCCGGTAGAATTCGTGTCCAAAGAGTTTCGCTTATCGCTATATAGCAACTTTCGGGCCTCACGACTACTAAGAACGACGACAAGTTAACGACTCCAATTTAACTGCATTTAAAATGCTACTTTCAGCAAATAACTTGTTTATTGTATTTAAATACTCTTTCTCAATAATTGTCGAAAATTGAGAGCTTAAAACGTTTCATCGATAAAATCGTAATTTGACATATATGTATTACTGATAATAGAAAATAGAACTCGTTTTTTTTTTGTGACAGTGATATTTATATTGGAATATTTAGAAAACAATTTGTAATTGAAACAAAAATAAAGTAATTTTTACTATGCTTGCAAAGTAAAATCGAAACTTTTGCGCGTCTATGTCAATTTTTTTTTTCGAAAACAAAACTGAAATAGTACACCGAAAAAATAAAATTACTTCAGACTTATTTTAGAATATTTTATACTTAAATATAGGTCCGAAGTAATTCCATTTTTTCGGTGTACTATTTCAGTTTTCTATTTCGAAAGAAAAAAAAATGCGAGTCGCGAAAAAGTTTCGCTTTTAGTTTGCAAGTATATCAAAAGTTTATACTTTATATATATTTTTTTTTTCCGTGTATGATCGGTGAATTTGTAAACGATTTATAGTGCGCGTGAGAGAGGGATTTTGTGAAGTCGTTGATTTTAGATTAGCTTGCTTAAGTTTGGAGTTTAATCGATTCGACCGTGAATTTGGATGGGGCTATTTAGTGAGAAGAGAGAAAAAGAAAGATAGAGAGGGAAAAAGATAGAAAGAGAAAGAGAGAGATGGAGAGAGAGAGAGAAGATAATTTCAATGGGAGAAAAGAGTAACGAGCACGTAATACTCGAAGTATAAAAAGAACATACAACAACAGCAGACGGACACACGGGCGTCGAAGAGGCCGTTCCAAGGGGCCTCGGCTCTCTTCTCTCTCTCTCTCGTCTGGGTCATGAATAATTCACGGCCAAGTGGACGAGCAGTTGGGCCCGCGTCTTTACCACCACGCCTCACACATGATCGTCGTTGTCCTCTCTTCTCTCTTTCTGTCAAGTCTGTACGTGTTTTGTACATACACGAGAATCATCGCTTACCATTACATATATAAATATCTATATATGTATACAGATGCACACACTCTTGTGCACTTGTTTCGACATTTGTTGATCTCTTTCATTCTTCGCTTTCCGTTGCAAGTTCTTCCATCCGTGACTTTGTCATCATCACTTTCGTCACCGCGCGACATTTAAATAATGTGTGTCGCGTTCAATTATACATGTATATACGTGTGTCTTCTTCTTCTTCTTTAAAAGAAAATGTAGCTTTTTCTTTTATTGAATTATGGACCAAAATGTGTATCACGTGATGAGGTGTTTTGTATTGTACAGTATAAATTTAGAATGTTGGGAATCGGACCGACGAGACTGTACCCAACTTAGAGAAAAACTTATCTAACTAATAATTATAATAAGTAGGCTAACTAATAGGGTCCTGATAAGTTTTTCTCTAAGTAGGGTATTGGATCGTAACAGCCTAAAATCCTAGTCGGACTCTTAGTTTCTCTAAGTACCACATTAGAAATAGGGAAAACTAGTCAGAACCCCATCAGATTCACATTTAGGGAAAAACATATCAGCGCCCTATTAGTTTTCCTTTAGACTAACTAACAGGGCCCTAAGTTTTTCCCTAAGTAGGCAATACATTAATAACAAAAAAAAAACAGGAAACGTCTTCTCTTTTATCTGAATTTTAAGTGAACAAATTTGTTACCTTTACCTGTATATATATATGTATATGCGAAATAATGTAAATCGTTGCATGATCATAATGCGAATAGGAATCGTGAATATGTCGTCATTGAAAGGTCAACATTTCCAAGAGAGCACAACGACGTCGACAACGCTGCGATGCTTGTTACGATGCATGATGCATTTGACAACATACCATTTTTATTCGTACGTTCACCTCTCTCTCTCTCTTTCTCAAGAGTGATTTATGTTTTCATCCATATGTATTATTCTCTTGACACTTTTATCGGCAATCATATAAAGTTTTTCACAAGCGAAAAATATACACAAGGCGCGTGAAGAGGTCTAAAAAAGAAGACGATTATTTCGTCTAAAGTCATATCACTTTATGATGATGATCCTTAACTTTATATATTCTTAGAGGTTAGAATATAATATCTACTTTTATACTCAAATTTGTACAAATTTTAACTAATTTGAATTAGTGAATCATTTTTTGGTTTTGAATTAGTATTTAATTAATTACTAGTAGAAATTATTAAAATTAGCAATTCGAACTATTAATATTCATCTTTAAAAATTTTGTCTAAAAAAACTGAAATTTAGAATATGGGATCTATTTTAGAATATTTTATACTTCATTTCAGTATGTAATATTAAAACTAGAATATATTCTTAGTACTTAGTATATATTCTTAATATTAATTATATATATTCTTAGCATTTAGAATATATAAGGGCCAGTTTCACCAACTCTGGTTAAAAGTGAATCAGCGATTAAATCCCTAAGCGACAAATCATGAGTGGTTAAATTGGCTTTAATCGCTGATTAACTTTTAACCGTAGTTGGTGAAACTGGCCCTAAGATTATATATTCTAATTTTAAGAATATTACATACTGAATTTAAGTATAAAATCTTCTAAAATATATTCTAAATTTCAGAATTTTTTTTTTGGTGAAATTATGACAAAAAATTGTTATCGTTAATTAATAAAATAAACGTATTACATTATCGCTATAGATGTGTAGAATTCATAAGTGACAAGCATTTTTTTGATTGGCTCCCAGCCAGACCGAATTACCCAATTAGATTTCATTACAATTGCCAATATATTATGCGATACCTATGATTAAATTGGTACTTAAATATAGATATCAATAGCCACATATATATATTCTCTTGTAACAATAGATATCTTCATCCCTCCTTGGACCATTATTGACTATATATGTGACAAAATTTCATTTTATCGAGGAACAAAGTTTTCGAGGGGCGGCCGGAAATGGGGTGTGTCGCGCCTCATGGGACCTTCGTTTCCTGCGCGACCACCGAAGTTAATTTATTCTGTCGATAAGGCCCTCTCTCTTGAGAAGGCTCGCGATTATGTGCGCGCACACGTGTTCCCCTCTCTTTTGATCAACCACCTTCACATATACATATGGGACACATATATACATATATATATCCTTGAATAAAGGATCCAATGGAGTTTTGGAATTATATGGCATGTTGAGAGAGAAAGTGCAATTCATGTGTGTGTGTGTGGATTTTATATGGAATGAGAGAGAGAGAGACCTCGTTGCGCTATCCCAAGTATTCGATTTGGTATTTTTCTTTGTGTATCGCAGATAGTTCGAATTGTTCTGCAAGCAGGGCATTGATATATCGTCCCGCGGGTCCTTTGAGAACGAGAAGCCGCGCGGCTCCGAATTATCCTTCGCGGACTCTCTCTCTCACGGTAACCCCTTGTGGAAACACAAACACCGGTCAATTTACCCATGGCGACCATACCTCTTATGTCCTTGGCCTGTTGCACTGTCTCTTTTGCCTTCCTCCCCCTCCCAACATTTTTTTTTTTTTTTTTTTTTTGTTTTTAGCCCTTTCGTCCGCGGTTCTCTCGAATCTTCTTTTGAAATTCCCAGCCCCCTTTGAGAAAAGCACTCACAAGCTTTCTAGCGGTTTTTTTTTTCTTTATCTTTCTTTCTCTCAAAGAAAAACCCACCAAAGTTTTTATATTCTAAAAGAAAGGGAAAGAGATGGAAAAATCTTGTTGAAATTTATAACAATTTTCGGGACATCTATATATATATATATATTTCGTTTTGTCTCTAATATTGATTTATATATATTTCATTTCTTTATTCTCTTTTATTTCTCACGTCGATCATAAAAGGACTACCTTTATATATATATATATATTTTATTTCCTTGGAATGGAACCTGTTAGGTTTCGTTGAAATTTGTTTTAGGGTCTTTTCTTCTTTGAACACCGGCGCTTTACAATTTCTCGGGATTTTTTTTTATTCCCTGGAATCATATTCTTTTCGACTGTAAAATTTATATATAGGGGAATTTTTTTATCACTTTGGAATTCATTTTATATATACGCAATATATATATAAATATGCTATATATATATATATATATACTCTACTATGATTTTGTCAGGAAAGGGTAGTTTTTTAGATTTAAAATTGCAATCAAGTACTTGGAATTAGTGTTTTGTTTTTCTCTACAAGAGTCGTGTAACTTTTTTTTTTCTAATACATTCCAAAGATGATGAGACTGGTTCGTCATTCGTGTGTTTTTTTTTCTCTCTCTCTCTCTCTCTCTCTCTCTCTCTCTCTGTGACACATTGCCGAAATTTATCGTTGTCAAATTTTTACCAGGAAATATATACACGTATTATTATTACATAAAAAGAAGTAAAAAAAAAGGAAAAAGTGGTTCTCGCTACTGATTACCTCATCTGTTATATGGCTCGGTCAATATTTATATATATCTTGAGTCATGAACTTGTTTTCAGTGAAAATTAAATATATATTATTTAACTTCAATTTGGACCTTTTAGTCGTTTTTTTTAGTAGCTTATCGTTCTCGTTCATTATCACAATGGAATCACGTGTTTAATGTTAGTTTTGTAAATGTAAAAAATAAGATTTATTAATTTATATATATGATAATATATAGTAATAATACTCCAAATTTGAATTGTTATAACTATATGTGGTTTTAGGGTCGAAGAATCCGACTTCGAGGTCCATTTAACTCCATCAGTTTAGAATTCTGCCATAACCTCAAAAAACACAGAAACACACTTTTTGAGGTTATGACAGAATCCTAAAGTGATGGGGTTAAATGGACCACGGATTCGGATTCAAGAACCTTAAAATCATACAGTAAATATATTCAAATCCCCACAACAATTTTTTATTTTTTCAAATTTAGAATTTTTTGAGGTTATGGCGAATCGGCGCTGTTGAATTAGTCAAGTGACATTAATTCAGTTTTAGAGAGTAATAATAATAATAATAATAATAATAATAACGATAATAATGGTAATAATAATATTATATGCACAGCTTATTCGTTGAGGTAGAGGTAATAAAATACTTGTCATTGTTTTTCTTTCGTTTATGTAAGTTTTCTTTTTGTATGTATGTATGTCTGTATGTATATACATATAAAGCTGCGAGTTCGAGACTGAAAGTTTCCCCTTTGTGTAACGGTGAATCTTGAAAGGACTGACGACGGTAGGTCGCTTCTGAAGAGAAGAGAGTACGACGTGGGAACAAAGGAGAGACCATGCTGCAGCAGCAGCAGCAACTCCTCACTCTCATTTCATCTCTTGGCTTTCTTCTTTAATTTTCTAGCTCTCTCGGTTTCTTTCTCAGTCCTTGAATAAGATATGTCGATGTTAGCAAAACAGGTGTAATTGTCATACCCCCGTGGTCCATGAATGATGTATATTCATTTTGGTTACATTGTTTTAAGGCTTCTATAAATCGGAAATATTTTTAATAGAAAAAATTGAGTTGTTAAATTTTGTTTTAGTACCTAATGAATATTTATACCGTTTGTTGTTAAAATAGCAATGGATGGGTGTTTATTTAACACTAGATGGGTGTTGATTTAATATTAGATGGGTGTTGATTTAATACTAGTTAGTGTTATTTTAACACTAAATTTGGAATAGTAAAATAACACCATCTAGTGTAAAATTAACACCCATTTAGTGTTATTTTAATACCAAACGGTGTAAATTTATTGTATTAAAATAAGACCTCTATGGTGTTAAAATACACTGTAAAAAAGAAGTTAGGTTTTAACTCCTAGTTGGAGTTTATAAAAGTCACACCTTTTTGGAGTTGATTCACAGGGTGCTGAGTTTATATCTAAGAAGTTAGTGATAAGGGAGTTAATGCTAAAATAGTTAATCTAAGGTTAACTCACTTTTGAAGTTAATTTTTAAAAATTTTACTTCCAACTCCAAAAGTGAGTTTATATTAATTAAATTTTTTAGCATTAACTCCCATAACATTAACTCTTTTTGCTTCAACATCCAAAAGGGTGGGACTTTTATTGGGTCCAGTTGGGAGTTAAAATCTAACTCCAGTTTTTTTACAGTGACATCTTATGCTAAAATGGAAAATACAATTATAAATATATCGAGTCTAATATTGAATAAAACAACAAGAAGTTTTGATTTTAAGTTTCGGGAATTGAGACATAAATCGTTAACATCATCATTATTATTATTATTATCAGTAAATAAATCTCTGAGCTTATTTCTTTCTGATAGATTAGAACATAAAGATAGTGTGGATATTGTTGAAGATGCATTAGCAATGCATCACCATCGAATCTTTACAACATCGTTACCAAGAGTGAGAGAGAGAGAGAGAAAGAGAGATGTTATCGGGATTTAAACTATGTATCGAGGTTTTCCGGATGACAAATGCTGTGCAAGTGGCGCAAATGACATACAAAGCGAAATGTAACGTGCAACTGACACGCACCACAAGGGCCATTACTCTATCAACCGATATGCAGAGTGAACTCAGAATTTGTGCAGACACCTTTGCGAACCATCGTCAGGAAACGAAAGTGAGATTCGATAAGGGGAATAGAGGATATATATATTTAGTTATTTATTTGTTTATTTATTTATACAGTATTGGAAAAATTAGTATTTTTAATAAATTGTAGGTTATGAAGCAAATATACAATACTAGTATATTAAAATTTAACATGCCTATATTTTTGAATTTTTTTTTATTGAATTTTATACAATTTATATTAATTTTATTAAAAAAAAATATATTGAATTTATTGTAAATGTATATATATTAAATTTAATGAAAAAATTCAAAAATGTAGGTGTATTAAATTTAAACTTGTTTTACAGATTTACTTTTTAGACGAAAAAAGTAATTTTTACTATACTTACAGCAAACTTAAACTGTTCGAAACTTCTGAGCATCTTTGGTGCAACTTTTGCTTCATAAATAGTAAACAAAATTTACTATTTCCTGAGTATTTACTATTTCATAAGTAATTTTTTCTATTTACGAAGCAAAAGTTTACGTAGAGATGTGCAAAACAGTCAGTTTAGGTTTTACTTTACAAGTATAGTAAAAGTATAACTTTATTTTTGTTTTCCATTTTTTCGCAAAAATTATATTTGAATCGTATGTTGCAAAAAAGTTGATAATCAACGACAATTACTCGAAATTTTTTTTTTTAATACAGTTCAGGTGTGATGTTTTTCAATCACCTCTCTCTGATCGAGATAATAATCATCCAATTATCGGAGAGAGATCTCAGGTGTTTTTTTTTTGTCTTAGAACATTTTTGCATCTTTCGTGATAGCAGACGCTTGGTTCTCTCTCTCTCTCTTATTCATCTCTCGTGGCAACCCGTTACATACGAGAATAAGGCGAACGCGATGCAGCATCTCGCATCTGTTGTTGAAGTCCCCCCTTTATACCTTTATGTTCCTCTCTTTTTACCCCCTTCACTGCTCTCTCGCGTTTCCTCGCAAAGGCCCCAGATATCCAACCCTTTCTCTGAGTGACCAATAGCATAAGAGAAACCGGCTCGCGATCGAATAGCCAGAACACTCTCGTATATATATATATATATATATATATATATATATATACGCAATGAACTTTGCAAACAGAATACATAAGACTATGTATATGTGTGTGTGTATGTACTTTTACTAAAGTGGAAGCATAAGAGAGGATAAAGTCGGCAGCCAAGTTAGTACTTCTTGAGTGGATATGACCCCTAGGCTTTCTTGATGTCAATTTCCGATTCTCCGCACATGTATAATTTTAGAAAATTTCCAATAACCTTGATTCAATTAGATTTCCGTGAATTGTAAATGATGTTCACTGTATATATTGTCAATTAGAGATGATGATGATGATTTTTCAAAATTCATGAAATGGCGAATGGATTTTTTAATCCTTTACAGTAGGGTATATATAATTAAAAAAAGTGCGGTGAGCGTAACATAACCTCAAAACTAAAAAATAATTCTAAAATTAGTAGCTCACTTTTCACTAAATCGCAGTTTTAGACAGAAGCTTCCAAAATTGCTTTAAAATTAGTTTTTATTAAAATTAAAAATTATTTTTTAGTTTTGAGGTTATGTTATGCTTAGCGAATTCGCAATTACTAAAAAGAATTTTAAAAAATCTATTCGCCATACTTACTATATCTGATATAGTAAGTAATACCTATACATTTTTCATCCCGGGCATGAATTTTGAAGAATCAAAGTAGTCTTTAATTTTGCAAAAAAATGTATACTTTAAAAAAAAATTTTTGATACTTTTTTTTTGACCTGGATTGTAGATAGTCTCGTATGGTGCGCGCAACTCTACAAATTCTCCTTTCAAAGTCGACGATCGGTATAACGAGGGGCATCAAACTTGGCGAAAATTAGATTAATAAAGCAACGATGCTTGCTTCTGAGAGACTAGTTTCGCAATTAATTAGCACGGAAGCGCATATGAACGAAGTTTCCGAAGTACATGTAGAAGCAATGCTCAACTAACTCTCTCTCTCTCTCTCTCTCCCCCCCTCTCTCTCTCTTGCACTCGCTCTTTCACTCTATCTCTCCCGTTTCTCCGATAACCCTTCAATTCATTAATATCACAACACAATTCAATTTCATGGCGTCGCGAAACTTTTGCAAATGTACGCGAATCTTTAAGAACTTAATTTATATATTTTATTTTCTTTACATATATACATTGTGAAAATAATTAATATTAATTATATATTAAATATTATAATTTAATTGATATACTAATTTAATTTTTCTATAGTTTACTATAGGTTTTTAAGGTCCCTGAATTCGAATCCGAGGCCTATTTAATCACTTCAGAATTCTGTCAAAACCTCAAAAAAATGTGTTTTTAATTTATTTTTTGAGGTTATGGTAGAATTCTAAAGTGGTGGTGTTAAATGAGCCTCGGATTCGGATTAAGGGACAAAAATAAAAAAATAATTAATTAAGATTTACGTACTAAATTATTTAGAATTAACGTAACTAATTAATCTTAAAACCAACATTATTTGGAACTACCTTTGTATTTAAAACATAATATGCATTATCATAATTCATAAAACATTATTCTTTTAATTTGTCATATATATAACGTTTGCAAAATATTTTCTTTTATTTGTAATTCGTTACCTCTTTTGTGTTTCTCGTTCTTTATTATAAATGCGAAACAAAGTATATACATATTTTTTTTTCGATGATTAAGGATATATAATTTCAGTTTATATTCGCGTATATATATATTGAATGAATGCAAATATGAAGGATGTTGTTTCAAAAAAATGCGGGATATGCGGAGAAGTTTTCTCTCCGTTTTTGAGCCTACACACACAAGACGCATATGGATGTCAGGCTGCACCTGTGTGACGTCACGCAACGGTATAATAACCACTGTATTTCATAATAACGACGGTAGCGGATGAATGGGAGTCCAGCACGTGAAGTTGCAAGAAAGAGAGAGGAAACTTGAAAGGAAATGCAAAAAAAAAAAAAAAAATGTTGCGTGTGGGATCTTTTTTAGACAATAATAATAATAAGAGAGAGAGAGAGAGAGAGAGAGAGAGAAAGATATGTATAACGACCTTGCCCAGAACAAAAAGCAATACTTTCCATTTTTTTGTTTTGTTTTTTTGAAGGGCACACATTTGCAAAATTAGTTGCATTTCTTTGGGGTATTATATATGTTTATGCGAATTCTATACACTATGGAATTGTGTTTATTTTCATCTTTTTTTCATTTCTCGATGCAATTCGTATATTAGAATTTAGCAAGTGGTATTAAAAACTGTTGCTGATTAAATTCGTATAAAAAAATTAAAACAAGATTTTTTTTATAAAATCCGCTATTTAATTTAAAATTGTAACGCTCCAGGAGAAAAGGGACCTTAAAGGGACAAAATTTTAGGTTATGTTTGTGATGTTTATGTCCATTAGATTTGAAATATTCAATAGATTTTGATTTTACATAATTAAAAATGAAGGTTTAATTAAGCAAAAACTACCACTAAACATAACCTAAAATTTTTTGCTTTTAAGGTCCTTTTTTATGGTACGAATTTAATTTGCTACATTTTTTTTTAATATCTCACAGTTTACTGCGATATTTTAGTCAGATTTTATTGTTTCTCATCATTTTTTGTGAAAGTAGCGCATTTTTGAAATTTCCTATCAGTTTGCAATTATTTTTATAATTTATCTTTAAAATAGAATAGTGTGTTTACATTAGAGCGTAAATCGTGCGCTTAAACACCATCCGTAAAACTTTCACAAACCTTGAGGATTCGAGAGAGAAAAACACGTTGCAGTTAATCATTTCTCTGGACAACATGTCAGAGAGGTAAGAGAGAGGGGAGGGGAGGGGTGTCTAACCGACATTTCCATGAAATCTCGATGCGAATCGGCTGATTCATGCAAGGCACATTACACTGGTTGAGATTGAGCGCAAGTATATCTTTACTTCACTCCTATAGGTCTGTCAGTGGTTCCAGGTGCGCGACAACGTCGGTGGGAGTGGTTCGAATTTTTTTTTATTTTCCCCTCTTTTCATCTCTACTCTACCAGGGACGCTACCAAAATCTTCTTATCTTCTTCTTCCCACATGTTTGGAAAAAAAATCCCATCTCTACTTTTTTTTTTTTAGTAAAATGACATTTTAATAATAGATGGGGTAATATGACATTTTTAATATAGGTGGTGTTTTTAGAGAAAATTTAAAAAGTCGTAGTATTTTAACAGATAGGGGTAATTTGTCATTTTAAAAAAGTGGGATACGATGACATTTTTAAAAAATTGGGTAAAGTTGAATTTTCAAAATTATACCTTTGAAATTACATTTTAACTTCATTTCTTTAAAATGACATATTACCCCATACCTGTTAAAATACTATGTATATATATGTGTATGAATTGTATAAACGCCTTAACATGAACACTTTGAGGCGGAATAAACGTTAAGCTGATATGTACATGCTATCACGTATTGAGACACGTGTAAACCAGTCGTTACGCTCGGGATCAACAACATAGAATGGTATAATAACGGTAACCGAACGTAACGCGGTTACATAAGTCTTCTCGCGTTGAAAGCACAAATTCCCTCTCTGGGAAATGTGTCCACACAAGATGAACCGTCAATTGAAAGCTAATAGCATTTTTAAGTCGACAAAATAATTTTTTTTATCGCTTTCATCTTCTATTGAAATAGGATAGTCTCTTCCCCCTTTCTGATTTAGTGTTTCATGTTTGATTTATGGCTGCCCGACGTTAGCCCTGTTAGAGCCCGTTCAAAAAAATTGATTACTACATAATTATATTTATAATTATCCGCACAGTGTATAGTTTGAATTTTTTTTCTTTAAGGTGTGTTTTTGATGGAGAGAAATTTTTTTTCGTTTGTGTTATGTGTTATTATTTTGTGCGGAGAGCAGTGCGAATTGAATAAGCCTGAACGGAAAATATAATGGAAGATGATAGGGTCGTGGCACGCGAAAGTATCATTCATGGTTTTGAGAATAGGAGCAAGAAAAAAAAAACTGGTTTTAATGGTCACACAAAGCAATTTCCATAATTCCATTTCTTCTCTTTTGGTTTTTAGAGATATTTTTTTCTTTTGGTTCAGCCTCTTTTTTTTATTTCGTATTCCCATTTAGATTATACAAATTATGTATATAATTTAAAAAATTTTTCTCGAAATCATTACTGTTATTATTATTAACGTATAATGGAAAAATTTTCTCTTATATAAGAATTGATATTATATCTTTCAGCCACAGACATCAAATCGGAAATGATATAGTTTGTAATATTGTGGCTCATTCTTTTGTATTCCTCTTGATGCGTTTTTTATTGGTATAGATACATGTAGTTTCCCTCCTATTGGTTTATATATTGTTTTATTGATTATTTCCTTTTCTATTTGATGTTTCTATAGTATTTTTTATTATTGATTTATTATTCTCTTAGAAAAGTACACACAGTGAATAATTGAAAATTCGGTTTAACATTTACAGGGGATAGAGCAAAAAAAAGGGTTGTTTTTTTATGGTTGTTTTGGATTCTCTATCTTTAGGAGCCACATATCATGGCGCATTCTCCCTCCACCCTCTTTCTAACCTCTTTCTCTTTCTTTCTCTCTTGTTGCTCTCATCCCTCTCTATTCTTGAGAGCTGACAGGGGCTGAGTTATTTCACTGTTAAAATAGTCGAGTGTGCCTTCTGTGTCTAAAGGCAAAAGCTTTGCGCGAGCATTCATACAAGAAAACTCAACGAGAGAGAAGGAGAGAGAGAGAGAGAGATGCAAAATAAAGAAACCTGCCCGCCGACCTTTACACACGCAGCCAACACACAGTTTTCTCTTTCTCTTTATAGAGTATTTTTCATTCAGTTTAAATTTAGTTCGATTCTAAAATACAATTGGAAAATCAGTTCAAGAAGCAAGCGCAAAAGTGTCTTTAAAACGAAGTTTCGTGGTTTTACCTGAATTAGACCTATTCTGAACCTACATTGAACTAAAAATAGACCTTAAATCTAAATATGTCCTACTTTGAACCTGATTTGACCTTAGTTGAACCTAATCTGACCTACATTGAACCTACTTTGAACCTTAATTTGACCAATATTGAACATAATTTTACCTAAATTAAACCTAATTTGACCTACAGTAAACCTACATTGTACCTGCATTAGACCTACTATGAACCTAAATTGAATCAAAAATAGACCTACTATGGTCCTAATTTAAAACTACATTGTACCTCCTTTGAACCTGAGTTGACCTAAATTAAACCTAACTTGACCTACATTGACCCTATTTTGAACCTTCTTTAAACCTAATTTGATCTGAATTAAACCTAATTTTAACCTATACTGAGCCTACTTTGAATCTACATTCGACCTATACCTAAAACATACATTAAACCTAAATTAAACCTACTTTTAACCTACATTAAGCCTACATTGAGAACTTCCAACGATACTCTAAAAACATATATGTTATAAAGCTCAAAGTTGTAAAAGTAAAAAAACAAATTTGTTTATTTAAAAATTTTCAAATACAGCTGTTAAGAGATCCTACTCATGTATATATATATATAGTGAACATTGAAACAATCTTATCAAAATTGTCTCATTTGTGTGACGTAAATTTTGTTTGGCCAACGTCTATTTATTCAACAAATTAGCATTAGTTTCAAATTCGAAATATATCTTGTTATTGTGTCTCATTGTAAATTGACTGAGTATTCAAGTAGCCATATGAATGAATTTTCACTGCAATGCGCGTGGGAATGAATTTGGCAAATGCATTATATACCATTTGATTTGCGTATTTTGGCATATATCTTTGAATTTAGTTGGACCATGCACAAATTCAATTAATTTCTCACACTCCTCGCATCGTTCTGTCAATGACGATTAAATTCAACTCTTAACGATTCTCAATTTACTATATATATATATTCTATCCCTATCAAAAATTGACTACTGGCGCAATACTGGTACCAGTACCCCGCTAGTAACGAACTCTTTCAATTTTTGGTTGAGGTAGTAAAATCAAATCCAAAATAGTATTTTTAGTTTAATTAAAAACTTAAATTTGAAAATTATATTAAATATATAGGAATAAAAGATATAACTTGTTTTTAGAAAGAAAGACAGAAAGAGAGAAAGAAAATTGCTTTAAAAGAGCAAACGCGGCGGAAGTGTTAGAGAGATACTAGAGACAAACTGGTTTTATAGGTGAGTTATCGAAGTCTAGGAAACCAGCAACGGGTGGTGATTCACTGAGTGCTTTTTCATTGCGCATATATATATGTATATGTATATTCAACACCGGTAATAATGGCGCGTTGACGGGTGTTCACGCCCGCCTAAACGCACTTGAACACTTCAAATCGCAAATGAGGACGCCCACACGTAAAACACCCACAATATCTCGCGAATTATGGAAAGAAGAAACGCATCTTCCTTCAAACGTATATATACATATATATATGTATTTATAAAACTCTCCATCATTCTCTCTTTTTATACCTTCAAAACCACCAATTACCGTATATTTTTATTTCTTTTTTTTTTGAAAAATGATCATAAATCTTCGAGAAAAGCATTATTTCATATAATTATGAACATTAAAAATTTATGTTTTTATTTGTTTAAAAAAAAAAATTATTTTACAAAAAATGATAAAATAGGGTATCTTCTGTAGTACCAATCGAATTTATTTACATTTGGGGGTGCCTGACATGAGCCCTACCAGGGCCCGTTTTCACTTTATCCCCAGAACTATATATATATAACTGTTTAAATTTTTTTTCCTGTAATTTTTACACGATTGCAAAGATTTTTATTTTTTCAAGAAGAGTTGGAAAATCGGTCGTTATCGCTCGATTAAATATATATAGAACGAGAGTGTGAGGGGTATATAATCATGTATACATATACAAGAATGGCTTCTATTAGTTGTTAAATGAGGCTCGCCAATATTGTTGTCCGCCTTATGTACCGATGAAATTGTTATTTATTATCGTACCCACTTAGCATTGTGTAAATTGTTCTGATAAATTGAACAGACCGTTGTCCGTAACAGTTCATTAGTCTCGCGCGGTGCGGGGGAAAAAAAAGGATGTATCGTTAGAAAGTTGCGCTAAGAACCCTATCTCTTGCGCGTATAAGATAATATGCATCGCACACTATATATACTCATTATTATTATTATTATTATTATTATTATTATTATTATTATCATCGAGACGTCCGTTACACGAGTATATCGAGTTTATAATTCCGAATTCGATATATTCGATAAATATTTTTTTTTTAAGTAAGAATTTAAAATCAAATTCTAAAAATCAACATAGACTTTAAGTCAAAATTTCAAAGATCTTATTACAGTTCACAGCGAATTAAAAAGTATATTGAATTGATATACCAAAAATAACAAATTGATACCAAAAGTATATCAAATTAATATAAAATTTTTCATTAGTTTGGTAATTTTAGTATCAATTTGATACTTTTAAGTTAACTGTGATTATAAATTAATATATTGTTTCGGGGAAAATAATATTTCCGGAATCTGTGAATTTTCGGAAGAGAAAATCGAAGGCCATAGGAAGTATGATGAGCTGGCAACGCGTGTCCTCGAGATGAAAGAAAGAGAGAGAAACAGAGAATGAGAGAGATAATTTTATGAATGAAGATGACTGTTACCTGATAGAATGCAATTATTTTCGATTAGCGTGCAGTGAAGATAGTGCCCGAGGTCTTATTCCCTCCCCTCTTTTTTTGGCAGCTTGCCAATAAAGCGTAGGTGTTACATGGAACAACGAAAAAGCGTTACGTCGTTATATGCGCCTTTTTTAAAAAAAAAAAAACATAATAATAATAACCGGTCGACGATCCTTGTACCTGTAATATTTACCTTAAAAAAAATTTAAATAATATAAATCCGCCCTAAAAAAATGTATACTATGAATTTTTATTTTATTTTATACAAATCTGTATTATGTATTTGAAAATCAATGACCATTTTTTTTTTATTCTTTCTGTTCTAGGTAAGTTGAGACGATATTTTTCTTATAAGGGGGACAGAGCTCTTTCTCTCTAGGAATCCTGGTAATTTTAGTGTAAGCAATTTTTAACGATATTTTCTTACGTCTTCTTGGTAATTTGAAGTTTGTTGTTGTGTTGAAAAAAAGAAAAAAGAAAAGGCCTTTGTGCGCCAAGGGTATATATATAGTATAATTCGCGATTTGTCTGCCTACGCGCGCGCGCGCCTTCGACGAGATGATTTACGAGGAAGTTTGAACATTGCTCGCAACACTCCATTGAGATTATTTTCCCAGGATTTTGTTTCCTTAGGATCGTCGAATCAAAAAATTTTTTCTAAGTATAACTTTTGAGTCATTTAGATATTTAATACATTAATATAATTTTTTTTTTAAATTTCGTGTAAAATATATTAAATTTTAAGTTTCCCTGTTTCAGCCAGGTTAGGACCAGGTTAGCAAATTTCTAAATATTTGTACATGTTTAGAAATTAGACAGTCTGGTCCTGACTAGGAGTAAGCGGAGCCAGTCAGGGGCCACACTAGGCCCTAGTTTTATTCAGGACGGAGCCAGATTGGAAAATTTGCATATTAGTATTTATATAATAGATGAATCTGAAAATTTGCCAAACTGGCTCAGTGTTGGTTGAAACTAGGGCCCGGTCAGGGCCTATTGTGGCCCCTGATTGGCTCCGTTTCGTCCTAGTCAGGACCAGATTTGCTAACTTCTAAACATATACTTAGAAGTTTGCTAACCTGGCCCTGACCTGGCTGAAACAGGAAACTCAGAGGCTTCCTTACCTGAGCCCTGTCAGAGCCCTGCTAAACTTTTTCTACGTGATCTTTACTATTATTTTTTCGAAATTTTTAAATGTTACAAACAAATATTGACAGATCTTTTTTTCGTGATTTTTAAATGTTATATAAACGGTTGTAATGATGTACAAGAATCGATGACCTACGAAAGTAAGAACTGTAATAAATCAAGTACGGGAAATTGGATGTAGATTATTAGTCACAACATGAAAGTGTGATGGCTCTTTGAGTATTATATGTATATATATATATATATAGTTTCAATGCGGCGCAAACTTCGTGTAATGACATTTACAAAAGCGCCATTGGGAAAGGTCAAGTAGCAATGATGGCCCGTATTCGACTAGAACAAAGTCGTTTCTTCGTTCCGCTCGAATCGTGCCAAACGAGTTAAGAAACAATCGAAAGAGAGCTCTCGCGGCTTGTCGCTCACGAACAATAGAAGGTCGGTGCATTTTGAGGACATTCCGACATTTCCGTCATTTACTAAAGCCGCGCGCATAAACACACTCCACTGTGAAATTGTCGTTATGAAGAAGACAATTCTATTTCAAAAAAAAAAGAAAACAACCCCTTAAATTACATTGGTTTTAAAACATTTTTTTTTATTTTTAATCAATATTTTAACACATCTATAAAGGGAATTTATACTTGGGACTTAAATTCGATATGTAATATTGTTATTTTAAGTATATAACATTCTGAATTTAAGTATATATAAAATACTACCTATTTTAGAATATTTTTTAAATTTAGTATGTAATATTCTTTTTTTAAGTACTGAATTAATAAAATATTCTAAAACAGGTATAGTATTTTATATACTTAAATTCAGTATGTAATATACTTAAAATAACAATATTACATACCGAATTTAAGTATAATATTCAAAAATAAGTATATATATATATTCTAAATTTAATTTTTTTTCGGTATATCGATAACATTTAACTTAAGAAGAAGAAGAGAAAGAATTTCATTATCTATATACTCAACTGGAATCGTCGACTAATAAGGTTTTATTAATCAAGATAAAAGATGTGACGTGTTTGATACGTAGGGTTGAATTCCCACAGCCCCTTTTGGAATCCGTCACTGTTCTCGCTTTTTATTTCTCTCTCTTTCTTTTTCTATCTTGATCTCTCTCAAGTGGACGCGATTTGTTTTATTTGGTGTGTGTCGGCCTCCTCTCTGGTGTTTCAGATGAACCTTTCGTTTTCTCTTATAGTCGGTAGTTTCTCTCAGGACAAAACCCAACTGTGTGTGTGTGTGTCGACTACTGCACTCCTTTTTCTGTTTCGAATTCCCAATGAACTGAAGTTCCAAATTCCCATTCACTTGAATGATTTTTACATCATTCTTGATCTTATCAAAAAAAAAAAAAGAAATATTTTTGTCCTCATTCGCAGAAAATTTTTTTCAGTATAATCCTTGCCAATTTCAACATCATCATTATTCATTAATTTTTCTCAAGGATACAATCGAAGAGCGGTAAAGAAATTTGAGAGGGATTGGAATTTATTGTATTATATACTTATATTGACCCTAGTTGATTTTGACAGGTGTTCTTTTTGAATACATGATGAGGTTCACCTTGGAGAAATATTAAGGAAGGATCTTTAATCTGGATTCGTGAGGGAAGGTTTATTTTTGATTTGTTATTAGATAGAATGTGTAGTGTAAGGATGATCCTTCGTTGTGGGTCCTTAATCGGAAGCATACAATTTTAAAGGCTATATACATGCAATGGTACAATTGAGCACAAGTCCAATGTGCCTATCCAGATCATTAATCATTCTCTAGAAGACGTTCATTGCGTTCGTGCCTTTCTCCCAACCGGTGGCTATAGATTAGTCCCAAGTGTATGTTTGCTGCTAAAATCACACGCGACGCAATTCATCATTGGATTGAACACTATATATAGTGTGCGAAGCTTTTCTGTAATATAAAGGGAGCGGTATAAAGGATGCATAAAATTTCATTTTGTCTAATTACTTGTCTATTTGAATAAATGGAGAAAAAGAAGTTAATATTAATTTTTAGGGGTCAATAAACTTTTTTTTGGTTAATTTTAACCAAGGTAATTAGGTAATACTCATTCCGTTTTTAATATTAATTTTCAGATTCTAAATTTTTACTTAGCTCTTAAAAGAATATTTCTACTAAACAGTTAGGGAATATCCACAGTTTAAAAAGTATTTATGAGACCTAGGGATCTTTTTCCGGTACACGACAACTGAGGTGGAAATTCTAAATTGAGATGATTTTCTCTCTCTCTCCTTCTTTCTCTGCTTCTCTACCTTGTACTATACGTTTCCGTTCATCGCTCGGAGAACCCTCGAATTTTCTTTCAGCGACTTTTTGGATAAAGTATACGTTATATACATATAAAAGTAACTCCAGCCTCACGTTCCTGGTCAGCACATACTCGAGTCCCTTGGGGGATCCTAAGGATTTACCTGTGTGCGCAAGAGAGGTTGTGCAAGATTTATAGTCTGAAGAGGGTCGAGTCTCAAAAACTGAGAGAAAGAGAAAGAGAGAAAGAATCCACCTGGGGAGTGATGGTGCGTTCCATTAAAGAATAAACCTTTGCGGAAAGATGGCCGCGACTCTTGGCCAAGAATCGTTGAGTGAGGTTAGGTCTTAAGTACATAAGCGATGACGCATCCCAAACGACCAACTTGCAAACATCTTTTTTTCTCTCTCTTTCTCTCTCGATCTCTTGATCTTTCTCTCATTTTCTCATTTTTTCCTCTTTTCTCTCTCTCTCTCTTATTTTCGAACTCAGCAGTTTCCGGTCTACACGTAACTGGGTCGTCACTGAAAACTTTCCCACGGAGATTTTTGCCCAAAGAGATCAAGATGCGTTTTTTTTTTTTTTTAAGGTTAAAGCAACATCAACCCTTACCTGTTTTCCAGCTCATTACTGAAAGCAACCGTGCATGGAAAACCACGAAATATTATCATTTTCTTTTTTGTTTTGAGAAAAAGTTATCATAAAACTTTGCCTAAAGATTATTATAATTTCCGCTTTTCCATTCCCTTGACCTCTCGTATATATACGATTTTGATGCGCAATATTTTAATCATCTTCTTGGAAAGATCCAAGAGAGCTTCATCTCTCTCTCTCTCTTGGATTGGAAAACCGTTCGATGGCTTCTTCTTCGTCATCGTCGGTATATATATTTATATATAAAGAGGGGGTTTTGCTCCGATAATTCGCGAACGGCAGAACTTTACGAACCATTTAATTTCGAAGCACCGACGAGACCTAATATCTTAAAGACGCTGCGAATCCCTCTGGATGTGCATTGAGCGCGCAGTTGTATATATATATATATATAATGGTAAAACAGGCTCGCGGGGAATAATGGATTTCCGCGGAATATATTAGCAACTACCACGGGGGAAAAAGATGCTTGTGACGCTGAACGTTTTTCCGCTCCCTGGAGACATGAAAAGCGAAGATATATATATTTAATCCAGGAAGGGGTCGGGGTGGAGGGGATAAAAATGTTTCATAAGACGCACGTTATTGTTATTTCTTCTTTTTCTTTTGCTGTATCATTAACGGTATTTTATATATTTTAAAATTTTTGAAACATTTGAATTAAATTTTAATATCGGTGTTTGTGAGGCAAAATATCAGAAATAATTCTGATAAAAATTCTAAATTATAAAAATATATTTAGGTAAACCAACCCCACCTCAACGTAGGCCCTATACCATATCCCGAAGTCGGGGTGTGGTTAGTTAACCTAGTTTGAAAAAATGTTTTTGTAATTAAGAATTTTTATCAGAATTATCCCCTACAGTAACATCAAATATATATATATATATATATATATATATATATATATATATATATATATTTTTATTTATTCACTAAATGTAAAATAGGGCCTTGGTCAGGGTCTCGCTAGTTTTCCTAGTCTCAAAAGGGGTTTTTGAATAAATTTTTTAAATCGCAAAACGGTTTTCGAGTTTTTGGTAGCAGCCTAATTTTTAATATAATTTTAAAGTATATGATAGGAGCGCAATTTAAGAAAACTAGCGAAACCCTAACCAGAGCCCTACTTTACATCTAGTGAATACTTTATATATATTTTTTTGATGTTAATGGAGGGAATAATTCTGGTCAAAATTCTAAATTACAAAAAAATATTTTTCCAAACTAGATAAACTAACACACCCCGACGTGGGCCCTACTAGGGTCCTTTCAAAATTTCTACACTCAATATTTTGCCTCATCAAATACATAATATTATTTTAAAATTCTTATAATTTTTTGTTTGAAAGTAATATGCTTAATATGCCAAATTAGGGTAATTTATAGGACGTCTGGCAAGGCTCTGAATAGTTATTTTTACTAAATAGAAAATTAGAGGGAGTAAATCAAAATAAAGTTATTTATAGGTCATCTAGCAAGGCTCTGACTAGTTCATAGCTAACTAGACTCTGACTAGTTTTTTCCTAAATAGAAAATTAGAGGGAATAGAACCAAACAAGGCTCTGACTAGTTTATACCTAGACTCTGATCAGTTTTTTTTTATTAAATTACAAATTATAGAGGAAATATAACAAAACAAGGTACTCGATAGGATCGCTAACAAGGTTCTGATCAGTTTTTCCCTAAGAGAATTCAAGAAAATAGGATATTCCTTAAAATACTCTTCAGTAAGATTTCTGTTATAAATCGTTACCGAGTGATAATTTTTTTAAAATTACAGTCACTACTGAATTATTAATAACTATTATATATTAAATAATTCAATTTACAATCGATATATAAAATTATAAATTCATCCTTAACAAAACCAGAATCATGAAAGAAGAAGAAGAAAAAGAAATTGAAAGACTGAATCGAATTGGAAGATAACAATATTATTGAAAGCAATGAGTACCCCTGGTGTGCACCTTGAAAGAGTGTGTTTGTGTCTGTGCGGGAAATGGTTTTAGGTTGTTGGGAGAGAGATGCACCAGGCCAGGAAATGCACTTGACGTATATATATATATATATATATATATATATAAGAGACGCTGTATATGGATGATGGCGAGTGAGAGAAAGAGAAAAAAAAGAGAGAGTAAGGGAGATAGAAACAAGAGGAGTTGAGGTGGAGGCAAAAGAGGGGAAGAGATGAGTCATCAGAGATACGGAAAACCGGTTTACCACACGGCTTGTAATACTCTCTCTTTCTTTATCCCACTTTTGATTCCTTCATCTCTATCACTCCATTCTCTTCATCATCTTGAATTTCCAATCGTATATTATATACACATTAAAAAAAAACCGAAAAGTTAAAGGTGAATTGACACTCTACTACCGTTTTTTCAAACTTCTATTTTGTTTTTTAAGAAATTATCCAAAAATTAATTAGTCAAGTTTTAGTTATTGCAACATAACCTAAAAGTGAATTTAAGTTTTTTTTTAACTAAAAGATTAGTAGAAATCTATTTGAATCAATAACTGTCTTTTTCCTATCAAAAAAATCTTTTTCTGGAACAGCAATATGTTTCTCTAGAATAGCGAAAACATTCGCTGTTTTAGTGAAATATATCGCTGTTCGAGTGAAACTTATTGCTGTTCCAGATAAAGGTTTTTTTCCGTGAATTAATTATTATTTTTAACTAAAAGATTATAGTTATTTCTGACTAATTAGTTAAATTAGTTATTTAATTATTTTGAACTATTTGAAATTTAGATAGAAGGTAATAGAATTTCGATTATATTGTATAGTGTTGTTTTATAGTATTTTCTATAACAATAGGAATATTTTCCTTTTAAAATTCCCGTATAGATTATATTCAATTTTTTCATTTAAAAAGGAATTTAGAATAATTTTCTCATTATAAAAAATGTTTGTTGATTTACGCTTCTAAAGTTGATTATATTAGCCATATAGTGATGTAGGTCACAATCGTGTTGTATATTATGAAGCATAATCATGTTGCGAATTACGCTTATATGTATATATATACACGAAGCTCCCTAAACAATGGACTTTGCGGTGTTATCTCAGTCATTCTCTTTGATAACCTCTATTCACCTTTCTCTATGCCCAGGTAATAACTATTTATCTGTCAATTGTGGAATGATAATGACAGGAATGATCTCTCTCTCTCCATCTCTCGGTTCAAAACCGTCGACTAATATGATTGGCTGCCTATTACGCTAGTCATATACGATTAAATATATACATACATATATATACTAGAAAAGCTAGTAATAGTCATATAGTTCTCGATTTCGAGTTCTATATTTACCCACATAGTGAAATAGGAAATTTTAAGTCATTAGCTTTGTTTATTCTGCAATTTAGCTCCGCGAGATGATTGATTGCTTACATTTCCAAGGTTTCTATTTCAAATATATTTATATTCAATTACTATATACATACATATATACATTTAAATGCAATTTATATTTAGAATTATTTTTTTTTTGCGAGAAGCGGTAAAATTGTTTTTTCAATTTAAAATTATCTAAAAATTATTTCAAAAATTGTATCAAAAGATCTAAAAAAATTTACACAGAGAGAGGATTTCTCCATTTATATTCTATAGTTTAAAGATTAATATATATAGTCTAATCGAGTTGATTCCCAACTGAGAATTGAGACCCCTTGTGGCGCCAAAGTTATTCCGATTCACATTGACTATTATTACTTTTTATATATACATACATATAGTATACTAAAGCAGAACACGAAAGCAATTGTGCATGTTACTGTCATTGAATCACCGCAACAACACCATAAAATTTCCATAGGTCATTCTCGAAACATGACAAATGACAATACACTCTAGATTAATGATGATTCTGGTTTCTTCTAGAATCTAGAATCTATTGGACTCATCGATCAAGACCTTTGGTATTTTCTCTCTCTCTCTCTTCTTCTTCTTCTTCTGCTTCTTCTTCTTGATATCATATATCTAGAAATCTTTTATATCGTTCCACAGATCTTGAGTTCTGAAACAAGGGAAGGTTCCTATACATTTAACGACCCAGAAGAATTGATTATTGATTTATATAATGCTCTGTCATTTCGATTATAGGTTCAATGCCTCCAATTAAAAGATATACATTTATAATTGAAAAAGATTTCCGAGAAAAGTTTAGAAAAATTTCTATTAGAAAATATGAAGTTTTTATACCTAGAAAACGATTTAGGTATAACGTAACCTAAAAACAATTGTTATAGGTTATGTTACCGTTTTCTATTAATAAAAACTAAAACAGGTCACATAATGTTTTTAGGTTATGTTACCTAAATTTTTAGTTTTTATAGATAGAAAACGGTAATATAACGTAAAAATGTTTTTAGGTTATGTTACCTGGTGTCCAACGTTTTTTTTTAAATTTAAATTATCTTTTTCTTTAAAAATACATACAGTTGGACTAAATTTTGTTTTTTCTAAAAAATAAATAAAAATACAATTTTTTTTCTCCTGTAACTTTTGCAATTAATGCGCATATTGCCTTCTTTTAAAATATCCTCTGGCTTCATACACTCGTAAATGGCATATTTCACCGCCGCATATATATACATATATATATATATACAATAGACGCATATCCTCCACGTTTTTCACCTATATATTTATACATCCGTCATGCGTAAAAACCCAAGCAACATTGCATATGCGAATGAGCTTGTTTGCACAAGGCAAGATTATTGCTCTTTGTAAAAAAAAAGAAAAAAAACAACAACAACAAAGATGATAGTTTCACTGACGATTTTTAATGACGTAAAAATGTGTTAAAATGCAATAGCTCGGGAGCAATTTTTCAAATGATAAAAAACCTCACCCGTGACATTTACATATGACTTTTTATTTAAGAGAATTTTAATTTAGCAGAATTTTATTTTATTGAATTTCAATTTAACATAATTAACGAATTCGTACAATTCATTCAATCGAATGTGATTCGAATTTTTAAATGACATATACACAGAAAATCAAAAGGAATTAAAATAAGCTGCAACGCTTATTATTATTATTATTATCGAATTTCAAAGTCCGAATTTTTAATTGATAGAATTTTGGCAACGCCGAATATTTTCATTTGTCCGATAAATTACAAATGGACGAATCAAACAATCAACAGAAAGATTTCAGCGCAATTTTTGAAAATTGACCAATCATATATGATTTTCTTAATCTCTAATTGGTCCATTTTCAAAAAATTTTGCACCGAAATCTATATGTCAATTGTTTGGTTCGGCCATTTGTAATTTCGGACAAATGAAAATTCGGCGTCTTAAAAATTCTGTAAACTGAAATTTTTGTCTATTTAAAAATCCTGAAAATTCTTCCGAACAAAAATTCGGTAGCTAAAAGTTTATAGTTATGTAAATATTTGTATGTAAAAAGAAAATCTGTTAAATAATTCGAAAATTGAAAATTCGTCTAAAAAATAATTACTTCTATTAAAATAGTTTTAAATAAAAATTCTAATTAATGAGTTTTATATGAGAAATTCATGGAACTTTCTGCTCAGCCTGTACACAATCAGTAATAATAATAATAATTATTATTATTATTGCATTTAATTCCGATGAACAGACATTGTAACTAAAACGCAGTTATACGTAATAAAGCGCAACTTGTGTGTAATTCAAGAGAGCAGAGAAGATATTAGATAAAAGCGATTGAACGAACATGTACAGTAGGAGTGTCGAGAGTACCTCTCACAAGAATAGGAAAGGAGTATGTATTATATAGCATATTGTATATATATATATACACGAGACACGGTGGCCGGAAGTGCCTGCTGTTTTCTTTTATCGATTTAAACGAAGCACCCTCGTCTTTCTCTCCTGCGGACATATCGCGCGCGCTTTTCTTCTCGACTCGCGCTATTGGCAAAGCGATAACTCCGGACGTCGACCATAAATCAAACTGGCAGAGTATTTCTCGCGCAAAAACCTCTCCATAGTCTCTTTTTCCCTCTTTCACCTTCAATTTCTTTTTTTTTTTTTTTATTTTCTCTCTCTTTTTCTTTGCGCGCGCCTTCTTCTTTCCTTAAAAAAAAAAAAAAAAAAAAATACATACGGACACTATACATAGTATAGTCTATTTCTCTCGGCAAACATAATCTATCCTCTTTTCTCTCTGTGCTTCTTCAGCAGTCCACACGCGCGCTACTCACAAGATTAGGAAAGAGAGAACACACCGTTTATTTGTACTTGAGAGACCCTCGTTTTCAGTCAGTCGCACCTCTCCGGAAATTTGTTTGTTTTCCAGGAAACAATTAGAAGAGAGAACAAAATTTAGGACTCTAGGCAGTGGTAAATATTAGATAAGAGAGAGAGAGATGGAGAGATGTGTATAGCCATTGCAGAAATAGTTAGAATTTTTAAAACAGAGAATTGGACAGGTTTAGGACAGTTTTCCTAATTTGCAAAAAAAGTGTATTTTAGAGGGTTTTGACTGGAATTTTCCATCAAAATTCAAAAAAATCCATCAAAATTTTAAAGTAGATTTAAAATAGGAATCTGGTTAGGCTGTCGACAGTTTTCTTAGTTTGAAAAAATATTGTATGTTAAGGACTTCCAACTGAAATCCCAAGTGATGGATATTCATTGGATTTAAAATGTCACCTAGTCAGGCTTTCGCCAGTTTGCCTAGTTTGAAAAAAATATTGTCTTTAAGGATTTAACTTTTTAAAAATGTTTTATTTTAGTGAGATGACCAGATATTCCAACCAAAATCCCAAATATGTATAAGATATTTATTATGGATTTGTAATATGGCTCTGTGTAGGGTTTGACTAGTTTTCCTAATTTTGAAAAAAGTGTATGTTAAGGACCTGACCAGTACTTTCAACCAAAATCTCAAGTAATATGGATATACAGTAGATTTAAAATAAGGACCCGGTGTGGCTCTCGACAGTTTTCCTAGTTTGAAAAAATAATGTATTTTAATGAATTAACTTTTTAAAAATATTTTAGTTTTAGTCGGCTGAACAGAATTTCCAATCGAAACTCCCCCCCCCTTAAAAATAATATATACAGTATTTATTGCAGATTTAAAATCAGGCCTTGGTCAGGCTCTCTACAGTTTTCCTAGTTTGAAAAATATTGTATGTTAAGGGTCTGATCAGAATTTTGAGGTTATTTTAAGATACATTGTTAATTTTTGTAATTATTTTCAATGTACAATTAAAAAAGGATATTTTTTGTGGCCCCTTTATTAATTGACGACATCATGAGAGAGAAAATGATTTTCAAAAGGGAATAAAAGCCATGTCGCTAAGATCAAGAGGTCACTAATGAATCACTGTAGTTGAAGTGGATGATAATTGGAAGGAAAAACTTGGAGTCCCTTTTATTGTGACCCTTCGAAAATCTTGTCTTTATATATATATATATATATATGGTAGAGAGGGTGAGAGTCAGAAAGAGAGAGTAAAACCCTGGGGATCTCGCACTTGTTGCTTGAGAGAGAACCCTCCTTTCAGTTGGAGGCAAGTTTCCCTCGACAACTACCACTTTTACTGCCTGGGCGAGACTTGCGAGTATTAAAAGAATTTACGAAGCAATCTTGAGGTTCAATCGTTTCCGGAGTCAAGAGTATTCTCTCTGTGGAAAGAATAGTTTCCGAAAAATTGCAAAAATCACTTTCTTCAAATGGAGGGGGAGAATAAGAGCGTTTTTTAAAAAAAATTATTACTTTTTTTAAATGTATCGAAAAGAGAAATTTTTTTTTTTAATTTTGGGGTCTCTGAATCCGAGATTTATTTAACCCTATCACTGCAGGATTTTGTCATAACCTCAAAAAAAAGCAGAAACACATTTTTTGAGGTTATGACAAATTCTTGAAGTGATGAGGTTAAATGGATCTCGGATTCAGAGACCCAAAAAAAATTATCACACCCCTAGATCAGAAGGGAAATTTTGTTTGCTGGCTGTGTATAGTTCAATTTAAAATTTTTTTTGAGGTTATGTAAAACTCCTGATCTGATGGGGTTATAAGTATAACCTTTTTTTTGTTTGAAAACGTTTAATAGCTTAGTAAAATGAACGATGTGAGGTTAAAATATATTTTAAATATATTTTTTTTGATTAGGTGAGTCTTTTGTGTTTTGAATGTATATGTGTTTTTTTGCACTCATGTAAATGTGACAATAATCGCAGGTGTATATATACGTAAAGCACGTTGCGGGAAGAATACGTGATGCACTAGCTCACACACGTGGTATATAACAATGCAAAACATTTGAGATATCATTTTCTCTTATATATATATATATATGTATATAAGAATAAAGATGAGTATATATATATATACTCATCTTTATTCCACTTGTTGGACTTCATTCTAGAATGATTCACACACTGACTTAACAAAAGACAGAAATTAAACGAGTTATTTTCCATGTTGTAAACATTTAAATTGGATATACATAGTTCTTTCTTTCCTTATTTTTTTATTTTTTTTAAATTAACATATATAATCGCTCACAGTTCAGGAATCTATCCAATTTCACAATAAAATGCACAATTTTAATGATCCCCCTTTTTTTTGTATATTGTGGAAAAAATTTAGTTGAGGAGAAAAATTTATTTTATTTCCATTTTATTTCTACTATATACTATTAATTTTATGTATAAAATTAAATCTAATTTAAAATTTTGAGACAATTTCGAGGTTATATTCGGAAAAAAAAATTCAAAATTAGGTATATATAAGGTTTTAGATTTTTTCTTGGCATAATATTTGCAATTTTTTTCCAACTGTGTTCGAGACAATGCTGTTGGTATATATATGATTCGGAATTATGTTTGGCACAAGTTTTAGAATTATGTTTGGAAGAAGGTTTCTATTTATATTTGGCATAATATTGTTAATTTAAAAGTTATTTAAAGGTTATGTTCGACTAAAAATTAGGTTTTTGCATAACGTTTGAAATTATAATTCGAGGTTATGTTTGGAATAAGGTTTAAGGTTATGTTTTGGCATAAAATTAAAAATTATATTCACACTAATTTAAAAGTATCAAATTGATACCAAAAATATCAAATTAATATAAAATTCAATATAGATTTGATATTTTTGGTATCAATTTTATAATTTTAAATTAGTGTGTTTTGTCATTAGTGATTTTTATTACTAATTTTATATTTATATATATATATATAGAATATATCATTTTTCGAGGACAAATTGCGATTCTAATATTAAATATACTGCTAATATATTGTGAGATTAAAGAAAGAGCTTTATATATATATAAATTTATGAACTATATAAGAGAACTCATTTGATGCAAAGACACACCAGTTTTAGAGTGAGTGTCGTTCCTCGAAAGTTAATTATCTTTACGACGCATTAATACCTCCTGACGTGACAATTATTTGTTGAAAGATTCCCATATTATATATATATATGTATATATATATACATAGGGGTCGGTACATGGCGCCTAGGGAGAAATAAAGCATCCCTCTTCTCGCAACGAGAATATATATTAAATATAATTAATCACGTGGAATTCTAGAATGTCCGTTACCTGTCAAATAACGATATAGTGCAACGTTATTACTCACACACACGCATGTTTCATTTAAAGCGAGTTATTTATATACATATATAGATTATAATTGTAATATATTGCATATTATATTTTATTATATATATTTCAAAAAGCAAATATTATATATTACACTGTTATATTATATACAGGGTGATCAAAACCTACCGGATACCCCAAACAAATTTTCTTTCTAAATCGACTTTTATGATTAATATTATTATTATTATTATGTTTTTTTGTTTATTTTATTATGTTTTAAATTATTATCTCTAAAAAAAATTTTTAACACTTTAAAAATCAATGAAATGCATATTTATTGCATCTTATTTTAAAAATATCCTATTCCTTAGAAAATATAATGTTTCAAATATGTGTCTGACATTTGAGAACAATCCCCCTCGATGGAATAATGGAATATAATTGTTTAATTTAACGATTAGGATTTCTCACGTGGCGAGTGCGAAAAATTACATATACAGATATACGTAGAGGAAACAATGTGCCAGTATAAAGTCAAAGTGTAAAAGCGTGGGCCCACACACTTGAACGTGTGGGAGGGTCGTAAAAAGCCGGAGACACTTTGTGAGCATTATTTTCGCGAGATTATAATCGGACAATTAATCGAGCCCGTTGAAGTTCGTGTCGCCGCTGAGGAATTTAAAACCAAAATTATTTTTTCTAGAACGCGAGAGAAATATCGATACAATATTTGGTTATATATATGTGTAGTACTATATAGTATCACGAACATGATATATGGGAATATTTCCAATATTTCGAAATTGTTAATGAAAAGGTTGGGAGAGAAAGACTTTAGTACTGGGCCAGTAGTCAATTTTTTTTATAGTGACGAGAGAGAAAAAAAAAGAGAGTTCGAAAAACTTTTGTGCAACGCTTTAACGAGAGAACTAACTTGCCATCTGCGAAAACGATCCCAGAAAGACAAAGCGGATTTGAATTTCAACGTCAGATAAGATAATGTCATGCGATACATACGAGAATCTTTTAATATATATATATACTTGGAGGTCTAATACGAAAATATTTTTATGATCAGCGTTTTTTTTTCTGTCTGGCTAGATTATTAATTCTCAGTTCTGTATTGTTTTTGTAATCTTTTCTTTATTTTTTCTTTTTTGCTCTATTATGTTCAAAAAAGAGTTTTCCTTCAAATAATCCTCCCCCAATAATTATAGTCGTTTTTCTCTTTTTTTCTCTTAAAATTAGAAGTGATTTTATCAGAATTCTTCTTACAATCTTTTATTTATTGTCTAAGCTAAATGCCACTGCTATTTTTTTCCACAAATGGCTAAAAAAGTTTTTATAAATATAGATTTCTACTTTACCAACCGATGTTAATTTTAAGTTCTAGTAATAATACATTGTTAATTATTGCTATAAATATATGTAACAATAATAATAACAAGAATAAAAATAATAATAATAACAATAAAAATAATAATTTTATTTATACAAAACAAAATGTTTATTTAAAACAAATCCTTTTTTCTCGATATATATATTGAATTCTGCTAAAGAACGCCAGGCGGCATTGTAATCAGTTCAACGCGTTTCGTGATTGAGGTAAAATTTTTTTTCTCAATGCATTTTTAAAAATGAAATATTAATTTGATAAATTTTGTTGTTTTTAATTTTCGCGTGTGTCTTGTGAGTATAAATTTTTCCGCGAATGTGATTAATAATTTAATAGGAAAAAAAAAATGTACCTTTATTTCTGAATTATATACCTATATATATTTTGAAATATTATGAGGTGAGTTTTTCTAAAAGTCATGGCGGACTAACCATGTGTTAAATTATAATATTTAATTGAATATTTTTGCAAATTATGATTATTTAATTTCAATTTCTTATTGTTGTTGATTTTAATTTTGTAATGTAATTTTTTCCTTTTTTTCATATGTTTCAGGTAAGTCCAGATAACAACACCTATACACATGTAAATCCTCTCAATGAAAACCCTTTGCTCATTTGGTATGATAAATCTAAATATCAATTTAAAATATTATGAAAAATTTTATATTGAAATGGTAAAAAAAATATTATTTCTTAATTTTTTTTTACATATAGATAATATAAAAATACAGATTATATAAACAAAGAATTAAGAATTTATAAAAAAATAAATGTGACAGATTTGTATTCTTCTCATTTCTGTAAGGAAAATAAGAAGTCGAAGAGAAGGGGGGGGGGAGTGTGTGTCTGTTTTCTGGTAAATTCTTTTTCACGTACTTTTCGCATATTCTCACGAAGTCACTCGGAAAGTCGCGTGAGAGATATAATAGGGAAAAAGTTGGCGCGTGACGATAGGATTCACCAAGTATAGTTTGGTAGCAGGTGTACGACACGGTGCTTCATAAATCATATATTTTGCAATATATATATAAACGTAGAATTCTGTTTTTTTATATATAGAACAAAAAATTATTTTCAAATCATTTTTTTTTCACCTTTAGATGACGGAAGGGACCTTATGTCAAAAAAAAGTTTAGGTTATGTTTGTGATTTTCAGAGTGAAAATACTAACAGAGAATCAAGGTGAAAGTATCACTAAACATAACCTAAAATTTTTTTGACATAAGGTCCCTTCTCTCGTGGAATATATTTATTATATATTTTTAATATATGATTAATATATTATTAATATTATAATTTATTATTATTATTATTAATATTATAATTTATTATTATTATTATTATTATTATTATTATTATTAATTATAATTATTATTAATATATTTAATTATTGTATTATAATAAAATTTTTATTAGAAATACTAAATTTTTTTTAACCCCTCTTAAAGAAAATTTTTCAATTACCTAAAATTATTTTTTCGTTTTTTAAACAAAAAAAAAAAGTTGAATTAAAAAAAAATGTAGGGTGTTAAATACTTAATTTTTAATAATCAATTATTTATTATGCAATAAATAGTTTTAATAATATGTGTACCTAGGTAAGTGTTAATTATTATTGGTAATTGAGAAATTTTAAGGGGGGGTTAAAAAAATAAAATTTCAAGTTATAGGATGAGTCAACGAGATATGAATCTTTCATAACTGTACGATAATTAACATAACGACGTACCTTTTGGTAATAGGGCCGCTTTAGATTTTATCTTCTGACTGTTCACTTTAAAAAAAAAAAAAAAAAAAAAAATAACAAAAATTGTCTCAATTTTACGCACGGCATGAAACACACGTGATTTATTGCTTTTTAAAAATATATTTCCAATAAACGCCTAAACAAACATCAATTTTTACTGTTTTTCAATTTTAAAATTGTTTTCTCTTTTTCAATTTTTAAACAAAAAAACACTTTTATCTGGCAAAACTTAACACAATAAAATAATAATTAAAATATTTTTGTTATTACTAAATTTTATTTGTATCTGACAAACTTTGTGTAATAATAATTAATATAATAATATAATTATAATAATACTAATAATAAATACAATAATAATAATAATAATAATAATAATAATAATAATAATAATAATAATAATAATTTTTGTTATTATTAAATTTTGTTATTATAAACAATTTTTTTTGTTAATAAATTTTTAAGTTTTTTAATGGAAAAATAAAAATTGAGATTAAAATTTTTCTGGATGAAATTGTAATGAAAAATTTATAGTCTTTTGAAAGCAGGAGTATTCGCATATATACATATATATGTGTATATATATATATATGACAAGTGGCGTAATATGATATACCCCTCTTATCGCATCAATAATTCAGCCGACATTTCATTATAGTCTATACACACATACATACACATACTCATAGAGGAAAGAACAGCACATTCAGTCCAGCTCTTAAGTGCCCATTATATATATGAATCGCTTATTATTATTTTCCCTCATTGCAATCGAACTTAATAATAAATTGTACTTTCAATCTTTCATTCAGTATTATTGAGCTGTTGTTAATGATTTTTTTTATTATCATTTTTTTTTTCTATTTCCATTTTATTTCTATTCATTATTTTGCAAAAAAAAAATTATTTACTATTTGATTTATTGTTTAAAAATATAATATTTATTCTATTTTATTATAAATTCTATTTTTGTTAATATTTAAGTGAAAAAAGACTGAGAAAAGAAATATTCTCAATTTGAGAATAAAAATTTTTGCATGTTGTATATTCTTCTAAAAAGAAGAAATACTTTAACCTATTCTTATTTTGCAAAATAATTTTTTTTCTCCATTGCATAAAATGAAAATAAATTTAAAATTTGTTTATCTTTTTAATCACTAAAAACGTCAGTGAACTCGCGAGTGTTATTTAATCCGCACAACAAAATATTTATAAATAAAATATGAACTAAATTTGAATTCTCATCATATCAGATATAAATAATAAATATAGTAAAAAAAAAATAAGACGAGTTTAAACGTGGGTGTTTTATTTATTTTTTTTTTTAATACCGTCAGGGTCGTCGCGGATCTCGCGTATATATATCGCGAGATAGAAAAAGTGAGAGAAAGGGAGAGAAAAAGTTATAGACTCGCGACGTACAATATACAGAATGCATCCACCTGTATTTTATTTCGCGTGCAGTTACATTTTTGCGGTCCGCACAACAATCCCCATCAGCTTCGTAAATATGTACGTGATTACTTTTAATTCCCCCTATTTACTCGTCCCAGCTGTCTGACGGTGGTTAACCACGTGCACCGAACCGCGGGCCTTCATATATATATATATATATATATATATATATATACATGTTATGTGTTTACATTCAACAATAATCCACATACGTTCATTACATTATATCTTTGCGTTTATCCCAAGTGGAAAGTGCCGACAGTTTTTTTTTCTAAAGGATTTTTCTTACGTCCCCCTTTTATCCCCCCTCTCTTTTTTTGGACCCCTTTATAGAATTCCACGTAAATGTATTGGGTTAAGATTCTCGGTAATATTAATTAATATTAGCAATAATAATTTTTTTCTACCACACAAAAAAAAAAATTTTCACCTGGAACAGCGATATATTTCACTAAAAGAGCGAAAGTTTTCGTTATTCTAGAGTAACATATCGCTGTTACAGATAAAGATTTTTTTTCCGTGTATTATTATGATTATTATTTTTATTGTTGTTTTTGTTATTGTTAGTAAAATTTAACTATAATTGAATAATTAGTTACTTTGGAAATTTTTTAATTAATCCGACATTTATTTATTTAAAGTACATTATTGACATAACCTAAAACTAAGATTTAAATATTAATTTTAACTTGTTTATATAATTGGTTATATATAAAATTAGTTATTAGTTAATTATTGACTTTTTAGTTAATATAAAAATTTGAAATGAAGAGAAATTATAAATTTTTTGTAAATTTGCACTCGGAACACTTGATTTTAATCCATATGAGTATATGTATATTTATAAATTAATATATGACACGTGTTAATTACTGGGCAAGGTGTGGAATATTCTATTAAGAATATAAATTATCAAATTACTTAATTCGAGAAAAATGGCAAGCACTTTGGTTAAAAATTGTATTTTATATACATGTATATATTAAACATAAGCGATTGCGCGACTTGTTCGCGTGATTACGGTAATTAATGTTTTTGCGTAAGCGCACCTGTAAGAAATATATATATATATATATGTATAACGCGTTTTTAACTATAGCCCAATACACAAAGATAAATATATATAAAGTTTACGGACTGTGATTCACGCCACTATCTGCATTATATATATATATATATATATATATATATATATATTTACAATGTTGAAAAACAGGCATATTCTGCGTGGTTTTTCTTGGCGTTTCTCCAAAGATATGATATCGCTTATTTTGTTGAAAAAAAAAGAAAATAAATAAAAAAAAAAGAAGAAACAATAAAAATTTTGTAATAAAAACAAAAATCAGTTTTTTGGTTGCACTGAAAAAATTATATTTTAAATTTAAGAATATTTTCTTAGCGCCTATTTAAGAGTATTTCCCATATGTATTTTATTCTTAAAGTTTAGAATAAAATATTCTTAGAATAAAAAACAATTCTCAAATTATGAAATATTCTACAGACAAAAAAAAAGAATATTATATTCTCTAACTTTAAGAATAAAATGCATATGGGAAATATTCTTAAATATATAGGCGCTAAGAAAATATTCTTAAAATTAGAATATAATTTTTTCAGTGTGATTAATTACATATTATGTGAATTTAATTTAAAAATATTTGAATTTTTTATTCAAGAGGAATTTTAATTAATGATTCGAATTTATAAATAAAAATTTTTTTTTTGATATATTATGTTCCTTGTGGGGGTAATATTCATATTGTTGTTATTGTTTCTTATTCGTCAAATTTCGTTTTATCGCTCGAGGCTAAATCATGAATATATATCTATATATATATATTGTAAATATTATAATGTAATATATGTACAACCCTGAGGAAATTTGCGATTACATATCATTATTCTGCATGACTGCTATACAACCCCGCGATATGTTTACAACTGGATTACCGTTTACAGAGAATCTCCTTTCTCTCTATCTCTCTCTCTCTTTCTCTATTTTTGGTCCTTTTATTTTAACGTACGCACTCATCTCTAATTATTTATTCGTACTCGATTGAACCTGTTTTGCTTCTTGCCGACGGAAATTTACCTTTAGTTTAAACTATAAACATTATTGTCAGGATTTCGTTTATATATCGTCAAAATTTACAAAAGTTGTTTTTCAAAATTTAACTGTCTATTTTAAAATAATTTACATAGTCGAAGTTAAGGAATAATAAATAATTTCATTTAAAGTACCAAACAGAGAACTGAAATTTTAGAAGAATAGTTCCAGAACTTTTTTTTTACTTTCTAAAATCTGAATTATTAACAATTTTTAACTAATTTAAATTAGTGATTCACTTTTTGCTTTTAAATTAGTAAAATTTAACTAATAACTAATTTATTCTTATAAACACAGAAAATTAAAAGGCATTTAAATAAGCTGCAACGCTTATTATTTTAATCCAATTTTGCTTATTTTAATACCAAAATGGATTAAAATAATAAGCGTTGCATCAGCTTATTTTAATGCCTTTTAATTTTCTGTGAATATGCTCCGATATTCTTTGAGAATTACGTTTTTTCAGTATTAGATTAGACAAGAAAAAAATAAATAAAAATAATGTTTGTATTGAATTAGAATAGTTAATTTAAAAAATAGTTTTTTGGTGCGTATATATGTCGTACAGAGGAATAGAGGGATAGAGAGGAAGCCAAAGCAACAATTTACTGTCCGGCATACCGTTGCATTGGCAACCGAGAGAGCTTGGAGTCACAACTGTTAGATCGTGGTTCAGCGGTTGGCAAGCCTGACCCGAACCGTCACATCGGTTTACAATATCGTAAAATCGCTCGCTAACCAGTTGGTCTCGCGGAATTTCTGGAATTCGGCCTGATACCCATTCTCTCTCTCTCTCTCGCTTTCATCCCTTGCTGAAATCTCCCCCCTCTCTCCCTCCAATTCTCTCCTATCCGCCTACACCCCCTTTCACCAAATAGACACATATACACATATAGTAATCACTATCAGTTATATATATATATATATATATATCAAACACATCCATTTCTCTCGATCACAATAAAGCTGACGCGATTGTACAATATATATATATTTCTCTCTCTATCGAGCGTGAATTCTGTCTTTGTTTAGGGGTGTGAGGGAGGGTGGAAGGGAGGTAGGATCAAAAACAGTGGAGATTTGATTTAAGCGCGTATAGTTATTTAGCAAATATGCTCGGTTGGTGAGTGATAGAATGTCTGCGGTACTAAGTCCATTTTGTGGAATTGCAAATTGCAATTTTGAGGTTTTAGTTGCGAGAGAGAACTATATACAATAGCGCGTACAATTTCTATTCTGATTTAGCAAAGAATAACACTGGAAAATTCTAGATTTTTTTTTCTTCTTTTGTCTTTTGTCAATCACTATTAATAATAATAATAATAATGATTAGAAAGAAATAAATAAACAAAAAATGGTGATTTGTTATAATTATTAGTGATTTCAAATTGTATTTTTTAATTACTTCTTGTGGAGTTCTGTTTACTCTTGACGGAGTTGAATTTACTACGTACGGAGTTATATTTACTCCCCACGGAGTTTTATATATTCCCTGCAAAGTTCTATATTCCACCTATACGGGAGTTCAATACACCCCCTTACGGATTTCTATATACTCCCAAGGGAGTTCTTTTTACTCCCTGTGGAGTTGTTTGCTCCATATGGAATTAGATTTGCTCTGTAAGTTTTATTCACTCCTTATGGAATTTTGTAATACCCTACGGAGTTCTATTTATTACGTACATAAATAGATTTACTCCCTACGGAGTTCTATTTACTCCTTACAGAATAAAATTTACTCCTTACAGAATAAAATTTACTCCCTACGGAGTTCTATTTACTACGTACAAAAGTAGATTTACTCCCTACAGAGTTCTATTTACTTCTTACAGAGTTCTATTTACTCTTTACGGAATTTTTTTTACATCCTATGTAGTTCTATTTACAGCGTATACAGAAGTAGATTGACTCCCTACGGACTTGTATTTACTCCTTCCGGAGTTCTTTATACTCCCTATGGAGTTGTATTGATTCCTCGTGGAGTTAAATTACTTCCCTACTGAGTTATATTATACATCCTTATGGAGTAAATTTAATTCTTTGTAGAGTTAATTTGACTCTCTGCGGAGTTGTATTGACTCCTTACAGAGTAAAATTATTTCCTTACAAAAGTTAGTTCCTCAGGAAAATAATTTTTTTCCAAAAAAATCAAATATGATTTATTATATACATTATTTTGAGAAATAAAAAATTCGTTTCAAAAGTTAAGAATAAAATTGATGCACATATTTTTTTTCTTTTGCGTCAATTTTAAAGTGCAACGAATGAGAAAATGAATGAAAGTGTCGATGAGAGAGAGTATAGAAAACGAGGTCGAAACAATGTAATAAGCGAATTACGAGAAAGAGGTAGAATGAGAAAGGTGGGAAATTGGAAGTGTAGAGATTGAGATGTACCTCTCTCGATTCCGATTCGGACCAGTTCGTACTGGTTCATGCGTGTCGCTCTCCACAAGTCGCTTGACCGCACTTTGCGATTTGTTTTATTCTATATGCCATAATGTTGGCCAATCGATCGACTTTACGCTACTTTCGTTCACCGCGACTTTATATATATATATATTTTTTTATTATTCCACCTGCTTGTGGAAAAACGCGTAACCGGTTTCATCATTATTGGGTATAGACTGCAGGCGAAAGAAACCTCGACTTCTCATTATATATTATATATTTATAAAATATTGAACAAAATGAATCACATTACGTCTATTTTTTTTCATTTATGTTTATTTTTTAAAATTACACCTCATCTTGTTAGTAACAAATTTATGTTTTTCTTTTTTTTTTTTAAATTGTATTTCTATCAATGTTATATAATATATTTAAAAATAATAATTTTTATTAAACTTTTGTTTGCGTTAAACAAATATTCAATTAAAAATTATATTCAATAAAGCAAAATGTTACCAAAAAAAGAACACAAAGTGAAAAGTATGCTTCAATAAATATAATATAACAAATTTCATTCACTCTTTCTATATATATAAAAGAAATGCCGTTAAAATTTCATTGACAATCACTCACAGATACAATATTTTCAATTTCAAAAAAAAAAAAAAAAAAAAAAAAAAACACGAATTTATTAACTCTCGACAGTCAGAACACATACACACACACACAGGAATACAATATAAAAAGCAATATATCCAATAAAATCCCACTTTTTTTTTAAATTTTACTTATTTATTCCCGTTTCTTTTTTTTTGCAATATATTTACAGATTGTATTTTACATACAAATCTATATTGTTGAAAAAAGAATTAAATGGATAACAAAAAAAAATCTGCCAATAATGGATTTGTATATGCATTTTAAAAAAAAAGTTACAAAATAAAACGCGTGAGGTAAAAACAATAGATGAGAGTAATTTTTTTAGGATAGTGTATATATATATATATATATATATATATATATATATATATATATATATATATATATATATTATAATGCAATATACACATAATTCTATATGTATACTTGACGGAGAGATAATGATGTAATTTAGCGAGGTTTCCGGTAATCGCATGAGTTACAAGTCCATTGGTTTATTCAGCTCATAATTCACCCACAGGGATATATATATGTGTGTATATAATATGCTGTAGCAAAATCAATCTAAAATATTTCAATATTAATTGAACCGCAAATCACATGAAAAAAAGTAGAATTTTTACCCCAAAATCGGTATAAAAATTACCTACAACAAATTTTATCCTAGTTGAGGGCGCCACCGTCTATGTGAATTAGCATTGGTGAAAATTACCGGCAACAAAATTTACCCAGCGTTTTTTCTGTGAAACTTCCATTATAAAAACTACCATAAGACTACCAGCAAGTGAAATAATTAATGGTAATGTGTGCTATTAACGATATAACAATGCACAAGTTAAAACTACTATTGGTTAAACCTACCATTAATTAAACTACCATAGGTTAAAACTACTGTCAGTTAAAACTACCATAGGTTAAAACTACTATTAGCTATAACTACCATAGGTTAAAACTATCATAGGATATAACTACTATTATTTAAAACTAACATTAATTAAACTACCACAGGTTAAAACTACTATTGGTTAAAACTACCACAGGTTAAAACTACCATAGGTTAAAACTACCATAGGTTAAAACTACTATTAGTTACAACTACTATTGGGTAAAACTACCATAGGTTAAAACTATCATAGGATATAACTACTATTAGTTAAAACTAACATTAATTAAACTACCACAGGTTGAAACTACCATAGGTTAAAACTACCATAGGTTAAAACTACCATAGGTTAAAACTACTATTTGTTAAAACTACCATTATTTAAACTATTGTAGGTTAAAACTACCATTAATTAAATTACCATAGGTTCAAACTGTTATTTGTAATAATTACCATTGGTTAAAACTACTTTTGGTAACAATTACCATAGGTTAAAACTACCATTAATTTCAAACTACTATTAATTAAAACCATTATTGATTGAAACTATAGTATTGATTGAAACTACTATTGCATAAAACTACCATTTGTTAAACTACCATAGCTTAAAACTGCTATTGATAAAAAATAACATTGGTAAATCTAAAACTTTCCAAATTTCCAAAGAAATTAACTTTTATTAAATTTTTCTTTTCCGTTAAAAACCATTTTTCAGTTTTGAGGTTATGTTAGACCTCCATCCTCTTTATGAACTGAAATTTATTTTTCATTTTTTAAACAAAATAAATAGAAACAAATGAATTGTTTACAGAAAAATGAAATTATTCAATCACAGTTTACAATGCATTTGGCATAAAATTTAATTATTGTACAATATACTTTATACAATTTAACATTTTACATTATCAGTCAAAGTGTGTTTATTGCAATGAAAATCATTTCAATGAGACGAAAATTATTAATACAAAATATATGTAAAATAAATTTCACGAGTTTTGTAATATATTTAATTGGAAGAAAAATTACATTTGACCTTTTTGTGTTTTATCGTTACTCTTTACATGCAATGGTATTAACACAACATTTTCCCATTTTCAGAGCGTTTATTTAATATATATATATATATATATATATATATATAATAAAAGCTCCGAAAATGGCAAATGTGTTAATGCCATTGTTATGAAAAGGGGGGAAAAGGAGAGAAAGAGGTGGGGGAAGCAAAAGGTCAGGGGCCAATAGGGAGGGGGTCAGGTGATACCCGTTGATGATGGTAGTGCGCGGCGTTCGGCATAATTACTGCCTTTGTTTCAAACAATTTATATTAAAATGAAAAGCAATCTGCATTTGCAAATTGAATGTGCACCGCGCGTTTTCCATCCGGCATGGCGCGTGGAAGAGAGAGAAAGAGAGATAAAGAGAGAGTGAGAGAGAGAGAGTAGGTGGTAGGGAGGGATGGGATTATCGTTGGCTCATGGAAAAGCCGAGTTTGATGGTAGTACGAGGTCCAAAGGGGGGAAAGTAAAGCCAGTGGTAGCCAGAGAGATGAATAAAATCGAGCGGAGGCTGCAGCGTTAATTGTGCGCTGGTAATCCATTGCCAAGCCTTCTCTCACTCTCCCTCTCTCTGTTTTTTTTCTTTTTTTTTTACCTTCCCCCCTCTCTATATATTTCCCTACAACCCTCACCATCGAAGTTTCAAAACCGCCTACAACCTTGCTACCCTTCCTCTTTCTCTATTTTTTACTCTGGTAAAACTCACTCTTTGATTTTCCGAGATAGCGTAAAATCACATACATACACAATTGTTCAATGTAATAAATAGTGCGTCTCTCTCTATCTCTTTCTCTTTTTTTCTTTATTTTTGCACCGTCAAAAGTCAAATTTGTCGAAATTGTTTATGTAAAAATGAATTTGGTTCTTCTAACTTTGGTTAAGTTACAGTTAACTCAGGTTAAGTCAAATTAAAGTTAAGTTAGATTAACATAAATTAGGTTAAGTTAACTTTGGTTAAGTTATAATAAACTTAGGTTAAGTCAAATTGAACTTCACTTAGATTAACTTAATTTAGTTCAAGTAAATTTTGGTTAGGTTAAATTAAAGTTAACTTTGGTTAAGTTAAACTTAAATTTGTTTAATTGAAATTGATGTTAACTTCGGTTAAGTTAAGCTAAAGCTAAATGGTTAAGTTAATATAAAGTTAACCTTGGGTACGTTAAAGTAAATTTTTGTTAAGTCAACCTATAGTTAATTTACATTAAGTTATCTTTTGTTAAATCAAAATAAGCTTAACTAAATTTAATTTAATTTATGTCAAGTTAACTTTGGTTAAGTTATAGTTAACTCAGGTTAATTCAAATTAGACTTAACTTAAATACAAATAATTTATGTCAAGTTAACTTTTGTTAAGATAAGCTAAAGTTATCTTTGATTAAGTCAAATTAAACTTGACTTAAATTAACTTAATTTAGATTATATTAACTTTGGTTATGTGAAATTAAAATTAACTGTAGTTAAGTTCGGCTTAACTTTTGTTAAGTCAATGCGTAAAGTTAATTTACATTAACTTAACTTTGGTTTAGTTAAAATTAATTTATGTTAAATCAAATGAAAATAAATAAAAAAAATTCTGTCTAATAAAAATTCGGTACCCAAAAAAAAAATATATAAATATACAAATAAATAAATACACCGTCGAAAGAGGGGTGGGCGGGGGATGAGAACAAGGGGGCGGAGAGGGGGGGAGGCGATTGTATTTAGTTCAAGCGTTGTTTTCAGATATTTCTCGGCTTGTTTACTCAACCGTCATAAATACAGAGGAAAATAATGGCGAACAAAATAGCTGGAATGCACACTGTGAATATTCGCTTTTCCAGAGAGAACATTATTAAGCGAACAGGGCTTTTCTCTCGTTCAGTGCGATGCGAGGCAAAAAAAAAAAAAACACAAAACAAAACAAACGAAAAAAAAAAAATTGCAAAAAAAATCATCTGGATTCTAAAACGATTTCAACCAAATTCTTCGCGTTTATATTACGTTTGAAATTACTTTTTCTTGTTTACGAACATTTCTCGCACAATCAGTCATTTTATATGATGTGTATCGTAACAAAGGGCCAATATAAATACAATCAGAATTTTTTTTGTCTGTGGAATGTAAAGTCAACTTAACGTAAATTAAATTAATCGAATTTAACTAAAACTTAATTTCAGTTGACTTTAAGTTGACTTAACCTAAGTGAAGATAACTTAAATTAACTTTAGTCTAACTTAACTAAAGTTAACTTATAACTTAAATTAATTAAATTTAACTTTAACTTGATTTAACTTAATTTAAAAGTTAAGTCAACTTAAAGTTAACTTAAGCTTAATTTAACCAAAGTTAACTCAACTTAAATTATTTTAATTAATTTACTTAACTTAACATTACCTTAACCGAAGTTAAGTTAATGTAAATTAACTTTTCGTTGACTTAACATAAGTTAACTCGAACTTCACCAAAGTTAATTTTAACTTTACATAACCAAAGTTAACTTAAACTAAATAAAATTAATCTAAGTTAACATTAAGTTGACTCAATCTGAGTTAACTTTAATTTGACCAATGTCAACTCAATGTATAATTTAACTTCAAGTAGAAATTAATTTAAGTTGACTTAACTTGAGTTAACATTAACCTAATTTAACTAAAGTTAACTTTAACTTTGTTTAACCAAACTTAATTTAACTTAAATAAAATTATTCTAAGTTAACTATAGTGTCAAAGTAAGGTTCAATTTAGGATCAATGTAGACGGAAAAAAGGTTTAAAGTAGGTTTATTGTAGGTTTATCGTAATTGCAAAATAAATCCTTTTTTAGAAATTTCTAATTTTTTGTCCCATGATGAAAACGTGGATAAAATTGAGTTTCATATATATATATATGTAAAAAGAAGAAATGTGCGACGAATTGATGTTTATATGATATAGAAAGAAAGATATGGCAGTTTAATACGAAGAAATGGTGTGCCGACGGCCATTTGGACTCTATTACGCGATTACTTGCCACTCGTGGCTTGAGTACTTGAGTTTGTGTATATACTCTTGCTGGAAACTGCCTCAGGGGAAAGCAAGGGAAAACCCCGAATGCCAACCCTCTAGAATCCTATAAGGGAGTACATAGTATATATACATATATAGTGAAACTTCTCTCTATACACGAAGAGATGAGTGTATATATGTATTCGAGAGTCACCCAGCACCAAATTGGTTGTTTAGTCTCTCATCTTCCCATTCAGTTTCGGTAATTTTGTAAACTACCTTATCCAGACGTCGCGTGTGCAAAATGTATATATAGAGAGATAGAGAAATACACTTTACGAAACTTCTTGGGGTAAAATTTTCTCTCTAAATTGTTAGTCTCTTCACCAATTTAAAAGTTGAAAGGATGGGAAATAATTATATTATGTGTTTTTGGGGTTGTATATGATTTTGTCTCTTCTCATACTACTTTAGAATTTTAGTTCTTTTTTTAAAAAAAACGGGAACTAACTTGAAAATTTAGTATACAGGGTGATCAAAATTTATCGGATTTTTCTAAAAAAAAAAATTTCGTTTTTATAAGTCTATTTTTTCTATATTTTTAAAAAGCAAAAAAAAAATTCAATTAGAACACTATAGAAAAAGTGCAAAAAAATAGGGCACAATACGAGTTGACAGCGATGACAAATACACATAAACTTGAGAATGGCTTTGAATTTATATACATGATTCCTTGAGAGTTAATCAAATAATCAATCTTTGCTCGTTCTCCTAATGATTTTCTAAGACTGAGAGAGAGAGATGCAGTAATTAACGATTGAGAACTGAAGTCGGCGAGGGGCTAATGGAGGTCACGGTAGTGGTCGTTTGAATTACGGTACTGTTTATATATATACTTGTCTTGAGGCTCATCAGAACCAGTAGCTGATATACAATGTATAAAGAACCCCCCCCCCTCTCTCTCTCTCTCTCTCTCTCTCTCTCTCTCTCTCTCTCTCTCTTTTAACCGATTTTCATATTTGCACTCTTTTCTATTTAAAAACCCCATTTTATTGCTTTCAAATAGAAAAAAGTGTAAATAAAAGAGGGCTAGGAGTTGAACATAACCTCAAAATTTTTAAATTCAAAAATTTTTTTTTATAAATTCAGGGTAAGGGTAACCTTATTTCAAGATAGGGAGGAAACATAACCTCTAAGTAATCTTATGTATACTCCACTTTTGAGATTTGAGGTTATTTTCCACTTAATTTGGCTATAAATTTTGAGGTTATTGTTTCTCATTGACTTTGGATCTCAATCCTAGCTCAATGCGAAACCATAACCTCAAATTTTAAAAATAAAATATCCTTTCCTCTCATATGTATAATATAATAAAATAATTAAAAGAGAAAGATATAGAGAGGGAGAGAGAGAGAGACAAAGTTAGTGAGTGAACGCTGCATACATAACTTAATAATAAGTACTAGGCGTCCATACAACACACAGGTACAGGTGTATGCCCGAGGCGTATAAACTATCTTAACCACAGTTCGTCTTCTTATACCTTGTGTGTATGTATGTATCTTGCGTCTTTAAACCAGGAGAAACAGAGAGAGAGAGAGAGATAGAGGCAGGCTTCACCCTCGAGATTCCTTTCCGCGTAGAGAGCGTTCCTCGTGATCGCATTCTTTCCTCAGATTCTAAAGCGGAAGCTGCCTCGAGATTTTCAAAATAATGCATTAAATAACAAGATATATAGAAGGCCATGGAAAAATACCAATGCATTCTCCTCTTCATTTTCAAATTTGTCACATATTTTTCCTCGTTTATGAAATCTCCCAGCGCTTTTTCCTTCTTAAACGCTCTTCTTTTATTACTTTATCATCTTGTCTAAGAGAGAAAGAGTTACTTCGTTTTGTATTCAATTTTATTTATTTACTTTGTTTATGTAATTTTTTTTCAAATTTGCACAAAGTTTGGTTCAATTCATCAACGTTAAGTTAAAGTTCACATTGGTTAAGTTAAAGTTAACTTTGAAGTTAACTTAAAGTTAAATTACATTCAGTTAACTCCGGTTAAGTTATAGTTAACTTAAGTTAAATTAAACTTAGATTAATTTAATTTAGGTTAACTATAACTTAACCGGAGTTAACTGAATGTAATTTAACTTTATTATTATTTATGTTTCCCTTAAGTTAAATTAAACTTAGATTAATTTAATTTAGGTTAAGTTAAGTTGATGTTAATTTTAGTTAAGTTATAGTTAACTTAGGTTAAATCAAATTAAAGTTAACTAAGATTAATTTAATTTAAGTTAAGTTATCATTGCTTAAGTGCAGTTAGACACAATTTAAGTTAAGTCAAGTTAACACAGTTTAAGTTAACTTAACACAAGTTTTAAATGATTATAATGTGTTCATAAAAAGTTAGGTTAGGGCAAGTAAGGTTAAATCACATAAAGGTGACTTTAAAAATAAATTATTTTTTATTCGCATAAACAAAAACGAAGTTAAAAATTAATGTTTCTTCTTTTTTTTTGAAATTCTAATAATGAATATAAACGTTATGTAAATTGGCGGCAACTGTTGTAATATAATGCAAGTTTGTGCATGAACGATTATAATTCAAACATTGCATTCATATAAGGATTATAAGAAGTGTGCGCGCATTCTTATGTAATTTATAATGAAAAGAGTCTCTCTTGAGCTGTTCCTGAATATTCGTGTTACACTATACTCTTCACGCTTTCCGAAGACGTTCGCGCTCTTGTGAGCGTAACGCGCATAATATAAAATATACGAAATGGCGATCAGCAAACGAGAACCTTTAACTTTACTTTTCTTATTCTTGCAACTTTTCTTGTTTGCAATATGGCGATTTCACTATGTGTATATGTGTCTATATATATATGTGTGTGAAAGAAGAAGATAGAGTGGTTCGTTTCTCGTGAAAGTCAGGATGTCCGGTTTTGTGTATATATATGTAGACAATATATTTTATAATTTTATAATAAAATTTCCCCATTCTTGGTCATTTCCACTACCTATTTTTATATTTTATTAATCTCCTTTTCTTCACTTTTTCTATATTTAATTATTTTTTTACTCTAATTTATCATATCTCTTCATTTTTTTTTCTTTTTTTTTTAAAAAAGTATAATATAATAAATTACGTATACCATTGAGCGCATCAAATTGAATTTTCTTCTCTTTTGATTTATATGTGTCGTAATAAATTTTACTCTGTTATATATATAATTTTACGGTACACATAATTAGAGCGCTAATTATATATATATATATAGTGTATTAAAAATAATTTCATTTTTTTTATTGAATGTAATTATTTTTTTTATTTTAATTATTTTATAATAATTATAACAATTTTTATTATAATAATATTATTACTATTATTATCATTGAAATTAATTTGAGGAAAAATTATTTTTTTCGTACTCTACTTTTTTGACATTGTTATAAGAATAATAATGATAATTATATTAATAATAATAATTATTATTAATATTATTATTATTACACGAAAAAAAAATTTTATTTGAAAAAGCGAAATGTTTCTCTAGAATAGCAAAAACTTTCGCTGTTTTAGTGAAACATATCGCTGTTCTAGTGAAACTTATATCTCTGTTCTAGGTGAAAATTTTTTTGCGTGTATTATTATTATTATTTATTTATTTATTTATTATTAGTACCATTATTAATTATTGGTATAATAATTTAATTATTATTGTGTTAATTGTTATTAGTAGGAAAAGAAAAAAAAAATGTTTTTTTTTTTCTTTGATCGAAAATATAATCGCTCTCTGCATTTGTAGGTGCACCGACGTCGCCGTCATCCTGACCTGCCAGAAAAATCCTCATGAAAGACTGGGAACTCAGTACTCAAAATAGCATCGGTATTGTAGACACTTCTTTTTTCGTTTTTTTCACACATTTTACTCCCGACTTCAAGAAAAAAAAAAAAAAAAAGACAAAAAACCGGTACGACGTTCATTCTCGAATTTTTTTTTCAATTTTTTTTTTTTTTTTCACTGAAAACTTTTAGCAACTCTCTAATGACAAGTAAAAACATAATTTTCATTAAAGACGTGTTTGTTTTTTTTTTTTTGTAAATTTTTATTTTATTTTCACTATTTACGTAATTTTTAAATATTTTTTTAGATGCACTGGAAAAAAAATTATTTGATTCAAATAAGTGGCTACTTGTTTATTGTGAAATAAATATTTGTATTAAATAATTATTATTTTTTTTGAGTCAATTAAATTGTATTTGTTTCGAATGAAGAAATTATTGGTTCAAAAACAGTTAATTTGGTTTTTAAGTAAATATATGTATTTGGTTCAAGCAAATATTTATTTTGTTTAAGTAAATATATATTTGCCTCAATTAAATATTTATTCGATTTAAGTAAATATTTATTTTCAGCAAATATTTATCTAGTTCAAGTAAATATTCATTCGGTTCAAGTAAATATTTATTTGCTTTAAGTAAATATATATTTGGTTCAAGTAAATATTTATTTGATATTCAAGTAACCGATTATTTGAATCAAATAATTTTTTTTCAGCGTAGGATGCAAATCCAAGGAAAATTTACATAAAAAATAAAATACTTTTTTGAACTTCTTTCATTCCTTTTGATTTATTTCCAGAGACTAAGGTTTTTAAAGAAGATTTTTATTTTACTTTTATATTATTGTTAGGCAATTTTTTTTTTTTTTTTTAATTAATTATTTACATAAGATAAAAAAAAATTTGAGAATGACGTCGAAAATTTTTCTTTTAATCTGACTTCTCTTTTTTTAAAATTATTATTATTGTTATTATTTTCCTAATATTTTTAAATGGGTCAATTTAGATATGGTGATGGTTATGGTGATGGTTGTCAAAAAAAAAACTATGGAGCATGTTAAAAATTCTTTATAAAAAAAAAATTTTTTTCTTTTGCAAAAAGAAAAAATTAGGAAATTTATGTTTTTCAAAGTTCCATCGCATTAGTTATTTTTGAAAAAAATAATTATATATTCTACATTATATAAAAATAATTTATATTAAAATATTATTATATGTAAAATATATATATATATATATTATTATATATAATAATAATAATATAATAATAATAATACTAGTTTGATAAGGAAATTTTGGGTATTCATGGAATCCAGTGGCTTTTCGTCGTGAATTAACATTTTCGCAATTTCGGGAAATTGCGAAACGGCGTTTTACGGTCGGCACTTGAATAGGCGAAGGGTCGATGCGACGTTCAAGTAAAAAGGGGTGTGGGAACTAAAACGGTACCAAAGAGGGAGAGAGAGAGAGAGAGAGGGCGAACGAGGAAACCATTAATTAAGCAAAATCATAAACCTCCGGTGGTAATAGTTGCATCGAAATAGCGTGCTCTCACATTTTATATTTTTCACGACATCGACGACGTCGACGTCGAGTGTGTATATACGACGAAGCGAATCCTCTCGTTAATTGGGTGTTAATATCGCGTCCAATGACTGTGTCTTAAATTGAATTTTTTTTAATTTTTTTTTTTTTTTTTTTTAATATCAATTAGCCTTCTGAAGTTATATTATAGTTCTTTTTTAATAAGTAAATTTTAATTGAATGCGTATATGCTAGAAAATCAATTTTTTAAGAAATAGAAATCCCTTTTTTTTATTAAATTTTATATTACTATTGAATTTATAATCTCCCCCTCTATTTTGAATCGGATTAGTTTTCATTTGACATTCTCGTTAAATTGTAATTAATTTCCTAATTATTAGATATGTTCCGATGCTTTGTTGCAAATCGCATTTCGCTTTGTTTTCCAAATTGGGAATTGTCGAAATTTAATTATTATTCCCTGCATATATATAGTGACAAATTATATTATTGATAGTTTATAAAAACAAAAAAAAAAATTTATTTTTTTTTTTATTTATTTTATATTGTCGCACATTTTTCTGATGCATCGTGTCGATATAATAATTTTCATTTATTTTCCGTATACAGAATTTCCTGGAATTGCGACTACATATGAGAAAGTTAACGAATCCCCGACCTTCGATACGTTATAGCGATAATCACAATAATTACGATAATAAGAAAATTCTGAAGTAATCCTTTTGATATTATCAGATTATTGAGTGATAGAAAGGAAAAAAAAATACATAGTATACGTAATCTTGTGTAATTTTCGAAACATTCATGTACTTTACTAATAATAATTTTAAACCAGTGAGAATTTGTACTGTTGAAATAGAATTCAAAATTTAGTAACTAAAGTAATATTTCAGTAATAATTTCCCACTAAAATTCAGTTATTTTTCACTGAAATTAAACGTTAAGAATTATATTAGCGATTTAAAATAGTTAAATACAATTATCAGCAGTTGGTAAAACAGTTACCTACTTTGACAGCAGTCGGTAAAATAGACAGCTCGTTAAAAGTAGTCTAATCTGTTGTATCACCAGTCGGTAAAATAGGCATGGAACAGTAGAAAATGGAATAAACTGTTTTATCAGCAGATAAAGTAGTTATCTGGGTATTTTGCCAGCAGTCGGTAACATAGACAGATCGGCGAAAATAGTCTAATGTAATGTACCGTAAAATAGATAGAACAGTAGAAAAGCGTTTAATATATTTTACCAGCAGTCGGTAAAGCAGTTATCTATTTTACCAATTAGTCGGTAAAATAATTATAACAGTAGAAAATAAAATGTGTTTTTTTTAATCGATTGTTGATAAAAACAAAAAATTAAATCAATATTAATATTTCTACTGATTTTTTACATTAAAATATGATTGAATTTTTGATTTGAAATGTTTACTGATTCATATATATTTAGAGCACATATATATTATTAAATTTACTTCAATAATAATTGATGATTTTATTTTAATTAAAACATCACTTAATTTTCAATTATATTAATGGTATATATGTATATATATATATATATACATATATATATATATATATATATATATATATATATATATAGAACTGTGTGATTATCCCCGTGGTACATATGAGGGAAATAATTTGTATGTGTGTGTGTGTGTATGTTCTTCTCTACTTCCCCCCCTCCCCACCACCCCTCTTTTACCCACCGCACATTCAAATTCATTGTAATGTTACAAACATTCATAGCACACTCTGTTTTACTCTTTGAAATAATAATCAGTTTGAAACGCGAAAATTACAGGATCCCAGAGAGAATTCCACGATTCACAAACTGCGCGTCGATTATTAATTTCTAATTAGCGAACCACGACCGGATAAAATTTCCAAACGAAACACGACGCTGGATTAAATTTCCATTTTCGATTATTATTATTATTATTTTATTATTATTATTACTATTATTTATTAATATTATCATTATTATTAGTACTATTATTGTTATTATTATTATTATTTTATTTTAAAGTTTTTTAAATTTGTAACTTGACTCCTCAAATGTCGAAATTTAGTTATATTTTTCATATATTATTTAAAAAAGAAAATATAACGAAGATAGATGATAAAAGAGAAAAAAAGAAGGTTGCGGTTTTGTGATATCTCTTGTGGTACTTATAATAATTTTTATTCTTACAATTGTCGGTTGTCCTGAGATTGGTGTATGTACATATAACTATTTTTTATATATATATACCTATATGTATATAGTGTCGCAATGTCCCTTTAAACGGCTGCTGGAAAACCGGTCGACCTCGATGTAAAACGGTCCTACCGATGTCTATACGTATATTACTGCAAACTTTTTTTTTTCATATATATATATATATATATATATATTTGTGTATATGTGTCTCTGTGTGTATAATATATATTGGAGAATTTTGCACAATCGCGACGAACGTAAAGCCGCGAGTAAAGCTATAAAGAAATCCAAGACTGCGTCTATATAATGTCCACCTGAAATGACAAATCAAGTTGTCGTTTTATTTCTCTTTATTTTCAAGCAGCAAAATTTTAATTTAACAAAATTTTATCGAATTTTATTGTGATTTGAATTTTTAAAATGGAGAGAAATTCAAATTTACCGAATTTACCGCAGTTTTATTTTATATTTAAATTCTGTATGTAGGTAATATTCTTAAAATTAGAATATTACATACTGAATTTACGTTAAAAATATTTTAAATCCTAAGTTGTAAATTTTAGTTTTTTTTCGGTTTATCAAATAAATATATTTATTTGAACCAATAATTTCTATATACTTGAAAGAAATATATTAAATTTAATTGACACAAATAGTAATTTGTTTTCAAAAATTATTCATTTTTTGGCCTTTACCAATAAAAATCATTTTTATTCATATATATATATATTTTTTTAATTCACGTGTACGTGTGTGACTCTTGACAAAGGAATCCACGTGCTGCACTCTCGGTTCGCTAAAGGATCGCGCGCGCGAGCTCTTCGGTGTATTTGCGGCTTAACTGATGTCGAAAGGGGTGAGAGTTGAGTCTCCTTTCTTGCTCAAGGGAAGATTCCTAAGGCGACTTTTCTACTCTCTTTCTCTATATAAAAACATATAGTGTCTTTCAATACCAACAAAAACTCGATCATCAAAGTAAAATACACTCTATATATAAAATATTCTTCGTTTGAGAGGAAGATTCCTTTGTTTTCTAATTTAATCCTTTCTTATTTTAAGATTATTATTTTATTCTAAGTTTAAGAATAAAATTTAAATTTTAAAAATAAAACGGCAAGAAGATATTCTCAATTTTAGAGTTACGTTTCTTCAGTGTATATAGGTACTAGAATTTTATACTCAAAACGAGAGTATTTTTAAATAATTTACTATTTTCTTCTAATTTCAAGAGGATAGAATATATATAAATAATAGACGTAAAAAAAAATCACAAGTTCACACGGAACGCCCCATATAATGTATACAAATAATGGGGCGTTCCATATAAACTGTTCACTTGGGAATTTAAAAAATTTTTTGATTTTATTTTTATATTATATTATATTTTTTTTATATTTTATTGTATTACGTATGAATTCATATATACAAACTTGTGCAGAAAGCGACAAAAATAAATGACTTTGCTTTTTTGTCCAGATCGCTCGATTGCCCTAATGATCCGATAGAAGATCCGACACGTATAAAAGGGATCGATCTTCACTTTTTGTATTGTTATATATACTCTCATCCAATGCTCTTTCACTTTTGTTGCACTCGCGATACAATTCCCTCTCCCAACCCCCCCCCTTCCTCTTTTCCCCCACCCTTTTGAGTCATGCTTCTTTGTTTATCTGCCTTTGATCTTCCGCAAACGACTGATGCGATAAATTCATTCTTTTTTTTTTATTTTTTTGCATTTTTAATTAAACCATTCTCAAGTAACAAAAAGGAAAAAAAAATTGTAATTTTATCTATACTTAAAAATAAACAGCAAAAAATATTTTTTTATTAATTAAATATTATTACATAATACATGTTATTAAATAACAGTTAATAAGTGATAATTCAACTTAATTTTATTGAAAAAATTTTTATTAAATTTAAAAAATAAGGAAGGAAATTTTTTTTTTTACCGGGTTATCGCACTTTCGTCCTTGTTACGCGATGAGATAACGGTGTTCGCGTGGGGTTACGAAACGAGCAAATAAAGGTAAATTGATCTCTTGTAGTTATTCGCCATCTCGACACAAATGCGGAGACAAAGACAAGGTTTTAAAAGTGAGAGAGAGAGAGAAGGAGAAAATGGTTCAACTAGCCGCAAGTTATTCTTTTTCCACGATACTGGAGTAAGTTATACTATATGAGTTGGCGGGGAGTTAACTGTAAAATCGCGCTTGTTCGCTGGTATTAAAACAAGTCGAGTATATACATATATATATCGATTTCTGATACAAATTATTGCTCCCGAGCCTTGAAAAGTTCCAATTCCATTTTGCGATCGATATAGGATCGAATGTATAATATATTATATAATATAACCTAATATAATATATTATAATATAATATAACATAATATAACCTAAAAACATTATTTTTAGATTATGTTACCGTTTTCTATCCATAAAAACTAAAAATTTCGGTAACATAACTTAAAAATAATGTTTTTAGGTTATGTTCACTAAATTTTTAGTTTTTATTGATAGAAAATGGTTAAATAATCTAAAAATAATGTTTTTCGGTTATGTTGCCTTTTTTAGTTTTTATGTATAGGAAACGGTAACATAACCTAAAAACAATGTTTTTTTGGGTTATTTTACCCGAATTGTTTCCTATGCATAAACAAATTTTGATTTAAATGCATTTTCGATTTTTTTTCTGATCCTTCCTTAAAATATAGAGAAAAGTAGAAATAATTTCTGTGTGGGTAAATAATAAATAACCAAAACAACAGTGGGGTAATATGGTTACATTAAACAGAAATTGAAAACAATTTGCTCAGTTATAAACAACATGTTTTGGTTTCGAAAAAATATATTATAAATATAAATTATAATTGCATCTGCCAAACAGTGCGTAAATTTTATACAATATATATATATATATATATATTAAATATGTATTTTGTCAGCAAATATTCATAGAATTGAATACACATATGCGTAACAATCATATATACATATAAATATATATATGATTGTTACGCGCATATTTGTGTTAGTTTTTTGGTCGACTTGTGTGTGTATTATTCGCTTGTAGCAGGGTTAGCGAAAGTGGGCGCGATTTCGCTTACAAACGCGCGGTAAACGACGCAAAACGTGAAAGCAACATTTATAGCGCGACCCCGCAGAGCACACACCGAAACATAAAATATATATATATATATATTTAATCCACCCTCGTATTCCATATACACAATGATTCCGCGCGCATCACGCCAAACCCTGACTCTCGCTCGACGAAAACAGTAGCGTACGTATGTACCCTTTCACCCCATACCCCCCCCCTTCTCTCTCTGTCTCTCTTTCTCTCTCAATTTTCAAATAACGCTCGAGGGTGTCCCTTTGAGTGCGCGGAGCTAATTCTCTTTCCACGAAACGCAAATTGAGATCCAAATTTATGCAGGAAACCATGCGGAAAAATATTCAGACACATAAGCTTATACACTATATATATATATATATATTCGCTTTCTTTATATTCTTCATTTTATTATTTTCGGTCTTCTTTTTTTTTACTTTTTACTAAATCCCTTTTGAATGCAAAGAAACTGTTTTTTGTTTTTATATTTCCTAGAAGCAATTTTTATTTATAAAAGTTCATTATTTGTATTCAAAGGGATTTTTCTTTACAATTGAAATACTTATACTTGTATGCATATATGTATTATTGAATAATAATTTTTAATGAATTTTTTATATTGCTTTTTCTCAAATTGAGGAAAAAGGGAATAGAGAGGAAGGAGGAGGTCGAGATTCGTAATCTGAAAAAAATAATTTGTTTTCATGAAAAAAAAAAAAAACTGACAATGTTCGCATGGAACTCCCCATATAATGTATAAAAATAGTGGGGCATTCCGTATGAAATTGTGACAGTATTTTTTTTATTTTTATATATTTTTTTTTATTTTATACTGCATTATATTATAAGGTTTTATGTTATATTATAGTATATTGTACTATATTATATTTTATTATATTATATTGTAGTATATTATATTATATATATTATTACCGTACTAAAAATTACTAGAGTTTACTGGTATACCAATACCGCGCCAGCACTGGCACACTATTGCATCGGTAGTTTATGTATTTTTACTTAAAAATTTCAAAACATAACCTACAATTTTTTGCTTACGTTATATATACCTTTCATCATAGCGCGATACATTATATTATATACTTAAATATTCTTAAAAGAGCCATATATTTTACTAAAACAGCGAAAGTTTTTCCTATTCTAGAGAAACATATAGTTATTCCAAATAAACATTTTTTTTCCCGTGTAGACTATATGTTTCTCAGTATTAAAATATAATTCTTTCGCACTGGAAAAAGAAGTATCTTATTTTAAGATGTTTTGGTCGCCGTTTTAAGATGTTTTTTATAATTTGCTTCTAAGTTATCTAAAACAACTTAAAATGCATTAGTTTCTTAAGATATAAGATGGATAGGAACACACTTTTGGTAACTTGCTTCCAATGTATCTTATATAATAAGATACTTCTTTTTGCAGTGCGTTTATTATAAAAGTCACGGCGTTTTTTTTTCATTAAATATAGAAAATAAAATTTATTTCAGTATACAAAGTGAACTCGAGTAGATTTTTCATAATTAGAAGTTAGGGCATCTGCATATAGTTCTTTCAGGACCAGAAAAAGGATACTTTACTGATTTCGAGAGAAATTGTCGAGAAGTATGTATATATATATATATATAGCAAAAGAGGAGGTCGTTGCGGGAAAAAGGGGTGGTTGTAGTCGCGAGTTTGTCCGACAAACGGTTCTCTCGGTTGTGTGTATCATCCAGTTTCCCATTCCTCTGTCTCTCTGTTATATAAAAGAGAGAAAGAAGTAGAGAGACTCCGCTTGAAAGCGATTACAATTTTCGTCTGTCAGCCAACCTCTACCAACAAAAAAAAAAAAAAAAAGAAAAAAAGAGAAAAAAAACCTCTGAAAAAGAATAAACTCCACAGAAGAACAAGGAAATAGTAAATAAAAAAAAGGGAAAAGACAATAATAAACGAACAAGTGTTGTTGGCAAGATGTCTCTTCCTCTGACTTTATTGGTTTTTACTTAAAAAAAAAAAAAATTCAGTTTCTTTTTTTAAATTTTGGCGGGAAGAAACAAATAAAAATTCTGATTTTTCGGTTATGAAAATTCTGCTAATTTGCCTCCAGGGTCTATTGGACCCTATAAAGTTTCTCTTTGCAGTGTATACCGTTTCCTATTCATAAAAACTAAAAAAAGATAACATAACCTAAAAACATTTTTAAGTTATGTTGTACCTATTTTAGTTCTTATTGGATAGAAAACTGTATAAATTGTAAAAAGAAAGTACTAAAATAGTACATATTTTAGGTATCAAAATAGAACCAAATAAAAATTTAGTATCTAAAGATTAAATTGGTACCTTTCGTTTTTTTGGGATAAAAGTGATAATTGTGTTAAAATAAAAATAGTGAATTAAAAAATTAAAAAAATTCTGTCAAAAAATGAAAATTTGGCTAAATGGAAATTCTAACACATTACAATTCCTAAACCGTATATATTAAGTAATTTCTAATCCAGTATAAAAAAAAAGAAAAAGTACATATTTGCTTCGATAATGTAATTTCCTCTCTCTCTCTCTTTCTCTCTTGAATGTTGAACGTTCCGCGCGTTTCATGGTTCGTGATCGTAATCTGTTTGTCAACACAAACTTGAGTAGATTGAAAAGCAAAAGAGAGAAAAATACGTGCAATAAAACGATCGCGGTTTTGTATTGTATATATGTATATATTATACATATATATGTATGTGTGTATAGAGTAGGTCGGCCAAGTGGCCGTAAATTCACCACGAGTATGTATGTACATACGATTGAGCAGCATCAAATGTGTATTTGTATTTTCTGAATGAAACATGAGAGAGCAAAAAGGATGAAGACGAAGAAAGAGGGTAAAAATCGTTAAAGGGGGTGGTGAAGGAGGAGGAGACAAATCTACGATAAAGGGGATGTAAATAGAGGTTTGTTGCGGGTCCAAAAAAAAAAAAGAGGGATGTCGACGAAAAGGGACAATCATCATCATCGTATGTAGGGTGGCTTAGTGTTCCCAATTATGGCTCTTAGGGTCGTGCGCCAAACGCGAGTGTAGATATTCACCGATTATTATTGGTCCTTGAACGTTCATTCGCCCGTGATATTAACCTTCTTGATGTGTCCCCCGCGTGTCTAATTTTCGCTCCATGGAAAATTGAAAAGGGCGCGCGCCGTATATACAATAAAATAACATTGATGAATAATGAGACTAATCATCCCTAAAATCAAGTTTCAGGCGGTAATTTTCACCTCTCACTTTTTTTCATTGGACAATTTTTTCTAAAAATTAATCCTCTCATTAAAAAATAGAACAGGAACTATTTATATAAATTTTCATCATCATCATCATTATCATATTTGACAGAGATGAAAAGAGGAATTCTTTGCGTATTTGTGATCCCTATATGCGCGTATATTTACAGAAAAAGTTTCACAATATCTGGGTCAATAGGTCGCGGAGGTATGTGCCTGCAACATTCTATGGATTGACGATATGGCCTTAATGAATTGACGCGAATGAAGCTGGGGGATGGGGGGGAGGGAGAAAAGTCGCCAAGTTTCCGTGAGAAAAAGAAACCTCCACACAACAAGATGATCGGGATTCTTAAAACTGAAAAAAAAGAAAGAAAGAAAAACCTCGAGAAACAGAAAAAAAAAAACAAGATTCCTAATGACAAAGTCACTTTGAAAGTATATGCGCACAATAATTTCCCATTCATTATCCTCCTTTTGTATAATGATTGCGATCGATTGAAGAGGCTTTTTTTTCTCTACGATGAGCAATATATATACTCTCGAGGCAATTGTCTTCTTTTTTTTTCTCTAACTAAATCTATGTCATTTCCTTCATTAGGAGACTCGAAAATAAATTCTCATATGGGAATTTTTTTTTTTTTTCAAGAGAACTTTAAGGAAAAATAGTTTTAAAATAAGAAAGCAATATAAAATACAATATAAAAAATAAAATAATCCTTATAAAAAAAAAAATTGACTAGTGGCGCGATATTTGTACCAGTACCGCGCTAGTAGTGAATTCTGGCAATTTTCAGTAAGGGATAACGGGTGGAAATGAACATATTTCGTATAAACGTGCATCGTCACTTATTTGCGGTCTAGCGGTTTCAAGTAATATATAACCAGAGAGGGTTTCCTGCTGGTCCATGCTTCCTGATTGTGCGGTGAATCGACCACGCGCCTCTATATCCAGTCACGTGTCACCATTACATGACCCCGTGTGTATCGTATCTATATTCTCGTGTATGTATATATATATATATAAATCTCGAAACTTTCGTCCATTGGGTGTTTCAATATGCTGTGATCGCACCCCATTTGCTTATAAATAAGTTGGAATAATTAATACCTTGTTGGATAACATTCAAGGAAAACCCTCTTACGAAACTAATAACGATTATAGGGAAGAATTTTTGAACAATTTTTTTTTGAAAGAAGCATTATTATTTGCTAATGTTATAATCACGTGCAGAAATTGAAATTTTGTACCAGTTTTTTTTTTAACTCTAATGAGGCCCTACCAAGTAATAATAATAATAATAATAATAGTAATAATAATAATAATAATAATCTCTCTGTATTATAAAAAAGGACTTCGCCAGTGGCGAAATGACGTGGAATGACCCATCTAACTATATTAGTATTAAAACGAACATAACCTCAAAAAATTCAAGGGCATATTTTTCGAGGATTTAAGGCCTTAGTTGAAACATAACCTCAATATTCATGAACATTTAGGCTATATGGGACCGTTGAGTTTGAGACTGTGTGTCCGATAAACATACACGAAGAAAAAATGAAAAAAACAAATAAAGTAACTTTTACTATACTTTAAAAGTAAAACTTAAACTATTTCTGCGGAGTACAAATTGCCAGAAACAAACATAACCTCAAAATTTTAATAAAATTTTAATAATTTTAATCTTTGCAAGCCTTTAAAAAAATTAAGCATTAAAATGGAAAATAATTGGAGTTGGAACACGAAGCCCCCCTGGTAATAATAATAATAGTTTATGTACCCATTACAAATAGGAAGTGTAAAGAATTCATAAAGTACCCTATGTGTACTTATTGACCATAACTATCCATATATATATATATATAAAACATTCTGGGTTAAACTGTTAATTATTAACACGTAACTTTATATAAAACTACTTTCTGCGTATATTATTCTTTCTATATTTATAATGATGAGTCTTTGTTAATTTTTAAAGTACGCGGTGATATATTTGAAAAAAAATTTTCTCTCTCTTGTGTTTATGTTTAATGTATATAGCATATTCCGTGACGGTTAAAAGGAGACACAACGACGACGACGATAATATTATCGTGCCGGAAGAAATGCGGGCAACTGACTTTTCGTTGCGCTCAATGCCCCCCATAAGACCTGAATATGTATATTGTGTGTATATATGTTTGCGTATATATATATATATTGCGAGTACCACCTGTGTTGTCGAACCTAATGAAGCGTAGTCGTATTACGCATATTATGCAACCAATCGTGAATTACCATATTACACTTATATATAGGTATATATAATATTTAATGATCTTAAAAGCCCAGGTTCAAGCGTATATATATTATAAGCCTCCGAGCATTTCATTTATGTCTATGTCCTCCTGATGATTGGTCCACTAATTAGTCGAAATTAGATCAAAGCAAGAGATTGCGGAAGATTCGATATGGTGAAACTGATTTTGCTAATAAATCCTCCTATATGTTGCACACGAAAAGTGAAACTAGCAGTACTGGTACTAACACTATTATTGTTATTATTTTTTTATATGATTATTATTATTATTTCTATACAACGCGGATTTTAACAGTTTTGTTTCTGTAATTGATAAATTATTCTGTTTCTATAAACAATTGTTAGTTTTTTAAAAGTAAATGGCACTTGTTATTATTCCTTTCTGGATAAGAAAATTGCAATGTAAAATTGAAACAGTTTCATGTAATTTACATATACATATATTTACTACCCGAAAATTACCCCTAACTGCGTGTAGAGTAATTCTAGATCCAATTTCCCTATTCTTCTAATCGATTATAATACTCGCGCGCCTTACTTGAAAGTTTATACACACACTAAGTTTAGAGTTCTCTAATAGTTTATATGATAGTTATACATACTCAAACAATTGTAGATTCAATAATACACATATATATAAAGAACTATAATTTTACTATATTTTGGACAGTAATTATTACTACTATTTTTTTATATTTATTACTAATTATTATAATTAGTAATACAAATAAAAAAATATAGTTAAATTAACCTTAAAATTTACAGTGAAAAAAAAATTTAATTCAAATAATACTTGACTATTGTCAAATAAATATTTACTTGGACCAAATAATTTTTCTATTTGAAACAAATGCCATTTAATTAACTCAAATTCTTTTATGAAAAAAGTAGTAATAATTAAATAAATATTTGTTATAGTCAAGTAACTGATTTTTTGAATCAAATAAATGCTTTTTCCAGTGTAGTTATTGAAATTATTTTCAAAGAGTAAATAAAATTCAAATCGATAAGTTTTAAACCACAATTTAATGTGTCTGAAATAATAATTTCCTTTATTTTTTTTTTTTTTGCAAAACGTTAAAAACCACTTTTGTTTGAATAATAATTATATATATATATATATGGGTTTATGAAATAAGCTGAAAATAGAACATTTCACAAGAGAGTTATATAGTAATTTTGTCGAGAGGAATTTTTTTTCGCATTCCTTTAACGATATTTATATTCTCTAGTGCTGTCAATTGTCTCTCTTTCTCTCTTTTGCATTGGCTAGTTTTCTTCCGATAAACTTTAATAGCTCTTTTAGTAACTTGAGGCGAACAAAGTTGTTATGGGCATTTTGCGTAATAAACATTAACTGTCTCTCTGTCTCTGTCTCTCTCTCTCTCCAATGCAACGAATATGCCATACACTACATATACATGCAGGTATTAACCAACTTGTTATCTTAACAATAGCCGCCTTATTGTTCGGCTGTCATTTTACCTATGTAGTAAAAACAACAATTTCTATTCATGTCTTTGATTGTAAATTAAAACTCTTCCTTTTCATTGAAAATTCTGTCTGATTTTTCAAGGAAAAAAACAGAGGTAATTTACACGTATTTACAGGGGGGAAAACATACGTAAATTACACGTATTTACAGCGGAAAAATATATAGGTATTTGTCACAGTGTATTTACATGATACTTACATATGTTTTTCCGTTTACACGGTGAAAGGGACCTTAGAAGCAAAAAATTATAGGTTATGTTTACGAGAGTTTTATCTTGATTTAACCCTCAAAACATAACCTAAAATTTTTTGCTTCTAAGGCCTCTTTCACCGGGTCAGAATTTTTCGGTTGTAAATACCCGTCACTTACGTATTATTATTTATTTATGGTAATTTCTATTTTATTTATTTATTTAATTACAAAGCTTTGAAAAGTGGCAAAAAATGCGGATTCACTGTGCTATTGAGAGAGAAAGAGAGAGAGAGAGAGAGCGACGGGAAAACTAAACGAATCACGTTGCTCTGTAATTAGGTGGTAAATTATTCAAATGATTCGCGTTTATACGCGTTGACAGCCCAACAACCATGCGTGAGTGACATGTATTTACCTATTGACATATGCAAACAACACAGATGAGTATTTTCGAAGCAGAAATTTGTACCCGCGCGCACCACATGATTTTAGTATGTGAAAACCGATCTGGTCATATATAGAATATAGGTATATATATAAACACACATCCGACACACTCCACAAACTATAATGTTCAAATCAGTTTAAACTCATTTCCCCCCCCCACGCAATTTGTAGTTCTAATATTATGATTATTCTGATACATTATCAACTAGAGTATTTTAATATTCTTTTTAACTAAAGCATTTTAGTATTTTTTTTTGACTATATAGAGTATTTAAATATTCCTTTTCTATATTATAAAAAGGAATTTCAAAATTTAAATGTAAGGATAATAATAATAATAATAATAATAATAATAATAATAATAATAATAATAATATGGCTAATGATGTTAGTGATGATACGTAATAATTTTATGATGATACCAATACTGATGGTATCACTAATAATGATGATGATGATAATGATAATACCGATGCGTTTTGATATAACAATGATAATAATCATAATAATAATGCTTAAACAGGTATATATAGTAATTATTTTGCCAATTAGCAAAAATTAATTTCTAATCAATAATTCGGAAAATTTTACTCCAGAAGGTATTTCTGAAGATTCCGACAATACTTTCCGTTTGAATCACAGAAAATTAAAAGGCATTAAAATAAGCTGCAACGCTTATTATTTTTAATCCCATTTTGCTTATTTTAATCCATTTTGGTATTAAAATAAGCAAAATTGGATTAAAATAATAAGCGTTGCAGCTTATTTTAATGCTTTTTAATTTTCTCGGATTCCAATGGAAGTCACTAAAAAAATAAATTGTGGTTGGAACCCTAATATCAGAAATTGTCAGGCGCGGTATTGCGCCAGTATTCAATTTCTGATAGGGTACCAACCAAAATTTATGTTTCAGTGATTAATTGGAATTCCAAATAAAAATACAGCACATTAAAAACAAAGTCTTAAACCGTTTACACCTTAAATTAAGCCCATATATTTTGCATAAGTCTGTCCTTTTTTAATTGGTCTGACTCCGTTTACACCTTAAATTCAGCCTCAAAAATAGGCTGAAATCAAGATTTCTTTTTTAGTGTGAGGAATCTGCAGCAAGTTCTTTGGATGATAATATATCTTTCCAAATACTGCAACCAAAAATTTACTTTTGTTAAAAAAAAAATCTGAAATTCCGAAATAAGGAAACGAAAATTGCATACATGTGTACATATATAGATTACTAAATAGCGAAAATTATGACATGAAGAGAGATAGAGATAGAGAGGGTGAGAGAGAGTCAATGGAAGCTATCGCGCGTCATAATTGCAATATATATATATATATACATATGTACATATAGGGTTAGGTGCGCGCGGTTAATTGGAAATCGGTCTCGAATAATATCCACAACACAGAGAGAGAGAGAGAGAGAGAGAGAGAGTCTTGGGATGTATCTGCAATTCCGCAATGTATCCGTGCGGCTACGAGCGGACTGCGAGGATTCCAAGCGAGTTTGCATGAAAGCTTATACAGCGAAATTTGCCGGAAGCGCTACTATATACATATATATGTTTACACATATACGAAAACCCCACGTTTACCTCTTGTTCTCTCTCTCTCTCTCTCTGGCTCTCCCAACTTTACCACATCCATTGAACCGACTGTGAACATTTGTCTGTCCTTCCGTTCATCCGAGCAACCCTCAGCAGACGCCCTGCATGACCTTCCGCATCCACTAACTGAATTAACAGGTCTGCTCCGTATAATGTTGCACATACAGCATCCTCTCTCTCTCTCTCTCTCTGCATATGAACGCAGCCCCCCAGGCGAGACGTGTATGACTACACAGGTACCTCCTCTCGCAATTTGCAGGATATTATGCAGGTTTCTGAATTCATCCTCTGACCCAAAAGCTAATTTTGGATTATGATATATATACATGTGTATATATATGTAGTTGAAAATCCGATTTTTACTAGAATTGTAACCAATTTCTTTATTCTATGTTAAATAAGATTGGTTGTATAACATTTCTGGTTTTTTGATTTAGAATTTATTTTTGTTATTGGCAGAAACAATACTGTTACAACCTGCCCCAGGCTTAATTTTTGTCAGTGGATTAAAAACTGTTACAACCGTCCCCAGATTTAGTTGTTTCTATTGACAGAATCAAAAACTGTTACAACCGATCCTAGGCTTAGTTGTTCCTATCGGCAAAATCAAAACAGTTACAACTGACCCCAGGCTCAACTGTCATTGGTTGATTCAAAACTGTTACAACCTGCCCCAAACTCAACTGTCATTGGTAAATTCAAAACTGCTACAACCTACCCCACAGGCTTAATTTTTATTGGCGAAATCAAAACTGTTACAACCTGCCCCAGGCTCAAATGTCATTGGCAGATTAAAAACTGTTACAACCGACCCCAGGCTCATATGTTATTGGCAGATTCGAAAATTTTAGAAAATCTAAATAATTATATATTCAAAATTAGGTACTAAAAATTGCTTACATATTACAAAGGAGAAAAAAGATTGACAATTATAGATATGGTTAATGTAAAACTAACAAATCTTGTTTGTTATGTTACAAAAAATCTTTATTGTCAAAATAACAATCCGGTTATTAAATTTAATTCCTGTTTATACAAATTAACATTCATTTTGCGTATATAAATTTTATTTTTTCCATTCGCAATATAGATTCACGATCACCGAATCTCAATAAATAAACAAGACTTTCTAAATCGAAATTGACATATTTCAATAAGAAAACATTTGTATTCTATTATTAAATTACAATAACTTACACATGTCATTCTAATAAAATTAATCGCTAATTTGCAAAATAAGAATTGCAATCATACCGCGCGCGCATGAAATGCAAGATTATAAAACCATACACTGCAAGACACGAACACGCCTCAAAAAGTTAACGTAACATATATATATATATTATATGTCTCAAAATCAATAACTCAAATAATCTTATCAAGAATTGTAGAACCAATTAAATCTGCACTTATAACAAAAACGACATGTATAAATTTTGTGCAATCACGATAAGAAAATGAAATATCTATATATATATATATAAAAGTGCGTATATCAAAAAACGATGTTTTTTCATTTATTTATAAATAGAAAATTACGGAACGCAGACAACAAAAATAAAATCATATCAACCGATAAACTGGGTTATTGGGAGTTTTTACTGTATCTGTGTGTGAGTGTGTGATGGTATAACCGTTCAGCTATCCGTATAGTTATTTGCGTCGCGGCTTGCTGCGTTTGCGATCTATTATGTATCAGCCTATGGTGTATACTGTATATATATCACCCTCTTCCCCACCATTTCTGGCCGGACAATGATAGATCAATGCGACACGCTCGGATTAATGGGGTACGCGTACACGTGTATGTCGTTATCGCTAGCTCGTATTTTCCCAAACCCGCTTCCTGCTATCGTCTGTTGTCTCCTATATATATATATACATATCGTGTCCAAACTCTATCCCTATATCTAAATCCTCTATTTCTCTATATACATATACGCTCAAATCCACTATATTCAAAGTTGTGTGGTGGCGATGCTCCCTTTCCAACCTCTCTCTCTCTCTGTCGAATATTGCTTTTATCTCTGCATTCAATTTTTTCGTTTTTTTTAATATGGTCCACACACACACCTGTTAAATATGCTTTTCTTTTTTGTTTTTGTTTTGTTATTTTATAAACTGATTTTGAAATTTTTTTTTTGAGATTTTAGAAAATTTTGGAATTGTATTATCCGTATTGTACTATATACTTATTTCTTTTTGTATACCAAAAAATTTCTAGAGTTCACTACTGGCGCAGTACTGGTAACGATATCGCGTCAGTACTGGGCCAATAGTCAATTTTTTTATAGGTTAATGGATAGTAGCATTTTTTCTATTACAGATTTTATTTATATTCTTACTGCTACTATTCCTATACTATAGTATAATGATAGTAGTAATAACGGTAGTAGTATAGTAACATACTAGTAGTAAATAAGTAATAGTAGTAGTATAGTAACTTTTAATACTGCTCCTATATTACTACTACTATTACTGAAAGTAGTATCTTATACTATACTACTATTACTACTAGTATATTACTACTACTACTGTTACTGCGACTATTTTTGCTACAGTAAAAGTAATAATAGTAGTAGTATAGTAATATATTAGTAGTAATAATAAGAGTATACTATACTATGTTACTACTATTACTACGCCTACTGTAGTAATAATAGTAACAGTAGTAGTAGCTGTAATAGAAGTAGTTATAATAATACTCACTATTATTATTATTATTATTATTATTATACTATTATTACTACTAGTATTAATACTAGGAATACCAGTACTACTATTACTATTATTATTATTACTAATAGTACTATTAATATTATTACTATTAGTAGTACTACATCTACTATTAATACTACAACCAGTACTAGTTCTATAACTACTATTACTACCAGCAGTACTACTAATACTATTATTATTATTATTACTAGTAGTATTGTTACTATTATTACTACTACTAGTTTTGTTATTAAGAATTATTATTCCTAGTAGTAATAATAGTAGCAGTAATAGTACTACTAGTAATAATAATAGTACTAGTAATAATAATACTAGTAGTAATAATAGTAGCAGTAATAGTACTACTAGTAGTAATAATAGTAGTAGTACTATTACTACTAGTAGTAATGATAATAGTAGTACTATTACTACTAGTAGTAATGATAATAGTAGTATTTTTATTACTAGTAGTAATAATAGTACTAACATTAATTGAAATAGTAGTATTAGTACTACTAATAGTAGTAGTAATCCTATAGTAGAAGTAGTACTACTAAAAAACGTCATCCCACATCACCAGTACCAAAAAAAAAAAATTTAAATATACAATAGCTAATTTTTTTCCATTATTCTTTGAACATTAGATTATCGTGTGTCTGGTTTATGTTGAGGCCCAATGCACGTCAATCGTTAGACAATCGAATTTTCTTCATGACAACATCGATAATATGTTCCTGTGTGTATATATATCGTGTATGCACGCGTCCTACGCTACGAATTCACAATGAAATTGACTATATGCACAAAATGCACACATCGTGATCTCCGCGTTCGCGAGCTCATAAATAGAAAGTGGTAGGCACTCCTTTAACGTGCGCGTTATGATCCCTCAATATGTATATATATATATATATATATATATATATATATATATATATGGTCCCTCACAGCATAATGTTGAACTTATCAGCTCACTTTGGATAAGATAGCAGAGCATCATGTGAATTAAATTGCTTTTTTTATACATATAACATATATAAATACTAGATTTGCACTTTTCTGCAACATAGTATATTTATTAATTTTATCGCAAACTTATTTACCAGAATGTAAAAGATTATATTTACTATTTTTTTGTATACTATTATTATTATCAGTAAAATTATTATTATTATTATTATATTGTTTTTATTATTTTATTATTTATTACTATTACACTCATTAATAGTCTACAGTCTTCAAAAAATGATTATTTCCTTATCTTTGAAAATACCGTTTTGATTTTAATAGATTCAGGTGTACAATATTATTATTATTTAAAAATTTTTAAAAGATGAAAAAAAAAAATGAAAAAAAGATGATATAAACCCCGACAGTTGGAATATAGAGAAATAAAAATAGAATTTATGATTATATTATATATACATTTGAAGTAAAAGTGTAAAATGGTTGAAGTTTGCAAATGTACATTTGAAGAACGTGAAATAAATCATTGGTCCGCAACATAGTCAGTGTAAATGTGTATGTTTATTTTATATATATATATACACTGTATTTTCTTTCTCTGGATGTACTATATGGCAACTATAAAGTAACTAGTCTTTTCACACGTCCTCGGACAAGCGACACACACACTCTGTTTTAACACCCGGATGATGTTGTCGGCGTCGTCGTCGTCGAGATGAGCGAAGAGAGCTGCGCTTAAAATATTTCAAACTTTGCACTCCGCGTGGTTACTCGAGAGTGGAGAATATAGAGGAAGTAAAAAAGCGAGGGAAAATGCAATTTACGATTCTCGCATGACCTGCATTTCCTATATAGTATATATATATATACAAATAGTAGGGGTGGGGGAGAAAAATTTTATTATCACCTCTATTTTTCATATATTCAATCGTTATTTATTCTCATTCATTATTATTTTTTTATTTATATTTTATTTTATTGTTTATATTATAAAAAAAATAATTAAAATAACATTACTCTACAAAAGTGGACAGAAACTACTGCAAAATAAAGTACAATTAATAGAAACTACCGGCAAATGAAAGTACAATTAACAGAAACTTCCACTAACTAAAACTACAGATACCTGAAACTACTGCCATTTGGAAATATTTTTCAAAGTACCGTTAATTTGAAACTACCTTTTAATAAAACTACCACCAACTGTATTTATCATGGAACAAACTAGTACCAGCTGAGACTACAGTTATTGGAAACTACCGCACTGACTTAAGCTATACAATTATTAGAAACTACAGCCTACTGAAACTACTGATAAAAGTAACTACTGTCAATTGGAACTAAAAATTGTAGTTTCACTAGGTGGTAGCTTCTGTTAATTGTAGTTTAAATTGGCTGTAGTTTATGTTAATTTTAGTTTAAATTGGCTGTAGTTTATGCGTTAATTGTAGTTTTAATTAGTAGTAGTTTCTGTTAATTCTAGTATCAGTTGGTATTAGTTCTGTTCATATGGTAATTACAGCTGATGGTAGTTCCAATTATCGGTAATTTGAAAGATATTAACTGCTATTAAATAAACCTACAAGTAAAATAAACTACCACCAACTGATACTACAATTAATAGAAACTAACACTAACTAAAATTACTATTAACAGAAACTAGAAAACTACTAAAACTACCGATAACTGAAACTACTGTCAATTGGAATTATTAATCAGTTGGTGGCAGTTTCAGTTGATGATAGTTTCTGTTGTCAGAAGTCTGAGCTAATTGTAGTTTCAATTACTGATAGTTTCAATTGCAGTTTCATTTAACAGTAGTTTCAATCGGTTAAAGCTGGAAAAAATAATTCCAACCGTCGGTAGTTTCAGTTACTTTAATTAATATTAAAAAGTAAAAAATCAATTTTTTTTCAAATTAAATTCGAATAGAATCCTATGGATTTAATATTTTCATCCCCAAGGAAAACGTTGTCATTTGCATTTTATCTGTTTTCTATTTGCGTGTTTTGGTCATGTAGAATAAACATTATATATTATATATATATATATATATATATAGAAACGTGTTGCGGTTTTTGCGGTGTAACAGGACCAGTTTTGAATGTGGCCTGAGAATGGACTTAGAACATCGTTTACAGAACCTGAATCCAATATTGTGATCCTGCGCATGAAGAGCGCGTTGCCTTCGGCTTATAAGGCCTTGTGTGAATGCGAAACTGCGGGAACTTGAAACGCGCTTTAATCGCCTTTAGTGCTTTGTCAAAATGTTCCATTTCTAGGCGAATTTCGACTCTGTGTGTGAGTGTACTCTAGAATATCGTTCGACTCAAAAAGAAAAATCATTTACCCCTTTTCCCCCCCGAATAAAAATTTATTCTATCAAAGAAAATACAGTAAAAGAGAGGAGAATTTTTATCGTTTGTCATATTAAATTTTATTTTTAATTGATTAAAAAAAACAGTAGTTTTAGTTATAAAAAAACTACAATTTTAGCTTATAGTAGTTTTAATTGATTTTAGTTTACAAAATAATTATAATTGATGGTAGTTCCAATTTGGCAGTAACTTCAATTGATGGTAGTTTCAGTCGCTGATAGATTCAGTTGTTGGTAGTTTTGATTACAAAAATAATTTCATTTTCTAGTAGTTTGATTCAATTGTAGTTTTAAAAATATTTTCATTTACCAGTAGTTTTAAATGGAAGGTACTTATAGTTGGCAGTGATTGTAGTTTCAGTTAAAAAATATATAATTTTAGTTTAATAGAAGTTTCCATCAATTGTAGTTTATAAAAGTAGTTCTAAATTATAGTAGTTGGAATTATCAGTAGTTTCCGTTGCTGCTAGTTAAAGTCGTTAGTAGTTTTAATTGAAAGGAAGTTTCAACTAGAGGTAGTTTCAAGTAGAGGTAGTTTTAATTATAAGTAGTTTTAATTATAAGTAGTTTTAATTATAAGTAGTTTTAATTATAAGTAGTTTTAATCAGAGGTAAATTCAGTTAGCAGTAGTTTTAAGTAGAGGTAGATTAAAGTAAAGGTAGTTTCAATTAGAAGTAGTTCTAATTGGAGGTAGTTTCAATTAGCTGTAGTTTCAGTTAAGGATAGTTTCACCAACCGGTAGTTTTGATTGAAAAAAGAACATTTTCTTCGAATAGTTTAAATTTAAAATTTTTAATCTCATTTTATCAATAGTATGATTTTAATTAATATTATACAAATCATTCTAAAAGTAAAATTTCAAATTAACAATGAAGAGCGTGAAAATTTGCAGAATAATTAAAACGTTAATGCGAAAAAATAATTTAATATTAAAAGCAAAAAATAAGGAGAAAAAAACTAAATTATTAAAAAGAAGCATCTCAAAATGTTTTTATAAATAATTAAATTAATGTGATATAATCAATTATTTCGTATACTAAGGATTTAATTGTATAATATATATATATACTGTACGTGTATTCGAGTGGAAAATCAATTAATTGAATGTATTGAAAATTGAAATAATATAATTTTATTTAAACAGTATACGTGTAAAGTGTTGACATTCAGTTTTTTTTTTTTAATATTGTCAAAAGGAAGTAGGAAGTGAAAATTTATCGAGGTTATTTAAAAAAAAAAGAAGAGAAAAAAAATGGGGGAATTTTTATTAATGTGTGCGGCAATAAGACAAAAGTCGGTCAAGTCTGTGGAAGACGTCTCAGGGAAAAATCCGTTGACTCAGTTTTATTTGTGAAAGGATAGATTAGAAAACTGGAATATCGAATTGCAAGAGATATGATAACATTATTATCGTGGATTATGTGATCTTTTTATTGTTGTTATTATTATTTTTATTATTATTTTTTTATAATTTTTATTCTTCTTATTATTATTTTCAGTACTATTATTTTTATTATTATTATTATTATTATTATTATATTATTTCATTTGCTTTTTTTAATTTCTTATATTTCGTTAGCGATATTTTTTTTTTGCAAAATTATTTTTCTTTGCAGCACAGGAAGAAAACATCTTTATCTGAAACAGAGATATGTTTTACTAAAACAGCGAAAATTTTCGCTATTCTAGAGAAACATATAGCTGTTCCATATAAAGATTTTTTTTTCGTGTAATATAATTTTTTTTTATTATTAAAATTAATTAGGAAAAAATTAAATTAATTAATTGGACCACAAAAATAAGTGTATTGTATATAACTTTACTCGAGGACGTCATTTTATAAAATTAAAGAAAAGAAAAGAAAAAAAAACTCGTTGTGAGGCTTTGACAAGTAGTCAATTAAGTTCTTGCGCAAAAAGAAAATGCCAAACTCGCGCGCTAAATGTCGAGTCACATATAATATATATTCCCACGCGTGATATATCTGAATGCGTGTAAAACGTGCAGTAAAACGTCAAATTCGATACTAACGATGATGATTAGTGGCCGCAAGGCAAAGTAATCTATTTTCTTTTTCAATATTATATATATGGAGGTATATACATATATATATATTATATAGAGAATTGTGCAAAATTATCAAATTTTTAATATATTTTTTTTAATTTAAAAAAATTATTAAATTTACGGTATAAATATTTATACTAAATTTAAGAATATTAGCAATGTTTTAATTTATATTCTTATACATTTAGTATATACAATATTCTGACAATAGGAATAATAGTCTTAATTTAAAAATAATATTGTTAATTTAAGTTTTCTTATTTTAACAATATTCGCAAATTTAGAATAATAATCAATTTAAAAATTAAAATTATTTTTATTTCAATAAAAATGATTTCAAAAAAAAAATTGCATCTCTATACGTCCGGTTTCTATATAAATGCAATAAACTCCAAAAATAAATCCAAGCAATCGATTATAATCGGCGATATCTTTTTCTTATATATATATATATGTATGTATATAATATATTGAATGACTATTCAATTATCCCCTGACGTTATCGCGTTTATATCGAATCACAAACTTTTTTTTTTTATCGTTCTGGTTTACTAATCGCCTTTTGCACGCTCTATGATGTAAAACTTACACATACATACATGTATATGTATATATGAAAAAAGATGAAAAAAAATACTAGTCTCTTTGAAAAATGTGCAAAGGACGGTGTTGAACTATAAATACAAAACTGGGATTTAGCGGCTGGTTTACGGATCGGTGGCCGCGTGCGCGCGTTTTATATATATATATATATACTTTGTAACCACTCCAATTCGCTCGCCACTGGCTAATCCAGTTCCAGATACTCGACTCCTATTCTCGACGACACGTGTTTTAACTGTGCGCCATAGTCTCGTGGCAAAATCCAACATAATAATAATAATAATAATAATACTAATAATTTCACCTGATGCACATTACTTTATTATTTTTAATGAATTCCTTTCATATTGAGAAAAATTTTCCTCTTTCATTATAGGAATTAAAGAGATTTTCCTCTCAATATTAGAGGATAATTCATAATCTATTGTTTTCAATAGATTCCTCTCATTTTGAAACAAATTTTCCTCTTTTAATGTGGTTTTAAAAAAAATTCCTTCCGATATTAGAGGATAGTCCATATTCTATTGTTTTCAATGAATTCCTCTTATTATGAGACATACTTTCTTTTTTTTAGTAAGGCATTAAAGGGATTTCCTCTCAATAGAAGAGTATATAATTCATATTCAATTGTTTTCAATGAATTACTCTAATTACGAGACATATTTTCCTTTTTCATTATATATACCATAAAAAGAATTTCCACTTAATATTAGAGAAAAATTGATACTCAGAAAATTATTATCACTGTAAAACGAAGGGTATTAATTTAATACCAACTTTAGGTACTAAATTACATTTTGGTTCTATTTTAATACCTAAAATCGGTACTATTTTAGTACCTTCTTTTTACAGTGATTATTAAAAATTGATACTGTATTTTTTTTAATATTAAAATAATTTCCTCTTAATTTTAGAGGAAAATCAATACTCGATTGTTTTTAATGGATTCTTTTCATTATGGAAAATATTTTCCTTTATCAATATAATATTAGAGTAATGATGATTTTTTTTTTCCTCTCATTATAAGATTATTTTTATGACGATTTTAATTAAAAAAAAAAAAATTTTATCAGATTTAAAAGTGAGTCAAGGATGCAATATATAGGTGTCAAAATTTTGTGGTATGTCGTGTACGCGATTTGTGGTGAAATTTCGTAAGGACTTCGAGGAATAACCGTGCGGATAATTTGTATATATATATATATATATATAAGACCGGATGTCGTGTGTTAAGACGAATTAGCGGCATTTATTTAGAGACAAAAACCATAAGGATATAATGGTCGACCAAATGCGGTGTATGGACGAAAGAAAGATGAAAAAAGAAGAAGGGGCGTAATAATAACGTCCGCGCTCTCCGCCTTATTTTCGCTAAAAAGAAAAAAAAAATTTTGCCAGAGAGATGCACTATTTTGCCTTGCGGGCCTCACTCCCGATTATTTTACGATACTTGTATAACACAAGCGGCTATTCGCTACCATTTTGCGTTACGTCCATTTAATTATACATATATATATATATATATATAGGTGCATTGAAAAAATCCCTCTAATTCTCCCTGTACTTCAAGGTGGGCCCTTCTCTTATGGATAAGGTTCTGTATTTATAACCTTTTCATTTTTCTTTTTTTAATTTTTTTTCCTTCTCTTTTTTTCTACAACAAAAAAAAAACTATTTACATCTTTTTCTGTGTCAAAATTACTAACTATATTGCGATACAATTTTAATAGATTTTCAGCTTCTTTTCTCAATCCTTCATAACTTATTATTATTACTATTATTATTATTATTATTATATTGTTATTATTATATTTTTATCCATTTATTTTAACTGTAATTATTTTTTCTGTTTTAGGTAAGTCGATTTTTTGGTCATTGTGAACATCATTGTGATTTCAAAAAGAGGATTACGTAAGGTTTTTGTTTTCATTCTTTTAATTATAAATTTCTGACATTACTAGATCCGCTATTTTGAATTTTAAATTTGGTTTGAGGTTATGTTTTAATTAACGTTAATTGAAAAGTTTTTAAGGTACTTAATGTTAAATTACCTTTAAGGTTAGTTTAGTTTAAAATTAAATTTTAGGTTAGGTTAAATTAAAATTTAAGGATTAATCGCAAGTATAGGTTTAGTTAGGTTTAATCTGGTTTGAGGTTCGTTTAAATTCAGGTTAAATTAGTCATAAGTTCGAGTGATATTAAAAAAAAGGTTAAATTAAGTTTCAGCTTCGCTTAATTTAAAGTTAAATTAGGCTTGTGGTTAGGTTACTTTATAGTTAAATTACATTTAAGGTTATGTTAGATTTAATTTTTAAGGTTTTGATTAAGTCAGATTAAATTATAATTTTTGAGGTTAAGTCAAAGTAAAAACAAATGCAATTCAGCTTAATAGCCGGTTAACATTACGTTTAGGTTAAATAAAAAGTCGAGTATTATACGGTAACAGTACAGTTAATTTAAGGTTAGTTTAAATTCGATGTTAGGTTAACTATAACTTTAGGTTAAATTTAAAGTTAGGTTTATAATATAACATTAGGTTAAATTTGAGGTTAGGTTAAATTTATATATATATATATATATATATATATATATATATATATAAATTGTAGAAAGTTTCCTTTATCAAGTTCTATAAAAAATTATAATTGACAGCAATTGTCCTTAATTCAATTTTGCACTGATTTCGAAGAAATTAACTTCAATTTCATATAATACATGAAGAATAAATTCTCAATGAAAATATTCAAGTTATATATTCTCGTATCGCGTGATCCAATTAATGCTGGTCTAATTAATTAAATCGTGATATCGATTGTCGTTTATTTTTGTCGTTTACGAGGGAAACTAATATGTATATATATATATATATGTTATTAGGAGTTAAATCACAGACACAAAGAGGCGAGTGTATATATATATATATATAATAATTGTCGATGCACGAGAAAGTACAGTTAACCCATTATTGCACTATAGGATTTAATGTATCTCGATTCTCGACATTCGATTTCTAATAATAAATATCGAGCATGCCACTATTATTTAACCTCTGGGAATCTTGAAACTTGGGGTGTGTCAACATTGTTCTCTCCAAACAGAACACCGAGACAGGTACGCGATCGTTAAAGTATCGTACACACTTCTCATTCTCTCTCTCACTTACTCTCTCTCTCTCTCTCTCCCTCCAGACATTCTCCATAGTGCATTGTGGTCGTCTCATTATCCAGTTTAATGCGGCGCAGCAAACTTGATCCCTCTTGCAATTACGATCCCACTTTTGAAATTTCTTTCCACTTTTAACATTTGCAACTTCAAATGCAAAAAAAAAAAATGTGTTTATCATTCTAAATATTTCAAAAATAATACACACATAACCTCAAATTTAACCCCATATATTTAACCTAACACCGAAATGTAACCTAACCTCAAATTTAACCTAACGTCATATATTTAATCTAACATCAAAGTTAACCTAATCTCAAATTTAACCTAATGTCGAATGTAACATAACCTCAAAACTTACTTTAACGTGAACTTAATATAATAATTATTTATATTGTATATTATAAATTATACATAAATACTATATGTATATATTTGTATTGCAAGTCCACGTGGGGTTGAAATTTAATTTGTCGAAGAGGTGATTCCATTTGGATAATTTAATTTTGTGCATATAGAAGTCAAATAGACAAATTTGCACCATCGCGTCGCGACGTCGAGTCATAGCGTCGTCGTCGTCGTTCTATCGCAGTTATATTTGAACAAAGTCAAACGCCCACGCGCGTGTCCCGACATGCATTTCAATTCATTTTGCATGCGAGAGCTTTCCTGGAATTGAGTCCAGGAGGAACCACCGAGAGAAAAGGACGTAAATAGAAAAGTGAGAATTTTCAAGAATCAAAAAACGTTTATATATGATATATATATACTAAACTTCTCTTACTCCGCAACACCGCATATGTTGATACCTTTTACTGAGCTACTGTTTACTCATGTAAACTGATGTAAACGCATTTCCGAGGAAACGAAACTTTCCCCTTGCGACTACTTGTTTTATATATATATACGCCTTCTAATGCTCATAGAGTCGTATGTTTGAGGTTATGTATTACTATACTTGTTTTTTTAATTCAGTCATTTTTAATGGGAATTTTTTTTTTATGGTTTCAATTTCGAAGTGAATTTTAATTTTTTAACAAATGTCAAATTTAACCTCAACTTAAATGTAAAGTAACGTGGAATTTAATCTAATCTTAAATTTAACCTAATGTCATATTTAATCTAGCATCAAAGTCAACCTAACCTCAAATTTAACCTAACGTTAAATGTAACATAACCTAAAACTTATTTCAAATTTAACCTAGCGACATATTGAACCTAACCTGAAAGTTAACCTAACCTAAAACTTAGGTTCAATATGACTAGAAGCTAACCTAACCTCAGCCTTATTTCAAATTTAACCAAACGTCATATTTAACCTAACAACAAATTTTACCAAACATCATATTTAACCTAACATCAAAGTTAACATAACCTCAAATTTAACCTAACGTTGAATTTAACCTAAAATTAAATTTAACCTAACATAAATTTAACATTATCTCAAATTTAACCTAACCTAAATCTTATTTCAAATTTTACATAACATAATATTTAACCTAACCTCAAATTTAACCTAACCTCAAATTTAATGGGATTGATAATGAAAACAAATAAATAAAAAGCAAAAGTTGATACTACCATTAAGAGTAGAACGTGAAACCGGCAACAGCGCATACACGTGGTCCTATTACCTGAAAGTCCGCCCCTACTTTGTTCAGGCCCCACGCACGACAAACTTCTCTCTCGCTGCAGGCACACTACATAAATGTCAATCGTCAAGTTTTTCAATCCGCAAAAAAAAAAAAAATTTAGCCCCTTCTTTCTACTCGTTAACTGAACTTTTTACTTTTTTTTTTTTTTGTTAACAAATTTCCCATTTGTTTTTATTTTAATTAATAGTTTATTAATTATTAAAATTTTTATAATTTAGATTAAAAAATTTTCTTTCAAAAAATATTATTTTTCTATATATTTCATTTTTAATTTCCTTTTGTTTTAAAATAATTTTCAATTTATTTTTTTAATTCCTTTTTCTTAATTATTTAATATGTATTTTTATTAAATTATTATTATTATTATTATTTATTTTATCATTAATTTATTATATAGGTATTATGTGTATATTTATTATATAACTTGAAAATTATTTATTTTTCTATTCCCACTAAAATTTATTTTGTATATTTTTTTTTTTAATTTATCAATTACTTGAGCCATTATTAGAAAAAGTAAAATTAAAATAAATTTCAATTAACAATATAAAATATATATATATATATATATAAAAGATATTTTAAGTAGGAATTTTTTTTTATTTTCTTTTTCATGTATCGCCGACGACAATATTTTCAATCAATTATTAATTTACCAAAGAGATTTTAATGAGGCGAAGACATTTTATTTATAAATTAAATTATATGTATATAAAAGTGATCACTTTGAATATAGCCAATAATGGAAACAAGCTCTGATATAGATATTGTTTATTGCCAATTCAAAGCAAAGAGCGAATGGCGTTTCCGTTATGTTTCTAAGTTTACGAGATACTTACCAGTGACAGTTGCAATGCAAACGGAGAGAACCCAGTGTGTGTACGAGCACTTGCAGAACAAGGTGAGTCACCATGTGACATTTGACCCCCCACCGCAGGACTTGGATATTTTGCCTCCATCGTTAAAGTAGTAGTGGTGGTGGGTGCCCCTCAGTGGTTCTCAACCAATTTGTTGTTTTTTTTCTTAGTTTAATTTGTTTATTTTTATTTATTTTTATATAAATTTTGTAAATTTTATATTAATTTTAATGTGAAACATAACCTCAAACTAAAATTAAGCTAAATCGGTAATATAACCTCAAATCAAAATTAATCTAAACTAACTTCATACCTAATTTAGAATTAAAGTAACATAACCTCAAAAGCTAAGTTAACAGTTAAGTAATATGAGGTCAAAACTAATTTAACCTAAGCTCCAACTTCATTTAATCTTGCGTTAACTTTACCTTATAATAAACTTCTAAACTTAAATTTATCCTAACCTTAAATCTAATTTAACTTTAAACTAACCTAATCTTAAATCTAATTTAACCTAAGCTCTATCTTAATGACATAACCTTAATTATAATTTACCCTTAAATTAACCTAGGTTCTTAGGTAATTTAACCTAAATTTAAAACTATTTTAACTTTACTTAACCTAACCTAACTTAAGCTTACCTAATCTAAGTTAAATTAAGCTTAGCTTACCTAATTATCCTAACCTTACTTAACCTAACCTATTTTTTTTAACCTAAGTTAACCTAACCTTACTTAATCTAACCTATTCTTCTTTTAACCTAAGTTAACCTAACCTTACTTAACCTAACTTAAACTAACCTATTCTTTTTTAACCAAAGTTTACCTAACCTTACTTAATCTACTATTACTTAACCTAACTTAAGCTTACCTAACCTAAGTTAAATTAAGCTTATCCTAACCTTACTTAACCTAACTTAACCTAACCTATTCTTTTTTAACCTAAGTTAACCTAACCTTACTTAACCTAACTTAACCTAATCTATTCTTTTTTAACCTAAGTTAACCTAACCTTACTTAACCTAACTTAACCTAACCTATTCTTTTTTAACCTAAGTTAACCTAACCTATTCTTTTTTAACCTAACCTTACTTAACCTAACTTAACCTAACCTATTCTTTTTTAACCTAAGTTAACCTAACTTAACCTAACCTATTCTTTTTTAACTTAAGTTAACCTAACCTTACTTAATCTAATCTTACTTAACCTAACTTAATCTAACCTAATTGTGAAGTATTTAAGAGGTTAGATTCTAAGTGTAAAAAACTACTTTTTTTATAAATATTTTTGAAATTTTGAGATTTAAAAAAAATAAGGTGAATTATTCTTGATATATATATAGTTACAAGAAGCTTTTGAAAATTAAGAGATCATGACTCTCTTGGATGTTGGCAAAGTTTTGCTGGTCGCGCGAGAGACCAAGATATGGAACAACAGATGCACAGCTGGTTGAGTGATTTATTCATGTTTTCGGGGTGAAATGAGACGATAGAGAGAAAGAGAGAAAGAGTGAGAGAGAGAGGTGAAAAAAGGGTTGTGGTTAAGAGAAAGATGACTGAGAACAAGCGCGGGGGTGCCAACGAGTTGAACGTCCTCATCGTTGAACATAAATAGCGTCTCGACGCCTCTCTAGACTTTAGCTTCTTATTTGTTTTTTTGTGTCTCTTCTTCTTCTTCTTCCTTATTTTGTTCGTCTTTTAGTATTCTACCTTTCAATTTTAAGTTAATCACATTAGTAATGTATTGGATACAGAAAAAAAATCGAAACACAATTTTTTTAACACTAAAACATCAATCCTCTTAAATTTAGAGAAAATAAAAAATCATATTAATTTAAAATTTTGTCAATTTATTCTCCTATGTAAGAGTAGTAAATCCCTAAAATTTAAAATTATTTAAACAAAATCTGTAAAAACTGGAAGTTGTTAATATTTTTTCCTCCCCCCATCTATATATAGATTAAGTTGAAATAAGTTAAAATTTTAGGAATTTTTCACTCACGCTTTAGACAATAATTTGCCAAAATTTTAAACTAATTCTGTGTAATATTTAAAATTTTTTTTTCACCTAAGAAAAAAAAATAATTCCCCTGCTCAAAAAAATTTGAAATATTTTTCTATATACTTGTGAACGTTTATTAAATTATGAATTCTTGACGGGAAGAAGAAGATTCCTTGTCAGGTGAACATTTTACGGAAGGAAGGAAATAGAGGGTTGGGGTGAGGGGGGGGGGGGGTGGCGGTGTGTAGGCAAGGGTTTCGAAGGTGTCGACTTAAGCCGCGCAGACTCGTTTCGAATTATCGCCGGGTAAAAGCAGAGAAAGCACAATGTGTGTGCGTGTCTGGTATGCCAAAATCGATGACGCAACTTCTCCTTCTTCTTCTTCTTCTTCTTCTTCTTCTTCTTTTACGACGCGCGATTACCTGTTTTTATTTTTATTATATTTTTTTTTAAATTTTCTTAAATTGAAAATAAATATTTTACACCTTAGTTTAGAATATTTGGAGTATAATTTATAGTTTATTTTATATTCTTATTTTAAGAATAATTTATTACCATTGAAGAAAGAAAGAAATAATTTACATTAAAATTTTTTTTAGAAAAACATTTATACTCAATTTGAGATTATTTCACACGGAAAAAAAATATTCTTACTTTAAAACGATTCCTCTTATTTTGATGCAACTTTTTTTTTACTGTACTCTTTTGCTTTTCTTTTTTCTCTGTATGTGAAAAAAGATTTCCTCTCATTTGAAGAGGAATATTTTTTTCAATGCGGAAAAACAATTTATTCTTAATTTCAGCTTTTTGAAATTTATCCAATATTTTTTTATTATTTTTATTATATACTTATTTTTCTTATATTCTTTAATGTATTCTTATTTTGAGAGTATGGCAATATATATACTTAATTTAAGAATAAAATTGCAGTGAAATATTTTAAAATAGGTGCTAAGTTTTTTCAATATTGGAATATGTCTATTTAATTTATGGTTTAATTTACTTTTTATCTTTACTCTTAAAATAAGAGTATATTCTAAATTTAAGAATATTTTCTCGCATGTATTATTTTAAGATTCAGTTGACTTAAAAATCAATTGTTTTTAGAATATTTCATATCAGAATACTAAGCATTTATTCTCAATTTGAGAATAATTTACTAAAATTTATTCTTATATGTAGTATAAAATGTAAAGAATGTATAATTATATTCTTAGGAGAGTACTTGATATAAGATAAATAACAATAGATTCTTAAGTAACTGCCGGTATGTCTTTCCTCTAAATCTTAGAATATTTCGATAGAATTTATTCTTAAATTTAGTATATTTCTCTTAATGGTAAAAAGGCAAAATAAAATAAACTGCCGTAATCACTTTATTCTCAATTCAAGAATATTTTACTATAATTTATTCTTAAATTAAGAATATTTATATTATATATAATAGTAAAAACGTAAACTGTCATGTTTTTATTCTCAATTTAAGAATATTTTACACGCAAAAAAAAACTTCACCTGCATATTTTTCTGGCACAGTGATATATTTTTCTAGAATAACGATGAAAACTTTCGCTGTTTTAGTGAAACATATCGCTGTAAAGATTTTTTTGCGTGTACTATAATTTATTCTTAAATTTAGTATATATTTCTATTATGTTTAAAAAAAAAGTTTATAATATACTAAATTTAAGAATAAATTGCACTTGGACACTAAAATGTGAATAGGAATAATAATTGTCCAAAGTCTTAAATAAATTTTTAAACTTCTCTCTTTATTTTTTTTTTCTCTCATCTCATGCACTTCGGGGCCTATAATATTTGTAAGGACGACGACGACGACGACGTAAAGGCACGACAGGTCGCGTGTACGTTTGCCCTCTCACAAATGAAAACTGGGTTACGTGGTTTGGCATTCCGTAATCACCGTAATTAAAATTATATATCCGTGGTTAGGTTTTCATAGTCGTTACATATATATATATATATATATATATATATATATATATATATATATATATATATATATATATATATATAGAACAGGCAAGAGTGAAAGAAAGAGAAGGAGAGAGAACGGAAAGGAAGTATAAAGGATATAGGTGTGCAAAGGGTGGTTTTAAGGAGGAAGCAATTTCATTCAATTTGCAGAAGCTGAAAATTAAGGGGATGCTATTCTGAGGAAAATGAAATCTTCTACCACAAAAGATATATATATCTTAGTCGACGTTTTTGTATATACAATAAACTTCATATATATACGATAATTTTAACTTATTTTCAAAACCGCATCTCTTCTTCTCTTTTTTTCCCTCTTCGTTGCAAAAAAAAAAAAACTTTTCATTTGAGAGGATTCTTCACATTATTATTATATTCTCATTCTCAGAATATTTTTGTCGTTAAAAACGGGAAAAAAGTACTCTTTTACTCACATTACAATCACAGTTTTCTGAGGCTCTCAAATTGAGACCATAAACAGCATCAAAACGTTGCATTATCAACAATTTGATACACTTTATGGTCTCAATTTGAGATCCTTAGAAAACTTTGATTATTACTATATAATTCTAAGAAGATGTATTATAATTATTATTATTATATAATTATAATTGTTAGTATAATTATTTTCCTCTTAAATGGAAAATATTTTATAAAATTGCAAATGAATCTTTCTCTCAAATGGAGAGTATTTCATAAAATTATAGAAAAAATTTAGAAATTAAATCCTGCTGTTAAACGAAGTGTCTTTTTTTTTAAATTGTTACAGGAACTTAAAATCTTTCTCTTAAAATGAAGAGTATTTTTTAAAACTATATACACAAATTTAGAGAGTAAATCTTCCTCTCAAACGAAGAGTATTTTATAAAACTATTAGATTATCTTGGGGAGATGAATATTTTTTCCTCTTAAGTGGAAAATATTTTATAAAAATAGCAAATTGATGGAAAATGATTCTTTCTCTCAAATGGAGAATATTTTTTTGCATTATAGGTATAATTTTCCGATGAAAAAAATGATAATTAATATATAGAGATAGATAGATGTTAAAGAAAGAAGAACAGAGAGAGAGAATTGAAGTAGTATACAAAAACAGTATGAATGACCCAATTTTTTGGCAAATTGTCAAAAGCGGAAGTAGGGAAAATCTTAAAGACGTAAATTCAAATGGCTAATCGGATCGGCAGTTATCGCGCCTTGTGTATACTTTTACTAAGAAGTCGTTCAGTCTCGCGAGTTGCGAGCCAAGAAAGAGAAGCGGCAACAGAGCGGCACCTTGACCCCGCAACTATATAGTTCTCTCTCTCTCTCTCACTTTTTTCCACCTCCTCTTCGTTTTCTTCCCTCGTGTTATTTCTCTCTCATTTCAACTGTCCAATTTTTGCATCCCCCTCTCTCTCTCTTTCTCTCTGACTCTCTTTCTCTCATCGTCATCATTTAAATCTTAGTAAGAGAGACAAAGAGAGAGAGAGAAAGGAAGGGAGAGGGAGGATGGAGGGAAAGACAAGAAAGCTCACCTTTTTGTCCTCCTCTCTTTATTCTCTTATAATACTCTTTTATCCCTCTTTCTCTCTCGCTCTTGCTAAACCACTTCACCACACACTATTGGCGGCAAATCCAAGTGGCCGTGACTCTCAACTCAAGAGTGAGCCGATTTTATTCTTCGATATCGATTTTTTTTGTTATCTATCTAAAATCTATAATTTAATCAAAATTTATTTTCTTGTTATTCTGAGAAAAATTTAGAAATATTTTATTTTTTTTATATATAAATATTTATATTTAAATATATAATTTTTTTATAAATTATAAATTTAGAGATTTATTTTACTTAATGAAAGCGGTAAAAAAAGAGGTTATGATGAATAAAAAAGGAAAAATAATTTTTAAGGTTATGTATTAGAATAAACTTGAAGCATGTGATTGAAGGTTATGGATCAAGTTTTAAGGTTCTAGAGTAACTTCAAAGGTTCTAAAAGTATAATTTTAAGATTGTAGCGTATATTTGAAGGTTATAGAAGAAATTTTAAGGTTATAAAATAATTTTTGAAGGTTCTAGAACAAATTTTATAGGTTCTAGAATAACTTTGAAAGTTGTAGAATTTATTTTAAGGTTCGAGAATAATTTTGAAGGTTCTAGAACAAATTTTATATGTTCTAGAATAACTTTGAAGGTTCTAAAAGTATAATTTTAAGGTCGTAGAGTATTTTTAAAGGTTGGAAAATATATCTGTAAAAATTGTACATCAATTTTATAGGTTCTAGATTAATTTTGAAAGTTGTAGAATAAATTTTAAGGTTCTAGAATAACTTTGAAGGTTCTAAAAGTATAATTTTAAGGTCGTAGAGTATTTTTAAAGGTTCTAGAATAAATTGTAAGGTTGAAAAATATCTGTAAAAATTGTACATCAATTTTATAGGTTCTAGATTAATTTTGAAAGTTGTAGAATAAATTTTAAGGTTTGAGAATAATTTTGAAGGTTCTAGAACAAATTTTATATGTTCTAGAATAACTTTGAAGGTTCTAAAAGTATAATTTTAAGGTCGTAGAGTATTTTTAAAGGTTGGAAAATATATCTGTAAAAATTGTACATCAATTTTATAGGTTCTAGATTAATTTTGAAAGTTGTAGAATAAATTTTAAGGTTCTAGAATAACTTTGAAGGTTCTAAAAGTATAATTTTAAGGTCGTAGAGTATTTTTAAAGGTTCTAGATTGAAGGTTTCTAAATTGAAAGGTTGGAAAATATATCTGTAAAAATTGTACATCAATTTTATAGGTTCTAGATTATTTTTGAAAATTGTAGAATAAATTTTAAGGTTCTAGAATAATTTTGAAGGTTCTGGCACTAATTTTAAAGGTTCTAGCACTAATTTTAAAGGTTCTAGAGTAACTTTGAAGGTTGTAGAATTATAATTTTAAGGTCGTAGATTATTGATGAAGGTTCTAGAACAAATTTAAAGGTTCTAGAGTAATTTTGAATTGTCTAAAACGAATTCTAAGGTAGTAGAGTATCTTTTTGTAGGTTATGGAACAAATTTTAAGGTTCTCGAATAACCTTTAGTGTCGGCCCTAGCCATTTTGGCGCCCGTGGGAAGATTTTTATATATAAAAAATACATGATCAAATTTTTTTCAAAAAAGTAAAAATTATATATGTGTATCACAAAAAAAGAATTATTACTCTTACGAGAAAGAAAGAAATAGATGATTGCGAACAAATAAGTATTCCACACTGAGTAAATGACGACGCGGGATAGACAGTAAGTAGTGCGGGTAATTAAGGTGCAAGTAAGATTTAAACTGCAAAGCAAAGTCAGGAGAGAGACAGAGAGAGAAGGAGAGAGAGAGAGAGAAGGCGGCCCTCTTGAGAAAGGCGTGAATTACATGCTGGAGCCAACCGGCAGACAGACTCATTGTCCTCTGCTAGTTTAATTAATGCAGTTGAACTGCTCTGCCTCCACCTCTCCCTCCTCCTTCTTCATCCCGTCATCCCACCCCACGAGTCATCCTATTCCTCTGCTTCAGTCTTCCGACTTCTTCATCCCACTCTCTCTCTCTCTGTATTTCCAGATATCCCTTCGTTTCCTCTCCATATATCCGCAAGCAACTATAACCCATCCCAATCTGTCTCTCTTCCTTATTCCAACTCTTCGTTTCAAGTTTTTTTTTTTTTTTTTATTTATTTTTTAATCTTTTCCTTTTTATACATGAATTTTAAAATTTGACCGAAATTTCAAATGACCGAACCAACATAACCTTAAAAAAATAGATTTTAGAGACATTTTGAGTAGCAATTAGAAATAATTTTTAAAAATTGCGTGTCAATTGGTTGAATTTTTTTTATGAAAATTGCGCCGAAATCTATTTTTTTAAGGTTATGTTTTTTCGGTCATTATTGCAAATTTCGGTCAAAAATGCAAAATTTGGCCTTACTGAGAATTTTATTAAAGAACAATATTTATGCGCAGATAAAAAATTTGGTTATTATTAATTCACTTTTTACTAATTCGAAGTCTAAAATTAATTTGGTTCTTTTTAATTAAATTTTCACTAATTCGGCTATTATCACTTCTGATGTTTTTACTAATTCGAAATCTAAAATTAATTCAGTTCCTATTATTTAGTTTTTTACTAATTCGACTATTATTATTTCTGTGATTACTAATTCGGAATCTAAAATTAATTCGGTTCGTATTAATTAGGTTTTTATTAATTCATAATCTAAAATTAATTCGGTTCTTATTAATTCGGTTCTTATTAATTAGGTTTTCACTAATTCGGTGCTATTATTACTTTTGTTTTTACTAATTCGGAATCTAAAATTAATTCGGTTCGTATTAATTAGGTTTTTATTAATTCATAATCTAAAATTAATTCGGTTTTTATTAATTCGGTTTGTACTAATTCGGTTCTTATTAATTAGGTTTTCACTAATTCGGCGCTATTATTACTTCTGTTTTTACTAATTCAGAATCTAAAATTTATTAGGCTCTTATTAATTCGGTTCATGTTAATTAGGTTTTTACTAATTCGGCTCGTATTAATTCTGCTATCTATAATTCGTTTCGTGTATTAATTTTCTATTTACTAATTCGGTAACTAAAATGAATTTGCTTTTTAATTAATTCAGCTATTATTAATTCCATTTTAAATTTCTTTCTGAAAATTTCAACTAATAATGAATTTTATCAGTTAATCACATACGCACCATGTATAAATATATACTGTGTATATATATATATAGTGAACATGCCAAAGAATCCTTTAATACTTGTGTACAATTAAGATAAATAAAATTTTTTCGGTATTTACTTATTTTTTTTTTTTTTTAATTCAATTTTTTTGCCAAGACAAATATGTGTAACGAGAGAAAAATCTTATACAAGCGGTTAGCACAAGGGTATGTTAAAAATAAAAAGAGGAACTATAGAGAGGTAGGGGGGCTGGGGAGGGGGGGGAATGGAAAAATGCACCATCTTTTTTTTTTGGTCTGGATCGGACTACTACTCGAGTCGCACTTTGCAATCCGAAGCATGCACCCCGAGAGTCTTTATCGTGCAATGGTTCAGAGGAAGGGGCGAAGGGGGGGGGGTGAGGGGAGGTAAGGGAGTTTGGTCGGCCAGAGTTGAAGAAGTATAAGGAAAAAAGAGTCGCTGCCGACTCTCGCGCGGTATATCGTATAAGCAAGATTGCGGGTGAAATATATTGCGGGAAGGCGGTATGCGGCCGGACTCAAGATAAAAATCCGAGTCTCGTGTAAGAACTTACTTATAGAAAGTGGATATATACCTATATACCATATTACTATATATATATATATATATCCAATGCAACTATGTATGACTTTCCGTGTGGCGGCACTACTTAACTTGTGATGAAGAGGGAAAAAGAGGGATGGGAGGGGGTTAACTCTTTTACGTGTCGAGCATTGGCACGAAAAGTACACGATGCACCGCACTCTCTTGTTTTTTTACTTTTTCATTCTTGCGTTTTTTATTTGTTTATTTTTCAAACGTTTAACCATTTTTTTCCCTCTCGATATACTTTAAAAGTAATTTACTTTTTTGGAATTTTAGATTTTGTTTCCTTTTTTTTGGAAGTATAATAAATTTTTATTTATATCATAAAAGGAAATTTTTTAATTTAAATATAATTTAAAAAAAAAATTATTTTTTTAACATTTGTAATAGTATTTTATGGAGTTTTAATAATTTTTTACGTTTTAAACGTGCGTAGAACATGATAAATATGTGTACAATACTTATTCGCGTGCTAACAAATGCGTACAATGTTTCTGCGCATGATAAAAGTGCGCACATTACATCTGCGCAGTTTGCAAGTGCGTACAATACTTCTGCGCAGTTTTTTGCGCATGCTAATAGTACAAAAATATATGTCTGTTAACTGTAATTTTAATTTAATTAATCATTATTTTTTAATTTATTTTTTATTATATACTCTTATGTTATTCTTTTTTATTTATGTGTAATCAATCTTTTTCTTTGTTTGTTTTAGGTAAGTGAGATATTTTCATTATGCTGATGGACTTTTAATTCAGAGCAAGTAAGATATGCGTTTATTTTTTATTTTTTTTTTCCTACTTTATTTTATTTCAAAATTTTTCTCATAATACTTTTTTATGGTTATGTATATAATATTTTTTAAACTATATACTGTAAAAAAATTCCTGAATTATTTTACTACGATGAAATTTAGAAAAAAGTGACCCACACTCTAAAAGAAAAGCATTTAGCAAGTTGTAAAACGAGCTGGAAAATCAGAAGGCAACATAACCTAAAAAATTATTTTTATTTAATTGTAAATTTCTCACTTATTCCGTTCTCTTTTAGTTATAAATATATGTGTACTTTTGTTATATGTATTAAATATACATGAATTTAATTGAAAGAGACACACAATAAGTGAATATTTTACTAAATAAAAACAATTTTTAGGTTATGTTGCCTTCTGATTTTCCGGCTTGTAAATTTACAACGTGCTGAAAGTTTTTGTTTACAATGTAACTTTTTTCAAATTCCGACTTTGTAAAATAACAATGAATTTTTTTTACAGTATATATATACGTTAGATTTTGAGGTTAGGCTATAAAGAGACGTTCACAAACTACGTCACGCTATTTTATTCTATTTTTTAATCCCCCCTCCCCCCCTTGAAGTGTGACGTAGTTTGTAAACAATCCCTAAAGTTAAAATAAAATAGAAATGAGGTTAGGTAAGGTTGTATTTAAGTTTTCAGAGGTTAGATTTGAGGTAAAAGTTAGGCACAAAGTTTGACATAGAGGAAAATTTAAAAAAAAACATCAAATTAGATATACAGAAGTTAGGTTAAGTTTAAAATTAAACACAGGGTTTTGAGGTTATGTTAATGGTTAAAGTAGACATAAAACACAGAAAAAAGCTGATGTTATTTTGGTTGCGGGTAATTTTCTCCAATGCTAAAACCCATAAGATTTAACCCAGATTTAGGGTAAAATTTGTTGCGTGTGTTATTTTAACACTAATTCTGGTGTTAAAATAACACTTTGTTTTTTCTGTGAAGTTTTAAACACTTAATATCATGTTATTTATTATAAAAAAAGTTAATGTTATAATAATAATAATAAAATTTTTTTTTTAAATTATAAATATTATATTGATATATATTTCACTTAAAGCTTTATAAATGTAATAAACATCACAGTGGATAATAATTAATTAGTGTCGTGAAGGAAACAAGATTTCCGATCATGAAAATCCAAGTTTGGTATAGGGTGGGGTGGAATGGGTCGGATGGGTATCTCCTGAGGATCATTTAACCGAGATAATTGCCAAACATTGTTTACCTTGTTAGAGCTGCTGGTAGGTAGCTTGCCGGTAAACTTGCTCGAGTTAATAAGTGGCAAGTAGCGAGCAACAGCATATACATATATATATATATATAGAGTCCTGACAACAACAACAACAGCAGCAGCAACGCAGACTCCGAGTGCGAATCCCTGTGTAAATTAGCGTCTTCAATTTGTAAGTGTTCGCGTGACTGGTTGCCTCTTCTCTCTCTCTCTCTCTCTCTCTCTCTTCTAACTACATATATATAGTGTTGAGCTGATAGTAAACCCTACAATATGTTACTTGAGAGTATATAACAATAATGGCAATAATAACGGCTTTAGTCGTGAGTAACGATGCTTACAAAAGTTCATTACGCATCAAAGAGCCAAACAAGTTGCACGAAAATCGCGTAGGATCAATTTTCACCCTATAATAGTTACTCTATGTATAGATATAATGTAGACAAATTAACACATACACACTAATTTAAATTAAATTGATACTGAATTAATTTTTCTTTATTATAAATTATTGTTATTGGTACTATTTTATTTATTATAAATTAATAGGTGTATTATTATTTCACATAGAAAAAAATTTAACAGTAATTAAGCTGAGGTTTAATTTTCTTTTCTTTTTTTTGCAAATAATTATTTTATTTAATCATCATAATTTCTTGCATAATTGAGATTTCTACCTTTTCTTTTTTTTTGAACGACTTTCGCACTGTGTGAGATTAAAACTGAGATTAAAACTTGTATTAGAAGTGGGTCACGGAAAATTGATAATTCATGTAAATTTTTTGTTTTCTGATTTCAATTGTGCAAAAAACAAAAAAAAAAAAAAAAGTAGGTGTTAAAATTTTCCTTATAATTGCCTTTTATTCGATTTTTAATAAATTACAAAAAAATTAAAAAAATTTTTCTGAAAATTTGATGGTACATAATAATATTTGTATATTTATAGTATTAAATAACTAAATAATTAAGTAAATTTAATAACAATTTAGAAATAATTTCCATTTTACAGAGAATAACATAATAACAATAATAATAATAATAATAATAATAATAATAATAATCGAAAAATTTCGAATATTACCACGGTATGCGCATAGAACGTCTGCGCATTGGATACTAAACTTTGATAAACTTCATAGATGGCGAGCACTATCTCTCTCACAAGCGGTATTTTTTCTACTTAATAAAATAAAGTTCAGGGCCAGTGAAGTAATGAAAAATAATTTAATTACTATAATTAAGTATATTAATAATAATAAAATAATAATAATACATATAGATTAGAAATAACAAATAAATAATTGAATAGTTAATTAGTTTTTTGTAGCTTTGGAAAGTTGTAATTTTTTTTTTTACTATTTTTCCCCTTCGTTTTTTGTATAATATAAAAAAATGTCGAGAGAATCTCATTAAGCAAATAATATTTGAAAATATCATTCGACGAGTCATTTATAGGTGTTAATTAAATCATTGAATCAGATGATTCCTTGAAGTCAATAATTTCTGAACTCTCACTCTCTGCAAAATGAGAATTCGCCTTTAGTTTTGTTCGTAGAATTCTAGTGGTGTGTGCGTTTGAAGGTTGAAGATGGGAAGTTGATAAAAAGCCCTTTGCATTCGACGTCCGGTATAAGTAACCACTCCTCATAAGTAATTATTATTCTACGTGCGGCAACATGATGTTTCTTTATTTATATATATATATATATATATATATATATATATATATATATATATATTTTTAGTTTCCTTTTCTAACATTCTTAATTTTGATGATTTAATTTTTTTTTCTTTTATTGGTAGCAAATATATATATATAATTCCTCTCAATTTTAGAGGACTGTAACCAAAATAATTCCTCTGAATTTTAGAGGACAGTTACCAAAATAATTCCTCTCAATTTTAGAGGACAGTTACCAAAATAATTCCTCTCAATTTTAGAGGACTGTAACCAAAATAATTCCTCTCAATTTGAGACTAGAAATATAATAATTGGAATATTTTAATCTGCAGATTAAAAGTATTTCCTCTCAATTTGAGAGAAATGTTGAAAATGTAAAGTAAGCGAAATATTTTATTCTAAAAAGAGGAAACATTTACTTTCATTTTGATGGAATCTTTTCTTTTTGTTTATACCATAAAAGTTTTTCCTCTCAATTTAAGAGTGATTTGGGAATATTGTTTTTTTTCTTACTCTCCTATTAATGAAAAATTATAATATTTAATTAAAATAGAGAGGGTAAATTTTTTTTTTTTAATTTTATATATATATATGTATTTACGATTATAATTAAGAAATGTCTTATCAAGCTTTATAGGGTAAATGAGTGTAAAGGTTTTGGTTATAACAGCTTTGGAACGTTTTGTCGCTTGCAATTAAAGGGATTAATTTACATACTGCTGGATTAACCGTTCAACCATGAATTATTCAAGTGAATGCTAATGCGTCGTCGAGGCTGAAGTAAAGTCAAATAATTGAATGCTCCTCTCTTGTGTTGAGAATATAGGGAAGAAAAAGTGGGGGGGAAGGGGTCAATGAGTCCTATATATATACCCCAATTGAAATTGTCCCTTATAAAAAAAAAGACGTACTTTTTTTTTATCATTATTGTATCATTATTATCATTATTTTAATTATTGGACAAATACATTTTTTTTAACCCTATTAGTATAGTGACAATTTCTTATTATATTCTTCTTTTTGAGAGGATATTATTTGAAAAAATGTCAATTTTCCTCTTAAAATAAGATTTTTTTTATGCGCTAAAAGTGTTTCAATTACACTCTATATTCAAGTAGAAAAAAAACTACTTCAACGGAGAATATTCTTGTTTTTAGAGGATTATGTCAAATACTAAATTAATGGTTTTTTTGTCATTTCTTTGAAAATATAATAAAATCTACTTTACTCTTATTTTGAGAGGAAAAAAAAAATAATTTCCTCCCAAAAATAAAAATAGTTTCTTGTTAGACTAAATTAATTGTATTTCTGTTACTCTTTCAAAAATATGATAAAATCTACTTTATTCTTGTTTTGAGAGGACAAAGGGCAATTTTCCTCTCAAAATGAGATTAATTTATTTTTCTATGTGAAAAAAGTGAATATCTTAATGTAATCTATCGTATATATGTATAATGATGATAATAATAATAATAATAATAATAATAATAATAATAAGACAAGAAGCTTTAAAGTGTGCGTCGAGGCGTATAGAAAAGCCGATGAACCATGAAGAGAATAGCCAGGGGGACTATATATTCTCTCTTTCTCTCTCTCTCTCTCTCTCCCTCTCTTTCTTCATGATCGTCTCTCAATATACAGCTGATGGTTAAGGGCTTCTTACCCACCAACCGGTTTTACAGAGGCAATGTTGTCGGCAAATCCGCGACAACCAAGAAAATAAAGGTGGGAAGCAACATTTCGCGATTCACATCATCGTATATCCATACATAATATCGAATATCTTGACGATCACCCAAGATATATATATATATATATTATATAGCTTCCCGTGTTTTAAAATAAAAGAAATTTAGAATAAAAAAATTTTTTTTTAAATAATTAAATACATTAAAATATTGTTTATTTAAAAAAAAATTGTTAATACAAATTTAATAATACAAAAAGAAGGTACAGTGGAAAAAAATTTTTACTTGTATCAGCGATACGTTTCACTGGGACAGCTGATATGTTTCACTAAAACAGTAAAAGTTTTCGCTAATCTAGAGAAACATATATCGCTGTTTTAAATAAAAAATTTTTTTCCGTGTATAATCTCATATTGAGAGGAAAATGTATTATTTCATTTTCCGATCTAGTAAAAATGATATCAATTTGATTAAAGCGGGGGGTTTTTTTTTTCTTTTTTTTTTTTTAAATAAAAAGTAGAATATTCCTCTTAGTTTAAGAATATTTCTCTTTTTTGATTTATAAATTTATTTTGAAGGGAATATTTAAAGATTTCAAGTTAAAATTGTCCACAATCATATAATTACCCTTAGGAACTTTAAATAATATTTTAAATAAATAATTGTTTAGGAAAAAAAATGCAATCCTCTTATTTATATATAGATGAATTGTCATAAATAATAAGTAACCAATTTCAATCGTAACTTTTAACCATTGCACGGCATTTTTTTCAATTTCCTTTTTAAAAAAATTAAAAATAGTATTTAAAAGTAGAATATTTCTATTAATTTAAAAATATTTCTCATTTTTGATAAAAAAAATTTGAAATTAATTAAAAAAAAATTTGAAAGAAATTGTCAGAACATCTCTTACTTCAAAATATACGCGGAAAATGTGTTTTTTCTCACGAACCAAATGTTAGTGGTTGTTGCGAGTAAAATTGCATAAGAAACATTTACGCGTAATAGCATTGGCCAGCAAAAGTAAAGGAGCGAATAGCAAATATGGTAGAAAAAAAGGCGAGAGAGAGAGAAAAAAAGGGAAAGAGAGAGAGAGAGAGAGAGAGAGAGAGAGAGTAGAGGACGATATCGAAGTAAAAGCTTTGTCGGCAAGTCACCAGGAAGGTGCTCATTATATTGCCAACTTTATCGCGATTTTGCAGGGACAACTTCAAAGAGTCATGAAGCAGCAAACACCTTTCTCTCTCTCTCTCTCTCTCTCTCTCTCTCTCTCTCGCCCTCGAGAAATATACATATATTATACTCGGTAATATATTCGTAATCAGCTTTTAAAATTATTTTTAAACACAACTTCTTTATGCAATAATTTCACTTACATATATAATATTCTATTTATAGGAGGAAAATAAAAAAAAAATTTTTTTTGTTGGTTATGTGTTCAATGTTATGTGTTATGGCTTCAATAAATATTCGGCTAAATAAATATTTTTGCCTAATAAATATTTAACCTATCTAAAATTCATCTTCATAAATATTTGGCATAATAAATATTTGACTTAATAGAAATTTCGCTAAATAAATAGTTGGGCCTAACAAAATATTTAGCCTAACTTAAATTCAGCTTCATAAATATCTGGTCTAATTAATATTTAACTTAATAGAAATTTGGCTAAATTAATGATTGAGCCTAATAAATATTTAGCCTATTTAAAATTTAGTTACTTCAATATTTCGCCTACTAAATATTAGGTGTAATAAATATTTAACTTAATAGAAATTTTGCTAAACTAATTATTGAGCCTAATAAATATTTAGCCTATTTAAAATGTAGTTACTTCAATATTTCGCCTACTAAATATTGGGTCTAATAAATATTTAACTTAATAGAAATTTTACCAAACAAAATAGTTTGGCCTAACAAATATTTAGTCTAATTAAATTTCAGCTACATAAATAGAGTTTGGCCTAAAAATTATTTAACTTAATAGAATTTTGCTAAACAAATGATTTAGCCTAGATTAAATATTTAGCCTAATGAAAATTTAACTACATAAATATTTTGCCCCAATAAATATTTAGTTTTACTAAAATTCAGTTAAATATATGGATTACTCAGATTATTAGGCTAATAAACATTTTGTTTAATTAAAAATATTGGCTAAATAAATATTTTTGACAAATAATTATTTACCTCAATTGAAATTCCGTTAAATTAATATATTTGACCGAATAAATAGTTTGCCTAATTGAAATTGCAGCTAAATAAATATATATTTTCTCTAATAAATATTTACCTTAATGTAAATTCAGCTAAATATTTGACTTAAAAATTATTAAGCTTAATTGAATCTTTGCTAAATAAATATTTGTCGTATCAGTTACTTGTACTTAATTGAAATTTGTCTTTATAAATATTTGGCTTAACAATTATTAAGCTTAATTGAAACTTTGCTAAATAAATTATTGGTTTTAACAATTATTTTACTTAATTGAAATTTTGGCTTAATAAATAGTTGGCCTAAAAATTATTAAGCTTAATTAAAAGTTGGCTGAATAAATATTTGGCTTAAAAATTGATTAAACTTTATTGAAATTTGAATAAATAAATGTTTGGCTCAACAATTATTAAGCTCAATTGAAAGTTGGTTAAATAAATATTTGGCTTAACAATTATTTAGCTTAATTAAAAGTTGGCTAAATAAATATTTGGCTTAAAAATGATTAATCTTAATTAAAATTTGAATAAATAAATGTTTGGCTCAACAATTATTAAGCTCAATTGAAAGTTGGCTAAATAAATATTTGGCTTAACAATTATTTAGCTTAATTAAAAGTTGGCTTAATAAATATTTGGCTCAACAATTATTGATTTTAACTTAAATTTGTTGGAATAATTTTTTTGCTTAATAGAAATTTGGCTAAATAAAAAAATTCTGTAATTTTTGTTGTGTTTTTTTTGCAGTATTATTTTCCATTTTTTTTGAAGTGAAATTGTGTGTATAAATTGCAATTGTGTGGAAAAATATGAACGGATGTGGCGCGAGAGCTTTGTACGTGCGTTGCCGGAAGTTTGAAAGTGAGCTTTTAATGGCCATGAAGAGTCGACGCGTGCCATAGCAGAGAGTGCTCGTGAGATAATTACAATTTCAACTTCCATTTCGATGCAATGCTTTATTTATTCTCTCTCATCGTTTCTTTTCACCTTTCTCTATATATATATATATATATATATTTTGTCAACACATTATATATTCCCGGATTTTTTTTTTCTTTTTCTTTTTTTTCATTATTTCTTTCTTTTTTCTCTCTTTTTCTCTCTTCCCTTTTGCCTTATGGAAACTCTCGAGTGTTTGCAACAGCGTAAAAATAAAAATTTACTTCACGCTCAAATTGACTCTTTTTAGTTTTTTAAGAATTTTTTTTTTGTTTTTGATTTATATATGATAGCGAGAATATAATATACAGAATGAGTGAAGGCGGGAAAAATAAAATTGAGAAAAAAAAATGAAGAAGCAAGATAAAAAATAGGGAAAAAGAAGAGTGAAAAGAGATAAAAAAAAAGAAAGAAAGAGAAAAAAATAGAGATTAATTGAATAGAGCGTGAATGCATACAGTGTGTGCAACCTCGTAAAATTAACCCTTTCCTCTTTCCTTCCTTCCTTTCTTTCTTCCGCATGAAAATTCACATTCAGCGACAGTTTTCCATCTTTTCTTTTGCGCGTCACTCGTTTCTCGTGTCCCCCCCTTATATATACGCGGAAATTGAAAAGGTTGGATCACTCAAAACTCCGATCATGTGCTTCGCTAAACGCGAGATCTTCTTTTCTTTCTTTCGTAAAAAAAAGAAATAAAAAATAAAAGTAGAGAAAGAGAAAGAGAGGGAGAGAGAAAATCTTTTGTCCTATTCACCGTGAAATTTTACGCCTTTTCAACACGGCATTTTACATTACTTTTCATGGAAGTAACGACCTATTGAAGAAACAAGAAACTATTCAGAGTTAAATTTTCCGTTAAAATACACAATTTCAAAAGAAAAATCCCCTTGCCAACACTTTAGATTTTTGTTTTCTTTTTTTTATATTAAATGACAATTTTTCAAAATATAGAGAGCATAAAAAATAATAATAATGATAATAATAATAATAATAATTAGTCTCCGGGCATCTTCAATACGAGTCATTAAGCAAAGTTTCTTTTTTTTCTGAATTCGTATTTAGTTTCTAATTGGATTTTTAATTTTCAGTTAATTGAATTTTTAACTAAATAAAATTATTTTTAAAATATTATTAATTAAAAAAAAAAATATTTTTTTTATTTATAAAAATGTAAAAATATTTCAAAAAAGAAACACAAAAAAATATTTATAAAATGTAAATACAGGGTAATTTTTATGCTCTGAACTCCCTAAAAAATTTTTTTTTTACGCATTAATTTAAAAATATCAAATTGATACCAAAAATATCAAATTGATATACAAAATTTGTATCAATTTGATATTTTCAGTATATCAATTTGATACTTTTAAATTAGTGTGTATATAAGAAAGGAAAAATAAATTTCTTAGATAAAAATCACCCAGTATAAGTGAAATAATATTTTAAAAAATAAAATTATAATTGCAAAATATTTTAATTGTGTCGAAATTATATTTTGAAATTATATCTTTATATATACCTGCGCTCATTTCGTGTTTATGGTCATAACAAATAAAGGTCATAACATTATGTCTATTATATTATTGAAAATTTCCAAAGTAATTAAATCAGTTGCAATTCGTGTATTGACCTGTTTAGACAAGAAAATTTCTAACAGTGAAATTAAGAAAATAATCTTGACTTTTAAGAATATTTTTATACTTAAATTCAGTTTATATTATTTTTAAAATAGAAATATGTACTTAATTTAAGAATATTTTAATACTTAAATTCAGTAAATATTCGTAAAATAGGAATACATATATACTTAATTTAAGTTTGAAATATTCTTGAAATAATTATTCTTAAAATAAGAATATATACTGAATTTAAGTATGAAATATTCTTAAATAGGCGCCAAGTGTTTCTTAATTTCACTTTCTGTGTTTTTCCGTGTAGAAGTGCCACAAGTAGGTTAGTGTAAATTTTGTTTTTGAATCGCGTGTATCCGGCCAATAGAAGAAAATATATACGCATGACTAAGGTTAGATTATTTTTAATAAATTAATTTGTTTTTCTATTATTTTTTAATTAAATTATTGTTCTATTTTTTTTAAATTTAATATAAATATTCTCTCCAAATCTGAATCATAGTAAAAAATTTTACTAATTTAAATTATAGTGAAAAATTTATAATTCTTTATTTTGCATGATATTTAAAATAAAAACATTATTACCACCCTTTAAAAAAAATAGCGCAACAATTCACCGTCAATTAACATTGAAAGTAAATAAATCAAATGGAAAGAAAAATACCTCCCTGAAGTACGCAACGTTTATCTTAAACGAAAAATTTTTTTTTAATAATTACATAAAACTCCTTAAAATAGGTACAAACTAATGAAAAAAAACCAAAAATACAGTTTAGAAAAAAAAATTACACAAATTACACCCCAAACACCCACTAAAATTTGAAAAAATTGAAAAAAAATCGAAAAAAATTCATTAATTTAAATCTAAATGCGGGACCAAAGATTTTATTGTTCTTTTTACATCTTTATATGTCCCTTGGAATGTAAAAAAATTGTGGGCGAATTTGATGATCCGCAACCCCGATTTTTGGACCCCTAAAATTTGAAAAAATCCAAAAAAAATCGAAAAAAAATACATCATTTCAATTCTAAATGCGGGACCAAAAATTTTATTGTTCTTTTTACATCTTTGTATGTCCCTTGGAATGAATAAAAAATGTGGGCGAATTTGATGATCCGCAACCCCGATTTTTGGACCCCTAAAGTTTGAAAAAATCCAAAAAAATCGAAAAAAAATCGAAAAAAAATTCATCATTTCAATTCTAAATACGGGACCAAAAATTTTATTGTTCTTTTTACATCTTTATATGTCCCTTGGAATGTAAAAAAATTGTTGGCGAAATTCATGATCCGCAACCCCGATTTTTTGACCCCTAAAGTTTGCAAAAATCCAAAAAAATCCAAAAAAATCGAAAAAAAATTCATCATTTCAATTCTAAATGCGGGACCAAAAATTTTATTGTTCTTTTTACATCTTTATATGTCCCTTAGAATGTAAAAAAAATGTGGGCGAATTTGATGATCCGCAAACCCGATTTTTTGACCCCTAAAGTTTGAAAAAAATCGAAAAAAAATTCATCATTTCAATTCTAAATACGGGACCAAAAATTTTATTGTTCTTTTTACATCTTTATATGTCCCTTGGTATGTAAAAAAATCGTGGGCGAAATTCATGATCCGCAACCCCGATTTTTTGACCCCTAAAGTTTGAAAAAAATTTGAAAAAATCCAAATAAATCGAAAAAAAATTCATCATTTCAATTCTAAATGCGGGACCAAAAATTTTATTGTTCTTTTTACATCTTTATATGTCCCTTGGAATGAAAAAAAAATGTGGGCGAATTTGATGATCCGCAACCCCGATTTTTGGACCCCTTAAAATTTGAAAAAATCCAAAAAAATCGAAAAAAAATTCATCATTTCAATTCTAAATGCGGGACCAAAAATTTTATTGTTGTTTTTGCATCTTTATATGTCCCTTGGTATGTAAAAAAATTGTTGGCGAAATTCATGATCCGCAACCCCGATTTTTTGACCCCTAAAGTTTGCAAAAATCCAAAAAAATCCAAAAAAATCGAAAAAAAATTCATCATTTCAATTCTAAATGCGGGACCAAAAATTTTATTGTTCTTTTTACATCTTTATATGTCCCTTAGAATGTAAAAAAAATGTGGGCGAATTTGATGATCCGCAAACCCGATTTTTTGACCCCTAAAGTTTGAAAAAAATTTAAAAAAATTAAAAAAAATCGAAAAAAAATTCATCATTTCAATTCTAAATACGGGACCAAAAATTTTATTGTTCTTTTTACATCTTTATATGTCCCTTGGTATGTAAAAAAATCGTGGGCGAAATTCATGATCCGCAACCCCGATTTTTTGACCCCTAAAGTTTGAAAAAAATTTGAAAAAATCCAAAAAAATCGAAAAAAAATTCATCATTTCAATTCTAAATGCGGGACCAAAAATTTTATTGTTCTTTTTACATCTTTATATGTCCCTTGGAATGAAAAAAAAATGTGGGCGAATTTGATGATCCGCAACCCCGATTTTTGGACCCCTTAAAATTTGAAAAAATCCAAAAAAATCGAAAAAAAATTCATCATTTCAATTCTAAATGCGGGACCAAAAATTTTATTGTTGTTTTTGCATCTTTATATGTCCCTTGGTATGTAAAAAAATTGTTGGCGAAATTCATGATCCGCAACCCCGATTTTTTGACCCCTAAAGTTTGCAAAAATCCAAAAAAATCCAAAAAAATCGAAAAAAAATTCATCATTTCAATTCTAAATGCGGGACCAAAAATTTTATTGTTCTTTTTACATCTTTATATGTCCCTTAGAATGTAAAAAAAATGTGGGCGAATTTGATGATCCGCAAACCCGATTTTTTGACCCCTAAAGTTTGAAAAAAATTTAAAAAAATTAAAAAAAATCGAAAAAAAATTCATCATTTCAATTCTAAATACGGGACCAAAAATTTTATTGTTCTTTTTACATCTTTATATGTCCCTTGGTATGTAAAAAAAACGTGGGCGAAATTCATGATCCGCAACCCCGATTTTTTGACCCCTAAAGTTTGAAAAAAATTTGAAAAAATCCAAAAAAATCGAAAAAAAATTCATCATTTCAATTCTAAATGCGGGACCAAAAATTTTATTGTTCTTTTTACATCTTTATATGTCCCTTGGAATGAAAAAAAAATGTGGGCGAATTTGATGATCCGCAACCCCGATTTTTGGACCCCTTAAAATTTGAAAAAATCCAAAAAAATCGAAAAAAAATTCATCATTTCAATTCTAAATGCGGGACCAAAAATTTTATTGTTCTTTTTACATCTTTATATGTCCCTTAGAATGTAAAAAAAATGTGGGCGAATTTGATGATCCGCAAACCCGATTTTTTGACCCCTAAAGTTTGAAAAAAATTTAAAAAAATTAAAAAAAATCGAAAAAAAATTCATCATTTCAATTCTAAATACGGGACCAAAAATTTTATTGTTCTTTTTACATCTTTATATGTCCCTTGGTATGTAAAAAAATCGTGGGCGAAATTCATGATCCGCAACCCCGATTTTTTGACCCCTAAAGTTTGAAAAAAATTTGAAAAAATCCAAAAAAATCGAAAAAAAATTCATCATTTCAATTCTAAATGCGGGACCAAAAATTTTATTGTTCTTTTTACATCTTTATATGTCCCTTGGAATGAAAAAAAAATGTGGGCGAATTTGATGATCCGCAACCCCGATTTTTGGACCCCTTAAAATTTGAAAAAATCCAAAAAAATCGAAAAAAAATTCATCATTTCAATTCTAAATGCGGGACCAAAAATTTTATTGTTGTTTTTGCATCTTTATATGTCCCTTGGTATGTAAAAAAATTGTTGGCGAAATTCATGATCCGCAACCCCGATTTTTTGACCCCTAAAGTTTGCAAAAATCCAAAAAAATCCAAAAAAATCGAAAAAAAATTCATCATTTCAATTCTAAATGCGGGACCAAAAATTTTATTGTTCTTTTTACATCTTTATATGTCCCTTAGAATGTAAAAAAAATGTGGGCGAATTTGATGATCCGCAAACCCGATTTTTTGACCCCTAAAGTTTGAAAAAAATTTAAAAAAATTAAAAAAAATCGAAAAAAAATTCATCATTTCAATTCTAAATACGGGACCAAAAATTTTATTGTTCTTTTTACATCTTTATATGTCCCTTGGTATGTAAAAAAAACGTGGGCGAAATTCATGATCCGCAACCCCGATTTTTTGACCCCTAAAGTTTGAAAAAAATTTGAAAAAATCCAAAAAAATCGAAAAAAAATTCATCATTTCAATTCTAAATGCGGGACCAAAAATTTTATTGTTCTTTTTACATCTTTATATGTCCCTTGGAATGAAAAAAAAATGTGGGCGAATTTGATGATCCGCAACCCCGATTTTTGGACCCCTTAAAATTTGAAAAAATCCAAAAAAATCGAAAAAAAATTCATCATTTCAATTCTAAATGCGGGACCAAAAATTTTATTGTTGTTTTTGCATCTTTATATGTCCCTTGGTATGTAAAAAAATTGTTGGCGAAATTCATGATCCGCAACCCCGATTTTTTGACCCCTAAAATTTGCAAAAATCCAAAAAAATCCAAAAAAATCGAAAAAAAATTCATCATTTCAATTCTAAATGCGGGACCAAAAATTTTATTGTTCTTTTTACATCTTTATATGTCCCTTGGAATGAAAAAAAAATGTGGGCGAATTTGATGATCCGCAACCCCGATTTTTGGACCCCTTAAAATTTGAAAAAATCCAAAAAAATCGAAAAAAAATTCATCATTTCAATTCTAAATGCGGGACCAAAAATTTTATTGTTGTTTTTGCATCTTTATATGTCCCTTGGTATGTAAAAAAATTGTTGGCGAAATTCATGATCCGCAACCCCGATTTTTTGACCCCTAAAGTTTGCAAAAATCCAAAAAAATCCAAAAAAATCGAAAAAAAATTCATCATTTCAATTCTAAATGCGGGACCAAAAATTTTATTGTTCTTTTTACATCTTTATATGTCCCTTAGAATGTAAAAAAAATGTGGGCGAATTTGATGATCCGCAAACCCGATTTTTTGACCCCTAAAGTTTGAAAAAAATTTAAAAAAATTAAAAAAAATCGAAAAAAAATTCATCATTTCAATTCTAAATACGGGACCAAAAATTTTATTGTTCTTTTTACATCTTTATATGTCCCTTGGTATGTAAAAAAATCGTGGGCGAAATTCATGATCCGCAACCCCGATTTTTTGACCCCTAAAGTTTGAAAAAAATTTGAAAAAATCCAAAAAAATCGAAAAAAAATTCATCATTTCAATTCTAAATGCGGGACCAAAAATTTTATTGTTCTTTTTACATCTTTATATGTCCCTTGGAATGAAAAAAAAATGTGGGCGAATTTGATGATCCGCAAACCCGATTTTTTGACCCCTAAAGTTTGAAAAAAATCGAAAAAAAATTCATCATTTCAATTCTAAATACGGGACCAAAGATTTTATTGTTCTTTTTACATCTTTATATGTCCCTTGGTATGTAAAAAAATCGTGGGCGAAATTCATGATCCGCAACCCCGATTTTTTGACCCCTAAAGTTTGAAAAAAATTTGAAAAAATCCAAAAAAATCGAAAAAAAATTCATCATTTCAATTCTAAATGCGGGACCAAAAATTTTATTGTTCTTTTTACATCTTTATATGTCCCTTGGAATGAAAAAAAAATGTGGGCGAATTTGATGATCCGCAACCCCGATTTTTGGACCCCTTAAAATTTGAAAAAATCCAAAAAAATCGAAAAAAAATTCATCATTTCAATTCTAAATGCGGGACCAAAAATTTTATTGTTGTTTTTGCATCTTTATATGTCCCTTGGTATGTAAAAAAATTGTTGGCGAAATTCATGATCCGCAACCCCGATTTTTTGACCCCTAAAATTTGCAAAAATCCAAAAAAATCCAAAAAAATCGAAAAAAAATTCATCATTTCAATTCTAAATGCGGGACCAAAAATTTTATTGTTCTTTTTACATCTTTATATGTCCCTTGGAATGAAAAAAAAATGTGGGCGAATTTGATGATCCGCAACCCCGATTTTTGGACCCCTTAAAATTTGAAAAAATCCAAAAAAATCGAAAAAAAATTCATCATTTCAATTCTAAATGCGGGACCAAAAATTTTATTGTTGTTTTTGCATCTTTATATGTCCCTTGGTATGTAAAAAAATTGTTGGCGAAATTCATGATCCGCAACCCCGATTTTTTGACCCCTAAAGTTTGCAAAAATCCAAAAAAATCCAAAAAAATCGAAAAAAAATTCATCATTTCAATTCTAAATGCGGGACCAAAAATTTTATTGTTCTTTTTACATCTTTATATGTCCCTTAGAATGTAAAAAAAATGTGGGCGAATTTGATGATCCGCAAACCCGATTTTTTGACCCCTAAAGTTTGAAAAAAATTTAAAAAAATTAAAAAAAATCGAAAAAAAATTCATCATTTCAATTCTAAATACGGGACCAAAAATTTTATTGTTCTTTTTACATCTTTATATGTCCCTTGGTATGTAAAAAAATCGTGGGCGAAATTCATGATCCGCAACCCCGATTTTTTGACCCCTAAAGTTTGAAAAAAATTTGAAAAAATCCAAAAAAATCGAAAAAAAATTCATCATTTCAATTCTAAATGCGGGACCAAAAATTTTATTGTTCTTTTTACATCTTTATATGTCCCTTGGAATGAATAAAAAATGTGGGCGAATTTGATGATCCGCAACCCCGATTTTTGGACCCCTAAAAATTTGAAAAAATCCAAAAAAATCGAAAAAAAATCGAAAAAAAATTCATCATTTCAATTCTAAATACGGGACCAAAAATTTTATTGTTCTTTTTACATCTTTATATGTCCCTTGGAATGAAAAAAAAATGTGGGCGAATTTGATGATCCGCAACCCCGATTTTTTGACCCCTAAAATTTGAAAAAATCCAAAAAAATCGAAAAAAAATTCATCATTTCAATTATAAAAACGGGACCAAAGATTTTATTGTTCTTTTTACATCTTTATATGTCCCTTGGAATGTAAAAAAATTGTGGGCGAATTTGATGATCCGCAACCTAGATTTTTTGACCCCTAAAGTTTGAAAAAAATTTGAAAAAATCGAAAAAAATCGAAAAAAAATTCATCATTTCAATTCTAAATACGGGACCAAAGATTTTATTGTTCTTTTTACATCTTTATATGTCCCTTGGTATGTAAAAAAATTGTGGGCGAAATTCATGATCCGCAACACCGATTTTTTGACCCCTAAAGTTTGAAAAAATCCAAAAAAATTGAAAAAAAATCGAAAAAAAATTCATCATTTCAATTCTAAATACGGGACCAAAAATTTTATTGTTCTTTTTACATCTTTATATGTCCCTTGAAATGAAAAAAAAATGTGGGCGAATTTGATGATCCGCAACCCCGATTTTTTGACCCCTAAAATTTGAAAAAATCGAAAAAAATCGAAAAAAAATTCATCATTTCAATTCTAAAAACGGGATCAAAGATTTTATTGTTCTTTTTACATCTTTATATGTCCCTTGGTATGTAAAAAAATTGTTGGCGAAATTCACGATCCGCAACCCCGATTTTTTGACCCCTAAAGTTTGAAAAAAATTTGAAAAAATCGAAAAAAAATTCATCATTTCAATTCTAAATGCGGGACCAAAAATTTTATTGTTGTTTTTGCATTTTTATATGTCCCTTGGAATGAAAAAAAAATGTGGGCGAATTTGATGATCCGCAACCCCGATTTTTTGACCCCTAAAATTTGAAAAAATCCAAAAAAATCGAAAAAAAATTCATCATTTCAATCCTAAATGCGGGACCAAAAATTTTATTTTTGTTTTTGCATCTTTATATGTCCCTTGGTTTGTAAAAAAATTGTGGGCGAAATTCATGATCCGCAACCCCGATTTTTTGACCCTTAAAGTTTGAAAAAAATCCAAAAAAATCGAAAAAAAATTTATCATTTTAAATCTAAATTCGGGACCAAAAATTTTATTGTTGTTTTTGCATCTATATATGTCCCTTAGGACGTAAAAAAATTGTGGACGTATTTGATTTTATTTTTATTCACTTTACAAAATTTTTATTTGTTTGAATTTTTATTTTCTTGAATTTTTATTTTCTTGAATTTTCATTTAATATAATAGGCATTTTGAAGAGTTTTTATCGTGTAGAATTTCATTGCATAGAATAATAATTGTGTCAAATTAAATTCTACTAAAAGAAAATTCTAAGTAATGATTTTAAAGCTTAATCATGTGTCCTGAAAATTTTCACGAATTTGGCATCATTTCTATTGCCTGTAGTCTAGATGCGTGTGTGGCGGGGATAGAACCGAGAGCGGATATTCGGCTTCGTTCGGCTCAGATCGGCTCTTTGCTTGGCACTGGCCTCGCCGCTCTCCCCATCAGACCCCGGCGAAAGTCTATAACTCCTTGGAAATCTTATTTTTCTTTTCTCGACATATTCGTTCGCTCTCCACTCCGACCCAACTTAAACTTGCTTTGGTGAAACAGTGAAGCTTTATGTTTGAGTCAATATTATTTAGTGGTGATATGATCCTGAAAAATTCTGAATTTTTTTTCAGTGATTGAAATTTTAAATTTTTATCATGAATAAAATTGTAATGTCCATAATATTAAAAATTTTCAAAAATTTAAAATTTGTGTAATTATTATGTCAAAACTATTATAACCAGTTAGTAGAATATTTAAAAATGTATTAATTTATTTATTATTATGTAAATTAAAAACAAATATTCTAACAAAATTATTGGGTAGTAATTAAAAATTAAAAATGTTCTACAATACATTTGTTTTTTAAAATCAAGATTTCAAAAAATGTTCAAAAATTTTAATATTAAAAACTTTATATTTATGTTATTCATGATAAAAATTTAAAATGTCCATGATATTTCAGTTTTTCAATAACTGAAAAAATATCCGAATTTTTCAGGACCATGTCACCACTAAATAAAATTGACACAAATATAAAATATTTAAAATTTCACTGTTTCACCAAAGCAAGTTTAAGTTGGGTCGGAGTGGAGAGCGAACGAATATGTCGAGAAAAGAAAAATAAGATTTCCAAGGAGTTATAGACTTTCGCCGGGGTCTGATGGGGAGAGCGGCGAGGCCAGTGCCAAGCAAAGAGCCGATCTGAGCCGAACGAAGCCGAATATTCGCTCTCGGTTCTATCCCCGCCACACACGCATCTAGACTACAGGCAATGGCCATCACGTCTGTTTTATGATTTTTGGGACAGATGATTATGCTCTAAACATAATTAGTTAGAATTTTCATTTTATAGTCTTTCATTTATCATAATTATTTTTCAGTCAAATTTTTATTTGTGTGAATAAGTATTGTGCAGAATTTTTATCAAACCAAACAAAAAAACAATTCACAGAAATTTTATTTGTTTGAATCTTTACTTGTCAGTATTTTTAATAGCTCCAATTTTCATTTAACATAATAATCATTTTCAAGAATTTTTATTGGTTAAGTAAAAATTCTGTATGTAGTATGAATAATCCTTAATATGGAGATTATGTCAAATAATAATTAGAACAAATGTATTTTTTTTCGATTTTTTCAAATTTTAGGGGTGAAAAAATAAAAGTTGCGGATCATGAAATTCGCCAACAATTTTTTTACATTCCAAAAAACATATATAGATGCGAAAACAACATGTAAAAGATGTAAAAAGAACAATAAAATCTTTGGACCCGTATTTAGAATTGAAATGATGAATTTTTTTTCTATTTTTTTCGATTTTTTCAAATTTTTTTCAAACTTTAGGGGTCAAAAAATCGGGGTTGCGGATCATCAAATTCGCCCACAATTTTTTTACATTCCAAGGGACATATAAAGATGCAAAAACAACAATAAAATCTTTGGTCCCGCATTTAGAATTGAAATGATGAATTTTTTTTCGATTTTTTTTGGATTTTTTCAAATTTTAGGGGTCCAAAAATCGGGGTTGCGGATCATCAAATTCGCCCACAATTTTTTTACATTCCAAGGGACATATAAAGATGCAAAAACAACAATAAAATCTTTGGTCCCGCATTTAGAATTGAAATAATGAATTTTTTTTCGATTTTTTTTAAATTTTTTTAAATTTTTTTCAAACTTTAGGGGTCAAAAAATCGGGTTTGCGGATCATCAAATTCGCCCACATTTTTTTGACATTCTAAGGGACATATAAAGATGCAAAAACAACAATAAAATTTTTGGTCCCGCATTTAGAATTGAAATGATGAATTTTTTTTCGATTTTTTTGGATTTTTTCAAATTTTAGGGGTCCAAAAATCGGGGTTGCGGATCATCAAATTCGCCCACATTTTTTTTACATTCTAAGGGACATATAAAGATGCAAAAACAACAATAAAATCTTTGGTCCCGCATTTAGATTTAAATTAATGAATTTTTTTTCGATTTTTTTTGGATTTTTTCAAATTTTAGGGGTCCAAAAATCGGGGTTGCGGATCATCAAATTCGCCCACAATTTTTTTACATTCCAAGGGACATATAAAGATGCAAGAACAACAATAAAATTTTTGGTCCCGCATTTAGAATTGAAATGATGTATTTTTTTTCGATTTTTTTTGGATTTTTTCAAATTTTAGGGGTCCAAAAATCGGGGTTGCGGATCATCAAATTCGCCCACAATTTTTTTACATTCCAAGGGACATATAAAGATGCAAAAACAACAATAAAATCTTTGGTCCCGCATTTAGAATTGAAAGGATGAATTTTTTTTCGATTTTTTTTAATTTTTTTTAATTTTTTTCAAACTTTAGGGGTCAAAAAATCGGGTTTGCGGATCATCAAATTCGCCCACATTTTTTTTACATTCTAAGGGACATATAAAGATGCAAAAACAACAATAAAATCTTTGGTCCCGCATTTAGAATTGAAATAATGAATTTTTTTTCGATTTTTTTTTAATTTTTTTAAATTTTTTTCAAACTTTAGGGGTCAAAAAATCGGGTTTGCGGATCATCAAATTCGCCCACATTTTTTTTACATTCTAAGGGACATATAAAGATGCAAAAACAACAATAAAATTTTTGGTCCCGCATTTAGAATTGAAATGATGAATTTTTTTTCGATTTTTTTTGGATTTTTTCAAATTTTAGGGGTCCAAAAATCGGGGTTGCGGATCATCAAATTCGCCCACAATTTTTTTACATTCCAAGGGACATATAAAGATGCAAAAACAACAATAAAATCTTTGGTCCCGCATTTAGAATTGAAATAATGAATTTTTTTTCGATTTTTTTTAAATTTTTTTAAATTTTTTTCAAACTTTAGGGGTCAAAAAATCGGGTTTGCGGATCATCAAATTCGCCCACATTTTTTTGACATTCTAAGGGACATATAAAGATGCAAAAACAACAATAAAATTTTTGGTCCCGCATTTAGAATTGAAATGATGAATTTTTTTTCGATTTTTTTGGATTTTTTCAAATTTTAGGGGTCCAAAAATCGGGGTTGCGGATCATCAAATTCGCCCACATTTTTTTTACATTCTAAGGGACATATAAAGATGCAAAAACAACAATAAAATTTTTGGTCCCGTATTTAGAATTGAAATCATGAATTTTTTTTCGATTTTTTTGGATTTTTTCAAATTTTTTTCAAACTTTAGGGGTCAAAAAATCGGGATTGCGGATCATGAATTTCGCCAACAATTTTTTTACATACCAAGGGACATATAAAGATGCAAAAACAACAATAAAATTTTTGGTCCCGCATTTAGAATTGAAATGATGAATTTTTTTTCGATTTTTTTGGATTTTTTCAAATTTTAGGGGTCAAAAAATCGGGTTTGCGGATCATCAAATTCGCCCACAATTTTTTTACATTCCAAGGGACATATAAAGATGCAAAAACAACAATAAAATCTTTGGTCCCGCATTTAGATTTAAATTAATGAATTTTTTTTCGATTTTTTTTGGATTTTTTCAAATTTTAGGGGTCCAAAAATCGGGGTTGCGGATCATCAAATTCGCCCACAATTTTTTTACATTCCAAGGGACATATAAAGATGCAAGAACAACAATAAAATTTTTGGTCCCGCATTTAGAATTGAAATGATGTATTTTTTTTCGATTTTTTTTGGATTTTTTCAAATTTTAGGGGTCCAAAAATCGGGGTTGCGGATCATCAAATTCGCCCACAATTTTTTTACATTCCAAGGGACATATAAAGATGCAAAAACAACAATAAAATCTTTGGTCCCGCATTTAGAATTGAAAGGATGAATTTTTTTTCGATTTTTTTTAATTTTTTTTAATTTTTTTCAAACTTTAGGGGTCAAAAAATCGGGTTTGCGGATCATCAAATTCACCCACATTTTTTTTACATTCTAAGGGACATATAAAGATGCAAAAACAACAATAAAATTTTTGGTCCCGCATTTAGAATTGAAATGATGAATTTTTTTTCGATTTTTTTTGGATTTTTTCAAATTTTAGGGGTCCAAAAATCGGGGTTGCGGATCATCAAATTCGCCCACAATTTTTTTACATTCCAAGGGACATATAAAGATGCAAAAACAACAATAAAATCTTTGGTCCCGCATTTAGAATTGAAATAATGAATTTTTTTTCGATTTTTTTTAAATTTTTTTAAATTTTTTTCAAACTTTAGGGGTCAAAAAATCGGGTTTGCGGATCATCAAATTCGCCCACATTTTTTTTACATTCTAAGGGACATATAAAGATGCAAAAACAACAATAAAATTTTTGGTCCCGCATTTAGAATTGAAATGATGAATTTTTTTTCGATTTTTTTTCGATTTTTTTGGATTTTTTCAAACTTTAGGGGTCAAAAAATCGGGTTTGCGGATCATCAAATTCGCCCACATTTTTTTGACATTCTAAGGGACATATAAAGATGCAAAAACAACAATAAAATTTTTGGTCCCGCATTTAGAATTGAAATGATGAATTTTTTTTCGATTTTTTTGGATTTTTTCAAATTTTAGGGGTCCAAAAATCGGGGTTGCGGATCATCAAATTCGCCCACATTTTTTTTACATTCTAAGGGACATATAAAGATGCAAGAACAACAATAAAATTTTTGGTCCCGCATTTAGAATTGAAATGATGAATTTTTTTTCGATTTTTTTTGGATTTTTTCAAATTTTAGGGGTCCAAAAATCGGGGTTGCGGATCATCAAATTCGCCCACAATTTTTTTACATTCCAAGGGACATATAAAGATGCAAAAACAACAATAAAATCTTTGGTCCCGCATTTAGAATTGAAATAATGAATTTTTTTTCGATTTTTTTTAAATTTTTTTAAATTTTTTTCAAACTTTAGGGGTCAAAAAATCGGGTTTGCGGATCATCAAATTCGCCCACATTTTTTTTACATTCTAAGGGACATATAAAGATGCAAAAACAACAATAAAATTTTTGGTCCCGCATTTAGAATTGAAATGATGAATTTTTTTTCGATTTTTTTTCGATTTTTTTGGATTTTTTCAAACTTTAGGGGTCAAAAAATCGGGTTTGCGGATCATCAAATTCGCCCACATTTTTTTGACATTCTAAGGGACATATAAAGATGCAAAAACAACAATAAAATTTTTGGTCCCGCATTTAGAATTGAAATGATGAATTTTTTTTCGATTTTTTTGGATTTTTTCAAATTTTAGGGGTCCAAAAATCGGGGTTGCGGATCATCAAATTCGCCCACATTTTTTTTACATTCTAAGGGACATATAAAGATGCAAAAACAACAATAAAATTTTTGGTCCCGTATTTAGAATTGAAATCATGAATTTTTTTTCGATTTTTTTGGATTTTTTCAAATTTTTTTCAAACTTTAGGGGTCAAAAAATCGGGATTGCGGATCATGAATTTCGCCAACAATTTTTTTACATACCAAGGGACATATAAAGATGCAAAAACAACAATAAAATTTTTGGTCCCGCATTTAGAATTGAAATGATGAATTTTTTTTCGATTTTTTTTGGATTTTTTCAAATTTTAGGGGTCCAAAAATCGGGGTTGCGGATCATCAAATTCGCCCACATTTTTTTTACATTCTAAGGGACATATAAAGATGCAAAAACAACAATAAAATCTTTGGTCCCGCATTTAGATTTAAATTAATGAATTTTTTTTCGATTTTTTTTGGATTTTTTCAAATTTTAGGGGTCCAAAAATCGGGGTTGCGGATCATCAAATTCGCCCACAATTTTTTTACATTCCAAGGGACATATAAAGATGCAAGAACAACAATAAAATTTTTGGTCCCGCATTTAGAATTGAAATGATGTATTTTTTTTCGATTTTTTTTGGATTTTTTCAAATTTTAGGGGTCCAAAAATCGGGGTTGCGGATCATCAAATTCGCCCACAATTTTTTTACATTCCAAGGGACATATAAAGATGCAAAAACAACAATAAAATCTTTGGTCCCGCATTTAGAATTGAAAGGATGAATTTTTTTTCGATTTTTTTTAATTTTTTTTAATTTTTTTCAAACTTTAGGGGTCAAAAAATCGGGTTTGCGGATCATCAAATTCGCCCACATTTTTTTTACATTCTAAGGGACATATAAAGATGCAAAAACAACAATAAAATCTTTGGTCCCGCATTTAGAATTGAAATAATGAATTTTTTTTCGATTTTTTTTAAATTTTTTTAAATTTTTTTCAAACTTTAGGGGTCAAAAAATCGGGTTTGCGGATCATCAAATTCGCCCACATTTTTTTTACATTCTAAGGGACATATAAAGATGCAAAAACAACAATAAAATTTTTGGTCCCGCATTTAGAATTGAAATGATGAATTTTTTTTCGATTTTTTTTGGATTTTTTCAAATTTTAGGGGTCCAAAAATCGGGGTTGCGGATCATCAAATTCGCCCACAATTTTTTTACATTCCAAGGGACATATAAAGATGCAAAAACAACAATAAAATCTTTGGTCCCGCATTTAGAATTGAAATAATGAATTTTTTTTCGATTTTTTTTAAATTTTTTTAAATTTTTTTCAAACTTTAGGGGTCAAAAAATCGGGTTTGCGGATCATCAAATTCGCCCACATTTTTTTGACATTCTAAGGGACATATAAAGATGCAAAAACAACAATAAAATTTTTGGTCCCGCATTTAGAATTGAAATGATGAATTTTTTTTCGATTTTTTTGGATTTTTTCAAATTTTAGGGGTCCAAAAATCGGGGTTGCGGATCATCAAATTCGCCCACATTTTTTTTACATTCTAAGGGACATATAAAGATGCAAAAACAACAATAAAATTTTTGGTCCCGTATTTAGAATTGAAATCATGAATTTTTTTTCGATTTTTTTGGATTTTTTCAAATTTTTTTCAAACTTTAGGGGTCAAAAAATCGGGATTGCGGATCATGAATTTCGCCAACAATTTTTTTACATACCAAGGGACATATAAAGATGCAAAAAAAACAATAAAATTTTTGGTCCCGCATTTAGAATTGAAATGATGAATTTTTTTTCGATTTTTTTGGATTTTTTCAAATTTTAGGGGTCAAAAAATCGGGTTTGCGGATCATCAAATTCGCCCACAATTTTTTTACATTCCAAGGGACATATAAAGATGCAAAAACAACAATAAAATCTTTGGTCCCGCATTTAGATTTAAATTAATGAATTTTTTTTCGATTTTTTTTGGATTTTTTCAAATTTTAGGGGTCCAAAAATCGGGGTTGCGGATCATCAAATTCGCCCACAATTTTTTTACATTCCAAGGGACATATAAAGATGCAAGAACAACAATAAAATTTTTGGTCCCGCATTTAGAATTGAAATGATGTATTTTTTTTCGATTTTTTTTGGATTTTTTCAAATTTTAGGGGTCCAAAAATCGGGGTTGCGGATCATCAAATTCGCCCACAATTTTTTTACATTCCAAGGGACATATAAAGATGCAAAAACAACAATAAAATCTTTGGTCCCGCATTTAGAATTGAAAGGATGAATTTTTTTTCGATTTTTTTTAATTTTTTTTAATTTTTTTCAAACTTTAGGGGTCAAAAAATCGGGTTTGCGGATCATCAAATTCACCCACATTTTTTTTACATTCTAAGGGACATATAAAGATGCAAAAACAACAATAAAATTTTTGGTCCCGCATTTAGAATTGAAATGATGAATTTTTTTTCGATTTTTTTTGGATTTTTTCAAATTTTAGGGGTCCAAAAATCGGGGTTGCGGATCATCAAATTCGCCCACAATTTTTTTACATTCCAAGGGACATATAAAGATGCAAAAACAACAATAAAATCTTTGGTCCCGCATTTAGAATTGAAATAATGAATTTTTTTTCGATTTTTTTTAAATTTTTTTAAATTTTTTTCAAACTTTAGGGGTCAAAAAATCGGGTTTGCGGATCATCAAATTCGCCCACATTTTTTTTACATTCTAAGGGACATATAAAGATGCAAAAACAACAATAAAATTTTTGGTCCCGCATTTAGAATTGAAATGATGAATTTTTTTTCGATTTTTTTTCGATTTTTTTGGATTTTTTCAAACTTTAGGGGTCAAAAAATCGGGTTTGCGGATCATCAAATTCGCCCACATTTTTTTGACATTCTAAGGGACATATAAAGATGCAAAAACAACAATAAAATTTTTGGTCCCGCATTTAGAATTGAAATGATGAATTTTTTTTCGATTTTTTTGGATTTTTTCAAATTTTAGGGGTCCAAAAATCGGGGTTGCGGATCATCAAATTCGCCCACATTTTTTTTACATTCTAAGGGACATATAAAGATGCAAGAACAACAATAAAATTTTTGGTCCCGCATTTAGAATTGAAATGATGAATTTTTTTTCGATTTTTTTTGGATTTTTTCAAATTTTAGGGGTCCAAAAATCGGGGTTGCGGATCATCAAATTCGCCCACAATTTTTTTACATTCCAAGGGACATATAAAGATGCAAAAACAACAATAAAATCTTTGGTCCCGCATTTAGAATTGAAATAATGAATTTTTTTTCGATTTTTTTTAAATTTTTTTAAATTTTTTTCAAACTTTAGGGGTCAAAAAATCGGGTTTGCGGATCATCAAATTCGCCCACATTTTTTTTACATTCTAAGGGACATATAAAGATGCAAAAACAACAATAAAATTTTTGGTCCCGCATTTAGAATTGAAATGATGAATTTTTTTTCGATTTTTTTTCGATTTTTTTGGATTTTTTCAAACTTTAGGGGTCAAAAAATCGGGTTTGCGGATCATCAAATTCGCCCACATTTTTTTGACATTCTAAGGGACATATAAAGATGCAAAAACAACAATAAAATTTTTGGTCCCGCATTTAGAATTGAAATGATGAATTTTTTTTCGATTTTTTTGGATTTTTTCAAATTTTAGGGGTCCAAAAATCGGGGTTGCGGATCATCAAATTCGCCCACATTTTTTTTACATTCTAAGGGACATATAAAGATGCAAAAACAACAATAAAATTTTTGGTCCCGTATTTAGAATTGAAATCATGAATTTTTTTTCGATTTTTTTGGATTTTTTCAAATTTTTTTCAAACTTTAGGGGTCAAAAAATCGGGATTGCGGATCATGAATTTCGCCAACAATTTTTTTACATACCAAGGGACATATAAAGATGCAAAAACAACAATAAAATTTTTGGTCCCGCATTTAGAATTGAAATGATGAATTTTTTTTCGATTTTTTTGGATTTTTTCAAATTTTAGGGGTCAAAAAATCGGGTTTGCGGATCATCAAATTCGCCCACAATTTTTTTACATTCCAAGGGACATATAAAGATGCAAAAACAACAATAAAATCTTTGGTCCCGCATTTAGATTTAAATTAATGAATTTTTTTCGATTTTTTTTCAATTTTTTCAAATTTTAGGGGGTGTTTGGGGTGTAATTTGTGTAATTTTTTTTTCTAAACTGTATTTTTGGTTGTTTTTCATTAGTTTGTACCTATTTTAAGGAGTTTTATGTAATTATTAAAAAAAAATTTTTCGTTTAAGATAAACGTTGCGTACTTCAGGGAGGTAGAAAAATAAAAAAAAAAGAATCTTTTGAATCGTCCTCTCTCTCTTTCTCTCCGGGCAATTAAAAGTATACTGACTATTGAGGGTGAATGAAAAAAAAAACAAGTGTTTTTATTTTTCGTGAAAGGCCATACTAATACGCTTTTACTTATTTTCCATATACTGAAACGCGCGTATTTGACGGAAAATTCATTTACATACAGATAAATATAAATAAAAGCCATTTATTCTGGATTCATTAAATACTTTTTGAATAAAAGAAAAGAGAGCGTATTAAAGAAGCGAATTTTTTTTTCCATTTTTTTTTTAAATTTATTTTTACCTCCGCTCTCGAAAAGGATGTGAAAAGAGGATTGTATATATACTATACACGCTAATATTAATCACCGAGTCATATGATAGCTCGCTAATTGAAGATGTTTTACGAGATGTGGGGGAGGGGAGGGGTAGTCACTGAATTTGCATTTTGGATGCATCAACAGAGAGAGAAAGAGAGAGAGCTATTGGGAAGCAGTAATTAAAGCAAAAGTCTGAAAAGGAATATTAAATACGAGAATTGCGCGCTCGGTGACCTTAATGAGGCTTTAGATTTTTGTTCTCTCTCTCTCTCTCTCTGTCTATCTTCCCCTCTCTCAATGTCTCTCTGTCTGTCTGTCCGTCCGGTTGCTTTTCTCTTTTTTTATCCCCTATGATTTTCTTTTTTATAATCCGTTTCTCTTCATCACGCGAGAATTATATTTTTCTCTAAGCCAATCGCGATGAGGAATATACCGGAAGTTGAACCACACGCGTTGTTTTACTATATTTTTCACTTTGCTGCAAACGAAAATATTCTAAAATTAAATATATAAATATTTAACTGCAATTTATTCTTAAATTAACAATACTGAAAAAAACTTTAGGTATAGTACATATACTGAATTCAAGTATATATATAAAATATTTGGGACCTGTTTTAAAATATTTTGTATACTTAAATTTAGTATGTAATATTCTTAAAATTAAAATCTATACTAAGTACGAAGAATAATATTCTAATTTCAAGAATATTATACATACTGAATTTAAGTATAAAATATTTTAAAATAGGTGCTAAAAGTATATATATATATACTCTAAATTAACAGGGACGATTATTTATTTTTCTTTTAATTTCTTTTACAAATAATGATAATTGACACGAAATTATTCATGTCGTTTAAATTACATACAAGCTGTTTGCAAAATTGAAGGACATGAGTTTCCCATCTCAATTAGTTTTAATCGGATATATATACCTTCTGCTCCTTCGTCTTCGTCTTCTCTTCTTTTTCTTCTCTCAACTGATTGACCCCCTGACAGCAAGTAAAAGCCGCCAAGTCATGCAGCTACTGGAAGTGGCTCCATGTCTTCCTATAATTGCCAGTGAATCTTTTTTTTTTTTATTCCTTTTTTTCACTTACTAATAAAAACCGGATTTCAAATTAAAAAGAAACATTGTACAAAATTAAAGTCAATGGTATAGTATCGAATAATGGTATATATATATACATTTCGCTAAAATTTGTTTCAGCCAACGGTGGCTCCATATAATACTGTAAATTTAAAAAAAATAGTTTCATCCAATTGTAGTTTGACATAACGGTATATATTTAGGAAAAAATTGTTTAAGGCAAAAATTGTTTCAGCCCATTGTAGTTTCGAATAATGGTATATTTAACCAATAGTAGGTACTTTATAACAATTGTAGTTTTTGTCAACGCTAGTTTTAACTAATAATTGTATAATACAATGGTAGTTTCAGCCAACGGTAGTTTTACCGAAAAGTATTTAAATACACTGGTAATTTCAGCCAATAGGATTTTAATAAAATTATAGTATTAGCCAACAATAGTTTCAGCCAGTAGTATTATAATTCAATTGTAGTTTCAGCCGAAAATAATTTCAGATTTTAGTATTATAATGCGATGGTAGTTTCAGTCAAAACTAGTTTCAGCCAGTATTATTACAATACAATTGTAGTTTTAGCCAACAGTAGTTTCAGCCATTATTTTTAATAATACAATAGTAATTTCAGTCAACAATAATTTCAGCCAGTAGTATATTAATGCGATGGTAGTTTCAGCCAATGATAGTTTCAGTCACTATAGTATTATACAGTATTACATAGTAATATAATATCACTGATTGAAACTACCGTTGGCTGAAACTACCATATTGTATTATAATACTATTAGCTGACACTATTGTTTGTAGAAATTTTATTTTTTAAAACAATATAATTTCTGTATTTGAAACAAATACAAATTTAATTGACTCAAGTAATATTTACACAGAAAATTAAAAGGCATTAAAATAAGCTGCAACGCTTATTATTTTAATCCAATTTTGCTTATTTTAATACCAAAATGAATTAAAATAAGCAAAATTGGATTAAAATAATAAGCGTTGCAGCTTATTTTAATGTCTTTTAATTTTCTGTGATAATACAAGTAAATATTTATATTTGCTAATAATCAAGTAACTGATTATTTGAATAAAATAAATTTTTATTCAGTGTAATATTTATAATACGATTATTAATAATTAATAATAATTAATACATTTTTATAAAATTTAAAAATTAAAAAGAAAAATAATAAAAAATTTCCTATTACGGTCGAATCTATAAATAAAAGTGCGGATGTAGAATTTAATAGTCAAGTGTATATTATTATTATTATTATATTATAAAGAAAATGAGGTATTTTATTATTATAATAATCATAATAATATATATAAGAATTTTCAAAAGCCATATATGTATATATATATATATACTAAAAGCGGGAAATAAATTTGAGATAATGAAATTTGAAACTTTAATTAATGGGAAATTAAATATAGTTTAGGTGGTAGTTTGAGGAGTCGACATTTGCACTTTGATCTTGCACTCTCTCTCTCTCTCTTTCTCTCAGGAAGGCAATATCGCTGAGTTGCTTCGAGGCCGTTAAAGAAAACGAGTCACGGTGAAGTGAACACGACGACGACGACGACGACGACGATGATGACGAGGTGGCGGCAGTACCAGTGGTGCGGTGGTGTTTCACTCGCGAAGGCGACTAATTAAAATTAACCCCATTTTCCCCGCTTGGTATTTCGGCGTGAAATTAATATGTATAAAGAGAACTCAAGTTGTACTTATACAAGTGCGTATATATATATGTATATATGACCTTTTTTTTATCCTCAACTTCATGCGATTCACATATCTCTTCTGCTCCTCTTTTATATATGTATATAACATTGGCTGAAATTACTTTTTTTTTTGGATAATAATACTCTAAACTATTAGAATTTTTGGGAACTATCATTGTATTATAATACTACTGGCTGAAACTACCATTGTATATTAATAATATAACTGGCTGAAACTACCGTCGCAATTATAATACTAAATCTGAAACTATCTTTGCCTAAAACTACCATGGTATGATAATAATATATGGCTGAAACTACCATTATATTATAATACTACTGGCTGAAACTATTGTTGGCTGAAACTACCGTCGCAATTATACTACTAAATCTGAAACTATCTTTGCCTAAAACTACCATTGTATGATAATAATACGTGGCTGAAACTACCGTTACATTATAATACTACTGGCTGAAACTATTGTTAGCTGAAACTACCATCTAAATATAATACTAAAGGCTGAAACTATCGTTGGCAGAATCTACCGTCGCATTATAATACCAAAAACTGAAACTACCATTTTATGATAATAATACTGGCTGAAACTATAATTAAATTATAATAAGACAGGCTGAAACTATCATTGGTTGAAACTACCCGTGTATTGTAATAACACGGGTTGAAACTATTGATGGCTGAAACTACCATTATATCGTAATACTAGTAGCTGAAAGTACCATTGTAACAGTATTACACTAATGATATGATTGTTTCAGCCAACATTAGTTTCAACCAATATTATAATAATACACCGGAAGTTTCAACAAATGGTTATTTTTAACCAGTAGTATTATCATTCAATTGTAGTTTCAGACAGTATTATTATAATATAATAGTAGTTTCAGCCAAATATAGTTTCGGTCAAATATAACTTCAGTTTTTAGTATACTATAATGCGATGGTAGTTTTAGCCAACGATAATTTCAACCAGTAGTATTAGAATACAATGATAGTTTGGCTGAAACTAATTTCAAATATAAATTTTATATATATAGTTGCATGCAAATATTAAAAAAAAAACTTTAAATATACAATTTATTTAATTCAAATATATTAATTATTGTGGTTTAAGTAAATATTTATTTGATTATAATAAATAATAAAAAAAAAAATAAATGAAAATGCGTGTAAATAAAAAGAAAATTGTTGTCAAAAATTAAATTAATGCGCTAGACGAAAGCAAATACGAGATATAAAAATTGATTCACCAAAAGACAAACCTATCGTCCATAAAAGTTGGGATCGATAAATAACTTTTATGGATTTTTTACGATCAGAGTGAGTGTGTTTTTTTTTTTTTTTTTTATTTTACTCTCTCTCTCTTACTTTCTTGACGCTAAGTTTTCAACGTTACAATGCACACGTGTCCGCGTTTATATATACACACACACACACACACACTAGTTTAGAAAAGGGGTTGTGGAAGAGAGAGAGAGAGAGTGAGAGAGAGAGACAATGTGTGGGATGAGAATGGGGTTGATGTGGGTATGAGGTGTAGGGACAAGAGAGGGACGATATATAATGTTCCGCGATATTAAACGGAACGCATTCCACCGAAGCCATCCTATGGTCCCTACTATGAATGCTTCTCCTACAAGCCACCCCAACCCCAAAGTAGAATGGCCAAGCTAACCTCCTCAAACCCCTGTTGCTCTCTATCTCTCTCTATCTCAGCCCCCCTCTCTCTCCCTCCTTACTCTCTCTCACTCTCTTTTTCTCCTTATTCTCTCTCTCTCTCTCTCCTTACTTCCCTTCTTTATCATCTTGCTATCGCGTCATCAGACAACTCACCTCTTTCTTTTTCGTAAAGAAAGTGAGAGAAAGAGTGAGGGTAAGAGAAAGAGAGAAAGAGAGAGAGAGAGACTGAGAAAACATGAAGAGAGAAATAGAGTGAGAAAATTAGAAAGAAAGAGAGTAAGAGAAATAAAGTGCGAGAGAGAGATGAGGGGGTTAAAGATAGAGAGAGATAGAGATAGTGATAGCTCTATCTCTCTCTTTAACCCCCCCCCCGTATCAGTTGAGCCCCAATAATAGAGCCCGCAGCTATGGCCTACCGGGATAACTCTCTCTCTCTCTCTTTCTCTCTCCTAGTAAGCGACGTTCCCCCAAATCGTTATATGCCAAATTTACAGCTTACCTAGTATGTACTACAGAGCCGTTACTACACCCCTGGGTCGAATAGATGGTTTACTTCCCACCCGTCCTCCTCTTGTGTGTTACTATATATATATATATATATATATATATATATATGTAGCACCGTGACCATCGCCCACCATATTTACCCCCTTCCATCCTATGGGACAAGCGAGAAACACCACAACCCGAAAATCTGCTTTTTGATACGTGTTTATATTCTCGTATATATATAGGAATAAACTAACCACCGGGTAAAAAATCCTGTTAATAAAACATTTATTCTAATTTCGAAGCCAAGGAAAGTTTTAATTGCGGCTATAGATATAAGAAGAAAATAATTTTTTATTGTTTCAGCCAATGGTAGTTTCGAATAATGGTATAAATAGCCAATTATAATTTTCAGTTAATTGTTGATTTGAATAATGGTAAATTCAGTCAAAAATTAGTTTCAGCCAAATGTAGTTTCAGTCAAATATTAGTTTCAGCCAAATGTAGTTTCAGTCAAATTGTAGTTTGAAATACTGGTATATCTAGCCAACGGTGGTATCAGCCAATGGTAGTTTCGAATAATGGTATAATTAGCTAGTCATTTTCAGCCAATTGTAGTTTCGGATTATCGAATATTTAGTTAAAAATTAGTTTCAAAATAAGCTGATGGTAGTTTCAAATAATTGTATATTAAGTTAGAGGTAGTTTCAATCAAATTATATTTTAAAATAATGTTATATTAAGCCAACGGTGGTATCAGCCAATGGTAGTTCGGAATAATAGTATATTTAGCTAAAATTATTTCCAAATAATTGTATATTTATTTAAAAGTTTCAACCAATTGTAGTTTCAAATAAGTGGTATATTTAGCCAAAAATTAGTTTTGTAGTTCTAAATAAAAGTATATTTGATCAAAATTAATTTCAGCCAAAGTTATAGTTCCAATATGTTATATTTGGTCAAAAATTTAGTTTCAGCCAATCGTAGTTTTGAATAATAAAACTAAAATTCATTTCATCCAAAGGTATAGTTCCAAACAATAATTATAATATAATAATTCCACAAAAATTTAGTACAGTTTACAAACAGTAATTTTTACCAATCTGTATATAGTAAAAATCAAGTAAATAACTATAATAAATATAACTAAAAAATCCACAAAAGAAAAAAGAGTACCATAAAAAAAAGAAAATTGCCGAGAAATCTGATGTGTTGTATATATGTATAATATAAATCATATATACAAAGTGACAATTGTAAAATGGTTTTTGATTTATTTGCCTCGAATTTTTGATGCAATTTTGCAAGTACGCATAGAGGGGCAATAGTAACAAGATCGAAACGACCACTTTGCCAAATGACAAACCAGATTAAACCGCGTATATATATACACTGTTTCACTATCCCACATCAAAGCATTTATGGTTTCGGAGAATTGAGTTTACCCAGCTGCTGGTTTAGCGAAAGATTTGCGTGCAGATTATGCGTATTAATCCGCCATGTCGCCTCCCAACCGCAAACTAATCGATTTTGCATTTGTTACCTTATATAGTATATATATATAGTGTGTATGTATATATATATATAACAGTAGGTATGTGTTTATATATACAAATTTACATTAAAACGTTTCCCATTTATTTAACCTCTCTTATCAAGAGACATCGATCGTAAATTTCTTATCAAACCCTCCGACGACAACGGTGACGACAACGAAAACGACGACGTTGACAACAATCATGTATGTGAAAGTGCAACTAATTTTCATGCTTGTTGTCATTAACACCTGCTATATTTATTCTTATTGCCTTCTTCATTATAATAATAATTAAACTTGTAGAATCTTTTTTTTTTACACTGTAAAAAGTAAATCTTATTTTAAGATGAATCTTAAATTCAGCAGTACTAGCCAATAATGTATTTAAATTCAAATTGCCTGTAAATTCATTGCTTAGATTCAGCAAGGGCTGTCTTAAAAATGTTGCCTCTTAAAATAAGACACCTTTTCTGTCTTAAAATAAGATTTTCTTTTTACTGTGTAATTGGCTGAAACTACTATACTGGCTAAATGTTACTATTTATTTGGCAATACATTTGGCTTAAATCAAACAAATACTGTATACTTGTAATTTTTTCTAAATAATAGTTTTGGATAATAGTAGCATATTTAGTAGTTTTAGTGGTAGTTTCAGCGGTAGTTTTAGTTAATTGTAGTTTTAGGTTATAATAAAAATATACCCTTATTTGAAACCGAAAATTGGCTGAAACTAATTTTTGCCAAATGTCCAATTTTTTTAAACTATATACCTTTGGCTGAAATTAATTTTGGCTAAATGTACCATTATTTGAAACTACTGTTGGCTGAAATAATTTTAGCCTAATTATGCTATTGTTTTGAACTACAATTGTCTGAAACTAGTTTTTGCCAAATATCCTACTTTTTTAAACTATCCTTTTGGCTGAAATTAATTTTTTGGCTGAATTTAATTTTGGCTAAATGTACCATTATTTGAAACTACTGTTGGCTAAAACTAATTTTGGCTAAATTTACCAATTATCGAAACTACATTTGGCTGAAACTAGGGCTAGTAACACGGAAAAAAATCTTTATCTGAAACAGCGATATGTTTCTTTAGAATAAGGAAAACTTTAACTGTTTTAATGGAGTTGTTCCAATGAAAGTTATCGCTGTTTCAGCTGAAATTTTTTTTTTTTCCATGTAAATATATAATTTTTTTGTATTGTAAAAAAAATCTTTTCTCTGAGTATACCTTTTTTGTGTGTTGTAAATTATAATAGAAAAAAACGCGTTTAGCAAAAGAAAAAAAAAGAAAAGTCGATGTCAAACCGTGAAAAATAAAAACAATTACATGTCATTTTCTACTTTGGCTTCTCGGTCCCTTTTTTTTATAATGCCATACCATAAAAACGGTTTAACGACTTTGCTCGACAGTATATTTGACGCAATTATTATAGTATTACAAGCCGTTAGGACCTTTTCGAAGGGATTCAAGTCCTTGTGTTTAACTTATATTATAGTCAATACACATGTACCTATACAAATTGCTGTTTTTTTCCTCTATATTTATTTATATATATAATGTCGTTTTGGTATCAGTCTTTTGAGAGGGATATTTAGGTTGTAAGTGTACTTTTTTAAAGTAGTTTATAGAAAAAAAGAAAAAAAGAAGGAAAAGAAGAATGAAAAAAGAGAAAAAAAGAAAACAGAAAAAAGAAAAAAAAACGTGAAGTAACCGTTAAAGATCTTAATAGTAGGTGTAAATTGTTTGCCTAATACCGCTGAGTGATAAAGTAGATTTATTTTTCTCTACTTTTACAAGTATATATAAGGGTAGGTTATGGCAATTTACGAGTTTTTTTTTTCATAATCCTTATGGTGTTGCTGATCCAGTCATTTGATTAGACCCTTTTTAGTCGACCCTTTTTGAAGGATCATATATATATATAATCTTTAGGTGAAGATCTCAAAACTCTTGATCGTACAATGTAAAAAAAAAACAAAATTCATTCTTTCTTATACAATATAATTTTACAAAGTTTCTTTCTTCTGCGTTTCTTATACCCTTTAGTTTATATAACTTTTACATATATACTATACAAATTTAGAATCATTTGTTTTGCGATTATTTTTTTCTCTTATGTAATATTTATTTTGGTTTTATATATTTATAAAACATGTATTTTTTAAAAGTCTAATTATCACATATAATCTTATAAAAATTTATATAATTTATTTCTAAATTTATTATTTATAAGTTTAGGTACGGTTAGCTTTCGTTAGGTTTCAGTTAGGTTAAGTTAAGTTTTAGTTACTTTAAATACAATTGGATTAGGTTAGGTTTCGTTAGGTTTTAGTTAAGTTTTATTTAGGTTGTGTACAAAAAAAGGTTAGGTTTTAGTTTAGTTGGGCTTTAGTTAAATTGGAATTTAGTTAGGTTGGGCTTTAGTTAGGTTAGGTACAGTTAGTTTTCGTTAGGTTTCAGTTAGGTTAGTTACGGATAGGTTTAGTTTCAGTTACGTTAAATACAGTTGGATTAGGTTAAGTTTTAGTTAGGTTAGGTACGAATAAATTAAGTTTTAATTAGGTTAAATACAGTTAAGTTAGGTTAGGTATGGTTATATTTCGTTTGGTTGTATTTAGGTTAGGTACAGTTAGGTTAGGTTTTAGTTAAGTTAGGTTTTAGATTGGTTGGGCTTTAGTCAAGTTAGGTTTTAGATTAGTTATGCTTTAGTTAGGTTTGGCTTTAATTAGGTTGGGCTTTAATTAGGTTAGGCTTTAGTTAGGTTGGGCTTTAGTTAGGTTGGGCTTTAGTTAGGTTGGGCTTTAATTAGGTTGGGCTTTAGTTAGGTTGGGCTTTAGTTAGGTTGACTTTAGTTAGGTTAGATACGATAAGTTTTTGTTACGTTTTAGTTAGGTTAGGTACAAATACGATTAAGTTTTAGTTAGGTTAAATACAGTTGCATTAGGTTATAGGTATGGTTATATTTCGTTGGGTTGTAGTTAGGTTAGGTATACAGTTAGGTTTACTAAATCAGCGAAAGGTTTCGCTATTCTAGAGAGAAACAAATCACTGTTAGAGAAACTTATCGCTGTTTTAGCTCAAAATTTTTTTTGCGTGTTTTTCGTGAACATGCCCTCATTACCTGCACATAAAATTGGGGTAATAGTGTACAAAGAGTACCAGTATTTCCACCATAGAAATTTTGCAAATGATTTCATCTGCTTTGGGCCATCATATATATAAACTAATCGTGAGTGCATGTTATATACATACATATAAGCGCCGAGCGAGCAGCAGCAGGAAGCACAGATCATGGCGGATGACGCATGGATGCATTCGCTTGTGGTCACTATACACTAGAGCGAGAGAGAGTGCGAGAGGTGGAGGAGGGGGGTGGTGGTACCAAAATGGTATAAGGGGGTCGGTGGAAGAGGAGAGAGAGAGTACGTTATGGGGTTTAGGGAAGGTGGAAGAGAGGAGGAAGAGGATAGAGAGGGAGGAGGAGGTGGAGGAGGGGGAAGTTGGAAATGTGCGGATGAAGGATATGGAATGGTCGGCCGAGCAGTGATAGGGTGGAAAGGGGCGTTTCGGAATGCTGGGCAAGACCGCAAGGACGTCTAAGCATGGGCATACACCATGGCTGCTGCTTCTGCTACCTCTCCGAGAGGGTATATTCCCTCTCTCTCTCTCTTGCACTCACTTTGTATGTGAGCCAACGTCCTCGACTTCGTTATTCATGACGTCACACATATTCGCCTCCGAAGACCTAGCATGTATCGATTTTCCCCCAAAAGCGAGGAGAATGTCCGCTAGGATCTTCAAGAAGGAATTTCGCCTAAGGTATACTATATATGTATATATAGTGTGAAGGTGGGGAAAGAGTTTAGGGTGAGCGAGGAAAACACATGGTGACAATTCACTTGGAAAATATCGTATCACATTGTGTTGATAATATAGAGTTTGCTGACGGGAGAATTTGGCTTTTTTCTGTATTTTTTAAAATTATATATATATTTATATTATTTTTTAGTTAGGTTTTTGTTAGATTAGGTTTTAGTTAGGTTAAGTTAAGTACGGTTAGGTTAAGTTTTCGTTAAAATAGGTACGATTAGGTTTTAGTTAGGTTAGGTACGGATTGGTTAAGTTTTATTTATAGGTTGGGCTCTAGTTAGGTTGGATTTTAGTTAGGTTGGGTTTTAGTTAGGTTGGGTTTTAGTTAGGTTGGGTTTTAGTTTAGTTAGGCTTAGTTAGGTTGGGTTTTAGTTATAGGTTAGGTTCTAGTTTGGTTGGGTTTTAGTTTTCTTGGGCTTTAGTTAGGTTGGGTTTTAGTTAGGTTAGGTTTAAGTTTGGTTGGGTTTTAGTTTTCTTGGGCTTTAGTTAGGTTGGGTTTTAGTTAGGTTAGGTTTAAGTTTGGTTGGGTTTTAGTTTTCTTGGGCTTTAGTTAGGTTGGGTTTTAGTTAGTTTGGGCTTTAGTCAGGTTGAGCTTTAGTTAAATTAGGTACTGTTAGTTTTTCTTAGATTTTAGTTAGGTTATGTTAGATAAAGTTAGGTTTTAGTTTATTATACCATACTGATAAAAATCATACGAACAAACTCTTTTTTTTAAGGTTAGGTTTTTATTATAGAAGTATTTCGCACTCGAGGCGACAAAATGATGTGTCTTCATTATGCATATATATGTATATATAAATATACATATATATATATATATGTATATATAAATAAAGTCGCTTGGACTTTATTTTGTTATTAATTACACAGCAACGTTGTCGCTTGTGTGTTAAAACATGTCGGTCACGCGCCGTCATATACAATTTATATACTTGAAAATTAATTACCCTGCTTATCAAGCCGCTTTAACTAAAACACAAAACTTTATATCACTGTCATCCGGATCACCTTTTTCTTTTCTCTTAATCTACACATATACACACATACATACATATATATATATATATATATACATCGCAAAAGCCAGTTAAATTTATTCACCCTAACTTTAGAGAGACATAAAAGAGACTTGCTTATCCATAAATTCTACATTCTTTTACAAATTTCCGTTAATTTTATAAACCACGTGTTCTAATCATTCGACATAAATTTTTTTCCCAAAAAAAAAAACGGAATTTTTCACTATATTATTTACATTTTTTTTTTGTTCTACACAAATAATCTACCAAACTTTATTTTTCAATTATACTTTATTATTAATATTATTATTATTCTTTATTTATTTATCATAAACATAACCTATAAAAAAATTAAATTAAATTAATTAAATTAAAAATTATTATAGGTTATGTTTATTATAGTTTTACTTGTGTATTTCCACTTCCAACTATCATAAACATAACCTATATATATTTATTATTAACTTTTTTATAAGTAACCTATTATAATTATAGGTTATGTTTGTGATAGTTTTGCTCGTGTATTTTAACTTTGACCTCTATCACAAACATAACCTGTAATTAAAATAGTTTACTAATTTAAATAAATATAGGTTAATAATAAATTTATAGGTTATGTTTATGATAATTTGATCTGGGTATATTTTAAATGACACTGAAGTTACCAACGTTGAATCGACGAAAAGAATTTTTTTTTCCTCAGATTGAATATTTCCCCGCCTTGGTTAAGGATTTTTAGTGTTTAAGGATGTATTGGGGACCAAAATAAAGAAGTTTAAATTTAAAAAAATTGGTTCTTGGCCTTTAAACTAAACTGAAAACGAAAAATTCGTTCGTTGATTCGTCGAATCAACGTTGGTAACTTCAGCGTCATTATTTTAACTTCAAACTATATCGTAAACATAACCTATAATTTTCATTACTTCCCATTGTCCTTTAGTACATTACAATTATAAAAAAATAATAATTGTAAAATTTGTTTAATTATTAATTAAATGAATGAAAATGAATGAAAATGAATGAAAATGAATGAAATTTGAATAAGACAACTATATAAATTGATATTTAAATATAAATTGAATTAAGCTGAACTTGCAAATACACATAAATTCTCATGTGGAGGTTTTTCGGGGGGATGATCATGATGACGATGATGATGATGAGGAATGGCGCGCGCGTGAGTTTTGAGGGGGGGGGGAGGAGGGTGAAAGTGAGGGTGAAAAGCATTCGATGCACATACACACACTCCACCCCCAGGAGGCGGAGTTACCGCCTCCGCTTTTCTCCCACCCCCAGTGTTCGTTGCACTGATACGCGATATCAGAGACCACTTGTTGCTCACCGCAACACACCCGCTCCATATTTTTCATTGGCGACAATTTTTTTTCCACTCTCTCTCTCTTTTTTCATTTATCTTTTTTCTTATGGACACTGTGCGACGTTACACGCACACATAACTTCCATTATTGCTCTCAATTTTGTTTTGATTAAATATTATTAATTTGTTAATTTTGTTATTAAAATTAAATTATTTTTATTTGAATCAATTATATTGTATATTTGTTTCAAATACAGAAATTATCTGTTTCAAATATAGTTCATTTAATTCAAATAAATTTGATTCCAATAAATTTCGTTTTCAGTGTAATGTAAAATTTTTTCATTTCAAAAATTTATATTTTCTGTGAAATAGAATTAAAACAGTCTCTTTTAAAAAAAAGAGTTCGAAAATTTAGAAAATAAATGTAGAGTAAAAGATATATGTTATTACTTATATTTTCATTTTAAAAAATATCCTGGGAGAAATTAATAAAAAAAAAAAATTTTTTAATTACATTTCTCGGTTTGTATTCTTCTATATTCTATTTTTATCAAAAAAAAAAAAAAATTCAATATACATATTGTTATATGAAGTTGTGTGAATAAAGAATAGAATTTTTTTTTTAATTAAAAAATACTCTGAATTTTTTTCTTTTTAATTTTAATGAAAATTTTTTTTTTTAACATTTTGCAAATAGAAAATAATTTACTGTTTTTTTATAAGTTTTTTTTTTTAATGAAAAAAAAATTGCAAATTCGATCAAATTTTGATATTGGGTATTTTTTTTTAAATTACAGGCAGTGCGGTGGCTGCAGCCGACACCATTTCCTCGCCGTGGACCCCTGCGAGTTCCGGGCCGCCGCCCGACGCCAACGGCTCCGGCTCGGATACGAAAAACCTGGACGTCGGGGAGATCAGTGATGTAAGTATCAATTTATAAGTAATAAATCATTTTTTTCAAATTTATTTTTCTTTTTTATAATAGCCAAAAATTTTACGTTACGTATATAAATTTGTAAATAATAAATATTTTTTTTTAATTTTTTTTTTTTATGAATGTCAAAAAATTGGATATAATGTATAAATTTATAAATCACGGAAAAAAAATATTTACCTGAAGCAGCGAAATGTTTAACTAGAATAGAGAAAGATTTTAATTGAAATAAGTAAAACTTTTCTTAATATAATGAAACTTTTCGCTGTTTTATACGGAAAAAAATCTTCACCTAGAACAGCGATAAGTTTTACTGGAACAGCGATATGTTTCATTAAAACAGCGAAAATTTTCTCTATTCTAGACAAACATATCGCTGTTTCAGATAAAGATTTTTTTCCATGGCAGGTAAGTCTTTTTTTTCGTATAAACAATTTATATTTCTTCAAATTTATTTATTACAAAAGCCGCAAATTGTGCGTATTACTAAAAGTTATAAATTAATAAAAAAAAATTGCAGAAATTTTTTTAATTAAATTAGTATTAACTAATTAACTATTTGTAATTATAACTAAATATTAAAATAAAAAAAAATACGGAAAAAAATTGAATTAGCAAAAAAAAAACTATCGAAAATACGAATTTAAAAAAAAAATTTCTCCTCTCACAATGTAATCGCGAAGCAAATTGTCAGAAAATGGTGCTTGGAAGTTAATTAAATAAAGAGAAAAAGAGATGAGAATTACAATAATGAGAATTCGTGGAGAAAATGAGGATCTTCTATTCTCCAATTTTTGACATGAAATTTCCGATTACACCTGCACGAGAGAAGCAATTTCTCCTTTTATTATAATACTCTTTGGGTTTTGGGGGGTGGGAGAAGGGTACACATTGACTTTTGCCCATCAACGTTAACTGAATCGAGAGAACAAAATTCTCAAATTTCCTCCCAAGAAGAGAATATCAAGGGCTCACGATTCTCGTTTTGTTTATATATATATATATATACCTATATATGTAGAAACAAGAGTCGAGAAATTGAGGATTACACGGAACATTAGCGAATGGGAAGTACACAGTTACACACGCGATTATCGAAAATCCAAGTCACGTTCCACCTCTTTAGATTCGAATATTCCTCTACTGCCTTTGCAAGAGACGCAGAGAGAGAGAGAGATTGTATCTTTGTTTTTTTTCTAAAGGATATGGGTCATTGAAACTGAGAAAATTATTTTTTTTTTTCTTTAAAATTGTTTAGAAAATAGCAAAATTTTATCAAAATTAGAAATAAAAAATTTCGAACCGTGGAGGGGTTAATTTCGTGTGAATGACACTTTACGTATTTATCCATACTCTGAATGACACATAAAACAGAGATTCCCAACCCTGGTCACTAATATCATGTGAATAACACTTTACGTATTTCTATACTGTGAATGAAACTTTAAGTTCCAAAGATTAATGTCGTATGAACCATACTTTATATATTTATTTACTGTGAATGACCCTTAAAACAGAGATTCCCAACCCTGGTCACTAATATCATGTGAATAACACTTTACGTATTTCTATACTGTGAATGAAACTTAAAGTTCCAAAGACTAATGTCGTATGAACCACACTTTATATATTTATCTACTGTGAATGGCCCTTAAAACATAGATTCCCAACCCTGGTCACTAACAATATATGACCAAAACTTTACTAATTTCTTTACTATAAATAAGAGTCAAAATTCCAAACCGTGGGGATTAATGACGTGTGAATAACATTTAACATATTTCTGTACTGTGAATGACACTTAACACTGAGGTTCCCAACTGTTATTCAGAGTACAGAAATAGGTAAAGTGTTATTCATACGATATTAGTTGCCAGGGTTGGGAATCTCTGTTTTAAGTGTCGTTCACAGTAGATAAATATATAAAGTGTCGTTCATACGACATTAATGTTGGGAAACCTCTATGTTAAGTGTCGTTCACAGTACAAAAAAAATGTATAAAGTCTCATTCACAGTAAAGAGATATTTAAAGTACCATTCATACGACACTAATCCCGACGATTGGGGGGCGTCTACGTTATGTGTCATTCACATTAGTAAAAAATACGTAAAGCTCCATTCACACGGTATTAGTGATCAGTATTGGTAACCACTGTGTTAAGCGTCATTCACACTACAAAGCAGTGTCATTCACCAGGTAAAAAAATACATAAAGTGTAATTTCAATTTTTCAATAACTTAGAATAAAGAAGTTTTTTTTTTAAATTTAATATTCCTTTTTCTTTAAACAAATAAATTTATGAAAAGTATTAAAAAAAAAAATTTAAATTAAAAATTAACTACATTTTTATTGGGAGGAGAAAATATTGAATGTTCTTATTTTTTTTTCTCCAAATGGATTTTCCTTTAATCGGCTTCTTTTTCCATGGATTTTCAGGACGAGAAGGACCTGTCGGCGGCGGACGCGGAGGGAGTGTGGTCACCGGATATCGAGCAGAGCTTCCAGGAAGCTCTCACCATATATCCGCCATGCGGTCGACGCAAAATTATCCTCTCAGACGAGGGCAAGATGTATGGTAAGTATTGAAAGATATTTTCAAAAGAAACCCTCGATATCAAATCGTCAATAATATATATCCCTTTACATTTTCGGCTCAATTCGCTGATTTCTTATATATAATGAAAATTTTATAAAGCCATACAGCGATTTAATTATATTTAAAAAAAAAAAATTACATACAAAAAAAAATACAGAAAAAAATTAAATTTATTTGATTCAAATAATTGGTGTTATTTTATTAATCAAATAAATTTGTCACAAACTTTTGGGCGTGAATTTTAAAATAAACCAATCAGAAATTTGAAAAAATAATTCGTACAAAATTTATAGCTAAAAGAAAATTCGATGTAATGAAATTCTATGAAAAATTCAAAATTTGAATCAAATAAATTTTTTTTTCTCTACGTAAGAGGCGGAAATTTATTATTATTTACAAATTCGAATTTCCCATCCATTTTGAGGTTAGGAATAAAATTTTTTTTCTAAACGAAAATTGATAATTTAGAAAAAACATTTTTTTTAAAAGATATAAGTATTGTGGAACTTTTAGAGGTAATAGAAAAAAAAATTATTCCTAAGGGTTAAAAAAATAGTGATATTTCGGTTTTTTTAAAAGTGCAGCGTGTGCAGTTCTTTTTTTTTTGTAGTATAGCAACGACCCTTACAGTATATTTCGCGAAGGATTCGCTGACGAAACAGAAGGGGTTTGGACGACGTGTTTTCATTTATACACCACTATGGTGAGAATCAAATTAAACTGCAGTGAGAGCACCCTCAGGCCAATTGAATTGCCAGAGAGAGGCATTCAGGCACACAGTCTTTGAAAATTACGCGACATTGTCCCCCCGTTTATATAGGGTATATATATATATATACTTCTCTCTCTCTCTCTATCTCTCTATCTCTATCTCTCTCCCTCGCTCTATTTAGATTATAAGAAAGAGGAATTGATTAGGCAGTTCTTAGAGCGCAAGGGTTGCAAGGACTTATTATTGTAACTAATAAATCATTTTCTATAATACTACTCGTTATCGTTTCCCATACATAATCTAATTTTTTTTTCATCTACTTCATGGACGAAAAAAAAGATGAACGGAAGACAAAAATTGTTTCCTGTTCCTCTTTTCTTCTCTTTTTAGAATTATTATTTCAGTTAGGTTAGGCTTGGTTAGGTTTTGCTAGATTTTAGATAGATTAAATGCAGATAGGTTAAGTTTTAGTTATGTTCGGTTACGTACGGTTAGGTTAGGTTTTATTTAGGTTAGGTTACTTCCATATAGTTTAAGTTTTAGTTGGGTTATGTTTTAGTTAGGTTATGTACTAGTTAGGTTATGTACTAGTTAGGTTATGTACTAATTAGGTTATGTACTAGTTAGGTTAGGTATTAGTTAGGTTAGGTTACCTACGGATAGGTTTTAGTTATGTTAGGTTACCTACAGTTAGGTTTTAGTTAGTTAAGCATTAGTTAGGTTATATTTTAGTTAAATTAGGTTACTTACAGATAGTTTAAGTTTTAGTTAGGTTATGTACTAGTTTGGTAATGTACTAGTTAGGTTAGGTATTAGTTAGGTTAGGTTACCTACGGATAGGTTTTAGTTATGTTAGGTTACCTACGGTTAGTTTTTAGTTATAGTTAAGCTTTAGTTAGGTTATATTTTAGTTAGGTTAGGTTACCTTCAGTTAGGTTTCAGTTAGGTTATGTTTTAGTTAGGTTACCTAAAATTAGGTTTTAGTTAGTTTAAGCTTTAGTTAGGTTAAGTTACGTACGGTTAGGTTATGATTTAGTTAGGTTAGGTACGTATAGGTGAAGTTTTACTTAGTTTATGTTAGGTTAGGTAACTCAAAATCTTAAATTTAAATTTTCCAAACACTTTTATAAAATACTTTCCAAAAATACTTTTCTTCTAGGGATTTACTTCTATTTTTTTTTGCTACCAAATAGGATTCTCTTAAATTATTTAATTAAAAAAATATTGACAGTTTCTGTAGGGAATCTCTTTTTCCTCCTTTCTTTCTGTTTTGTTTCCCTTAAAGTCTCATTTTCTTTGGTGAAAAAAGGGATCTTTTTGAGTGAATAAAAGGGAAGGCGGCAGCAGCATCGCCGCCGCCAGAAAGTCGGTGTCGGTGGCGCGTTATTGCTTTGGTATATATATATATATATATATATAATGGTGAATGGTGGTAGCTTGGCAATATCAAGTCGGTCACGTAGACTGACCTCAGCACACCGAGTAATAACGATGCGGTGTACGCTGAGATGCATTCACCATCATCTCATTATAACCGCAAGAAAAAAAAAGTCACTCGACTGTCAAGGATTTCATTGTCTCCTCCTTTTTTTAATTACAATCTATTTAGCGAAAAAAAAATAGAAAAAAATTCTCAAAAAGGAAAAAAACCTTTTTTTGTTTTGATTATGAAAAATTAAAAATATGTTTACTTATTTTCCAAACACTTTTAAAAGAAAATTTTTTTGCAGGTTTTTTTTATTTTTCAAACACTTTTTTGGAGAAGAATTTTGTATTCCTTATCTTTTTGTTAAAAAATTAAATTAAAAAAAAAACCGTGAGAAAGAGTAGTATATATGGTTGACGCGACACCTGGTTGTGTATATAGAGTGAAAGCAATAAAGTCGATTACGTGAGTTGGTTTTTTTCGATGTATATATATATATATATATATATAAACGGAACTTGGCGGTGGCCGTCGCGTCGCTCTCTGACGATGGAAACAAAGGATAACGAGGCGCGAAGATGGCTTAACGCGATTGCCCATCGATCCTTTGGAGAAACTTATTTCATCGAACCTTGCGCTTCGTTGCTCACACACTATCATGAGTGGAGAATGACGAAGAAAGAGAGAGAGAGAGAGAGCCAATAAACGATCACCCTTTTCCCTGGGATTAAATATCTCGAGGCAATTTACCTTCGCATCTCTTCCAACGTGGCATTCGCCTTTTTATCAACTTCGACCCCCTTCTGATTCCTCGTTTCTCTCAATAGCTTTTCAGCTCTCCCCCTCCCTTCTCTCTTCCGATTTCACCCCACCCTTCGTATACTCGCTCTTCTTTCACTTTATGTCTTTCTGACTTGCAATTAAATCAACTGGCAACTCTTCGCCTTTTCCTCAGTCTTTTTCACTTCCTTCTTTTCTCCTTCTCCTTTTCGAAAGCGTTGGGGCGGGCGGGGGGGGGGGGGTGTTCTCCAGTAATGAATTTCTCTGGTAATATTGCACTTTAGCTTGAAGAATTCGAATCAGTGTTTCTTTTTCTATTTTGTTTTTTTTTATTGAATTTAACCTTATTTCTTTTTTTCTTATTTTATTCTTCGTTATTGCAGAAAAATTAGAAAAATATTACCTCATTTAACTGAATTTTTTTAGGTTAGGTTTAAAATTTATTATTAGGTTCTTGTTATTCATTTGTGAATTTGGAAATTTTTATCATTTTTTCATGTGGTTAATGATGCCGTATGAATGACACTTAACGTAGATGTTAGCAATACTGATTACTGTTATGAATTAAGCTTTATGTATTTTGTACTGCGAATATTTTAGGTACTGTGAATGACACTTAACGTAGAGGTTCCCAATACACTTGAAATAAAAGTTTTAACCGTGGGGATTAATGTCGTATGAATAACACTTTACGTATTCTTGTACTGTGAGTGACACGTAACAAACAGTTTCCCAACCCTGTTGACTGATAGATATTTCGTTTTATATCAGTAAGCAGGGTTGGGAATCTCTACGTTAAGTATCACTCACAGTGGAAAAATACGTAAAGTGTTATTAATACGGCATTAATCCCCAAGGTTGGGAACCTCTACATTAAGTGTCATTCATAGTACAGAAATACGTAAAGTGTCATTCACAAATTAATCCCTACGGTTGGGAACCTTAACGTCAAGTGTCATTCACAGTTCAAATACATAAAGCTTCATTCACATTAATAATTAATTTGGAAAACCTCTATCTTAAGTGTCATTCACAGTACAAAATACATAAAGCTTCATTCACATTAGTGATCATTATTGGAAACCTCTGTGTTAAGTGTCATTCACACGGCATCATTAAACAGAGTTTGGAAACAATTTCTACTTTAAGCTTAGTTCACAAGGGTAGTAAATTTTACAAAATAAAAAATTTTCTCATTGAAATAATTCAAGTATAAATAAAATTATCGTAAATCTTGTTGATGATAAAATAAATCCCAAGTGTTTTCTCACTCTGAGAATTTCTGTGTGTTTAAATATTTTAGAAGGCAAATTAATTTCCATCCGTTAAAAAGAGAAAGAAAGAGAGAGAGAGAGAATGAGAGAGGGACTTGAAATAATATTGGTTGTCCTATAGTGGAATTATTATTCAGTTAATAAGGGAACTTGAGGTTGTGTCTGATCTCAGAAGATCCCGCTGATGCTGATCCAGCACAGCATCCGTATATATATATATATATATATATATATATGTATGCATAGAAGAGAGAGAGAACCGCCCCGGGAGGTACTTAGTTCGCGCACAGGTACTACCAGAGTTCACGTAGCCGTACTTTCATGATGATCGTAAGTAGCTTCTCTGTGGTAGCGAGAAAGATATATTAATACTCCTGTGCGCAAAGTGTGTATATATATATATATATATATATATATATATATACAACGCGAGGAGAGGTTAAATAAATTCCCTTGAAATAAAAATAAAGCCCCCAGGCTTTGCTTCCTACTCTCTCACAGTATGAAGTCGGCTTAACTATTTACTCATTCCAATTCCTCTCTGCGATAAATACCAGTGTTGTTGCACTCTATATACAATTAACTGCAAAACTTTTCACTTTGATGTAAAACGAAATTTTTCCTGTAATTTTACTTTTTCTTTTTGTTTTGTTTCGTTTTTTTATTTTCTGTTAAATTCATACACACACACATACAAAAAAAGAGGAAGCATATAGTTTAGTGGTCAAAGCACTCGACTTACAAATAGAAATCCAGAGTTCGATTCCCCGCGGTGGTGAAATTTTTTTCAAACAAAAATTTTTATATAATAATAATAATAATAGTAATAATAAAAATAATAATTATAATAATAATAACAACAATAATAATCGTAATAACAATAGGAAAAATAATTAATATGATAAAAAATTTTTTAGTTTATAACAAATAAAAAATTATCAGAGTTGGGTTATGCGATAAATATATATTTGACAAATTTTATCACCCAATGAGAATTCGATACAGTTGATAATATCAAATTCTGATTGGCTGATATAATAAATAAATCATGGAATTATTCACTATTAAATTCGAATTAGAATTTCACCAGGTGTGGAATTTTTTTTATTTTAGACAATCTATCAGAATTTTTTTTTTTTTTATTATTATATTGATTAAAATTGATTGGCTATATATTTACGTAATGTGAATTTATTGGCAATTTGTGTCCTATCTATCTATCTAGAGAAAGAGACAAGTAATAGAGGTGAAACACTTGATTAGCGCGCACGCACCATTGCGGAAAAAAAAAATTTCTAGTTTGTTTGACATTTAACAATGCAACAATCTTTTCTTAGTGCGTTATATAGAAAATTATTGGTATCGGGGAGGGTTTTTTTTTTTTTTTTTTTTGTTCTCTTTCTCGCTATGCTCGGTTGAATACACATACTGTTTGTGCTATGACGTTAATTCACGATATATCTAAATAAATATGTTTCAAGGCGACATGCAAGTTTATCTAAATAATATACAGAGAGAGGCCCATAACTTGTTTTTGTATGTACACACTCACCTTATATTTTATTCGGTTTTTGGAAAAAATATTCTGAATTTTTTTTTTGCCTTTATTTTGAGGTTAGGTTTCAGTTTTCTGAATAGCCAGTAGTTTTTTTAGGTTAGTTTTTTTTTTTTTTGATAAAAAATGAAAACGAATTTTAATAATGACTACCAAAGTTGAGAATGGCAGTATAAAGGGTCATTCATACGGCAAAAAAAGGCTTTCGTTTTGTTCTGTAGTATGAATGACACTTTACACTGTTTTGTACTTAACATTCCCAACTCTGGAACTGATTGTCGAATACGTGATTACCAAGGTTGGTAATATCACTATAAAGGGTCATTCATACTGCAAAAAAAACCGCTCTCGTTTTGTTCTGTAGTATGACACTATAAAGGGTCATTCATACTGCAAAAAAACATTTTTTCTTTTTTGCACTGTGAATGACACTTTACAGTGACGTACCTGACCCTTGTTGTTGTCAAATGACTATATAGCAAGTTTGGAAATATAAAGGCTCATTCATACCACAAAAAAATTTCCTTCATAAATAAATCCTAAAATTGTTTAAATAATACGAATATTTTGTTATCATGAACATAACCTCAAAATTTCGGTAACTAATATCCTTTCCTCCTTAAAAAAGTGTAGGTAGAATTTTTTTTCTCTTCTTTTTTTTTAATAAAAATTTTTCTTGTAATAGTGACAAAACATGAATAAAATCTCTGCGGATTTGTTGAGAATAAGAAAATAATCCCCCCCTCGGGGTGAGAAGGATTTTTGTGATTTTAGGAAGGATTACTTCAGATTCGATGTGGAAAGAGCCTTTTGCGCGACCCCTTTTTCTATCTCTCTCTCTCTTTCTCTATCTTTCTCTCTCTCTTGTGTGTGTATGTGTAGATAGTTTCACGAGTCGACTAACGTTTCCGTTCTTTCGAAACACCACCGCAAAGCTTTCTCTCTCTTTCTCTTTCCCTATGTGCGTGTTTGCCACCGGACGTACAAATATTGAATTTCCCTCCTCCACCATTTTATGCACGGAAGTTGGAGGGTGAATTTTCACACTGGGGGGATAAATGCTCCACTTCAATTCACAGACTCGAGTATTTTTCAATTTTTAACACCTTTCATCCCTTGTGATTCAATGCAAAACTTTTTTTTGTATTCCCCTCGCCCAAAAAAATAAATTTATATATATATAAAATGACAACGCAACAAAAATACTTAAAAATACTAAAAAAAAAATCACCGATTTTTATAAATATCGTTAAGTAGGGAAAAAATAATATTCTTTATTTGAGAGGAACTTTTCTCTTGCCTTCATCTTTCACGGAAAAAAAATCTTTATCTGGACCAGCGATATTTTTCTCTAAAATAGCGAAAACTTTTACTTTTTTAGTGAAACTTATCGCTGTTCCAAGTAAAGATTTTTTTAAAGATTTATTCTCAAAAAAAAATAATAAATCTTTTTTCTGACTTTTGTAAGGATATTTTCTATATACAAGAGGTTATAAATCATATCTTCACTGAATATTAATTCAGACGGTGCGCGTCTTGTAAAATAATTGCTCTTTACATCTGTTCTCTCAAATGATCCCCCAAAGGAGTCGAATATATATATATATATATATATATTGGAGAAGGATAAGAAGAGAGAAAGGCAGATTGAGTAGCCGCGGTATGAATATAAGCGTGTTTTGCCTCAAGAGATGTATTTACTTACAGGTGCATTATGACTGCTTAAAGAATTTTTCCCTGATCCCACAAATCATATATACAAATACTGCAGCACACGACCATTTACAAAAAAGAAAAAAAAATACAAAATTAAAATTTTATTAACTTCGTTTATCATGTAAAAATTTTATTAATTTCTAAAAAAAATTCCTTTAAATTTTTGTACGAATGTAAAACTAACCTCAAAAACATTTGGAAACTATAATCTAACCTAAAAACTTAATTTTTATGTAAATTAATGTGAACAATAAATTTAAAAAATCAAAACGGTTTCTAGAAACTAAAATTCTAACCTGAAAAACTAATGTCGTATGAATGACACTTAATAGGCTCCCAACACTGGGGATTGAAGCCGTATGAATAACACTTTACGAATTTTTATTCAAGAAACTGTTTTTTGTAGTTTGAATAAAATTTACAAAATCCTTTCCTTGGGAATTAATGTCGTATGAATAACACTTTACGTATTTTTGCACTATGAATGACACTTAACATAGAGGTTCCTAACCCTGATCATATAGTAAGCAAAGTTTAGAACCTCTATGTTAAGTGTCATTCACAGTACAAAAATACGTATAGTGTCATTCATACGACATTAATTCCCAAAGAAAGGATTTTGTAAAATATTAAGATGTTATTCACACTACCAAAAACAGTTTCTTAAATAAAAATTTGTAAAGTGTTATTCATACGGCTTCAATCCCCAGAGTTCGGAGCCTATTAAGTGGCATTCATACCTTAAAAATACAGTTTTTTCTTACACCTAGGTTGGGAACTTCTTCATTAAGTATCATTCACACATAATAATACATAAAGTATAGTTCATAGACTAGTAGACACCAGGATTGGGAATTTCTTCATTAAGTATCATTCACACATAAAAATACTTAAAGTATAGTTCATAGGCATCAGGGTTGTGAACCTCCACATTAAGTATCATTCACACTTTAAAGTACATAATTATTAAATATTTGAAATCATTAATGTAAAGTGTCATTCATACCACAAAATATTTTTCTTTTCCATTTTGTTCCATTTATACCAAAACTGAAAAATATTTTCCTCTTAAATTTGTCTTTTTATCCTCAACGTGGAAAATTTATTACTCGTCATTTATTATGTAAATTTTCATCTTCTTTTCAAAAAATTTCCTGTTCTAAATATGATGCAATTTTTTTTTTCAAAAATGATTTGAATTCATTGAGTCGTGGTAAATATCTCAAGGACGACGCTGACGGCTCGACTACTTGCGAAAGGAAATTTGCCCTTTCCTTTTCCTCTTTTGCGGACGAAAAACGAGACGTAGTCGCTGAGAAATTCAATATTTGCATGTCCGTGCCATGTAGAAGTCCAATGGTGCAATTTTCCATACGACGAGGATGTATTCCAACTGAGAGTGAGAGAGAGAGAGAGAAAAAGGGAGAAAAGCGTAGGAAGAGGCCTTTCCAGGGGTGGGTAGATAGGAAGATGTGAATTGTGAAAACGAGGGTTTAGGGGATGGGACAAGAGGTGAAACGGGTAGGTAGTGTCCAGTTATTGACCGGCGGAAGGAGGGTGTCGCGTCTCAGTGCCTCCAAAGAGAGAAAGAGAGAGAGAGTTCGTCGCTTTTCCTCCCTCGTAATGTCGACTCCGTCGCCTTTCTCGACCCTCAGATATCTCGTCGTCGTCGTCGTCGCCCTCGTTGCCGATTCGATATTTGCTTCCCAAGCACGCAACGGAAAATCTACCCTTCAAATCGTTCATAAAAGCCACTTTCTATTCTAAAACTCACTTCGCACCATTTTCAGTCATTTATCTCTTTCACACGTTATTTTATTTATTTTTTTTTTTTTGAGTAGAGAAAAAAAATTTTTTCTCATTTAAAATTTTTTTCGTTAAATTGATTCCTTTTTTTTCAAAATTAATTTTTTTATGTAAATATTTTTTTAATATGATGAAATGATTTTTTTTCTTTTTTTTTTGTTCTCTTAAATTAAAATAAAACAAATTTAAGAGAGGATAAATTAGCGTAACTATTGGATAAGTAGTGAAAGAACCTGTTTGGCGAGGCGCAAGTGATGCAAAGAAGGAAGGCCCGACCGAGTAGAAAATCCGTTGTAGTCAGACGGATGAATCATCTTATAATGCCATTCACTTGTGAACTGTATAATTGAATTTTATTCACAGTTTGCATTTACGAAAGTCATTTTCACCTTTCTATTCTATTACTATATATGTAATTATTTCTAGAAAATTGCGAAATTTTCTTAATTAGTTTCTATTTATTCTGAAATTCTTTTTCTAGTGCTTTTTTCACCTAACATTAAAGTTCTCGACCCTGTTGTCCGTTTGGACTGTGAACAACGCTTTATTGTCATTTTAGAAACTTGCATTGTGCGACTGTGGCTTAACATTCAAATTCCCAACTCTGATATCAGTTGCAGTATGAACTAAGCTTTATTTTTTTGCAACAATACGAATGTGGCCTATCATTAAAGTTCCCAACCCTGATGTTAGCTTAGAGTGTGAACAACGCTTCATGTGAGGTTATTAACGTTCCCAACCCTGATAACGGTTACAGTATGAACCAAGCATTATTTATTTTGCAATACAACTACTTGTATTGTAAATTAAACTTAACATTAAAAATCCGCTTGCACTATGAACACGCTTTATGTACTACTATTATCATTTCTAGTGTTGTGAACGACTCTTTAAATATTTTCCCCTACAAATAAAGCTCCATACACAGGTTTCTAACTCCACTTTCCAAACATTCCTTTTTTTTCAAAGAAAGTGAAAACTTTTTATATCCCCCTCCCCCCTCACTTCAAACATTGTGAAATCAAATTCTCATCTCAATGGCTTCTATTCAACAATGAACTGACGAGGTCAGTGACGCTTTGTATGCGTGAGTGTGTGTATATGGCATTCTCCGGTCTCAGGAACCTTCATAGGTGAAAGCTCATGTGCACAAACTTCGTCGAGAAGAGCAGCCATAAACAGACGTAACTCGGTTCCTGCACACACATTCTCACGTAAGAGAGCTTTCTCCCACCCTCCTTTAACCTTCTCACCCCCTCCCCCCCTTCTCATCCCTTAGTGTATGTATGTGTGTGTGTGTGTGTGTGGAAGTCGCCCGGATATCCAGAGCTCGAGACAGGACGAGGCGATGTAATAATCTGCGTCCGCATTGTCCGTCTTGCCAACATGGCGAGTCCTTTGACATCTCATGGAGTTTAATTAAACTCGAACGTAATAGGTGCGGCAAGATGGAGGCAGTAGCGGCGCCCTACTTGAAATACATACAGAAATGTTCTTCCTTATACAACAGGAGAGGTTAGGCTTCATAATAATTTATAGTCGTAAAATTTTCATCAACTAATCATTAATTATGCGTATATTTTTTGTGCTATGAATGAAGCTTTATAGTTATATTCCCAACCTTGGTGTATTTATTTAATTAAGAGGGTTGGGAACATCACTGTAAAGTGTTATTCATAGTACAAAAAAAGAAAACGTATTTTTTTTGAGAGTTTATAGAAATTCTACTAACCTTGGTATTAACCGTAACTACCAGGGTTGGGAAAATCATTGTAAAGCTCTGTTCATATTACAAAAAAAATAGTATTATTATTCCTTATTTTTATCAATAACAGTTAGCCAAATTAAATTTATACAAGAAAATACATAAAGGATAGTTCACATGACACAGAGGGTTAAGAACCTAAAAGTTAAGTGTCATTTACACTGTAAAATACATAAAGTACAATTCACACGGCATTAGTTACCAGGGTAACCTCCTTGTTAAGGATCATTCCTACCACAAAGTGAATAAAATGTGGTTCATACATGTTTAGCAACCAGAGTCGGGAACCTAAAGGTTAAGTGTCATTCACACTGTGAAATACATAAAGTACCATTCATACGGTATCAGTTACCAGGATTGGGTACCTGTATGTTAAGAGCCATTTATACCACAAAATAAATAAAGTAGGATTCATACAGAGTTAGCTACCAGGGTTGAGAACCTAAAGTTTAGGTGTCTTCACATCGCAAAATTAATAAAGCTGCATTCATAAGGAAATTAGTTTGAGAACCCCCATATTAATTGTCATTCACACTGCAAAATACAAGGTGGCATTCATACGGCGTTAGTTACCACGGTGGGGTAGTATTACGTTAATTGTCATTCAAACCTCATAATACGTGTTTCCAACAAGAAGGTTGAATATTCCCTCCTTAAGTATCATTCACGCCTTGAAATACATAAACTATCGTTTATATAGTAGTAGATCTCAGGGTTGGGAACTACTTGGTTAAAGTGTCAACCACACATGAAACTTTAGTTTTTTTTACTCTAGAGTTGCAAACCTAAAGTTTAAGCATCATTCACACAAAAATACCTAAAGTGCATAAATCAGTAGACATCAGGGTTGGGGACCTAAATATTAAGCATCATTCACACAGAATAATACCTAAAGCATAGTTCATATACATTAACATTTAGAAAGTGTAACTCAATATCATTCGTAAAAATTTTTATTCTATTTTAACGATTAACAAAATAAGTCTATATTTCAAGATTTAGTTTTTTTTTATCTTTATTTATAATCTGAGCTTTCTCTCTCGCTCTTTAATGGCAAAAAAAAAGGATATAATATTCAAAGAAGACAAAGAAAGGCATTTGGATAGTGACAGAGAAGAGAGTTAGAGAGAGAGAGAGAGAGAGAGTGAGAGAGAAAGAGAGGTGGTTCAATCTTTTCTGGGGAAACTTTCGAGACGAGAGCCGTCATTCCTGAGGCTCGCCTCTTACCCAGAGCCAGAAGCCAGCTAGGTATTTTAATTAGCGCAACAACGGTAGAGAGACGAAGCGCGCCTCGCGTTGTTTCATATTTACGCAGCCCACCAAGCCGGCTTTGCTCTTCTGCCTTTTCGACGTAATGAATATTAATTCACGACTTTGGGCCATATTCGCCTTTTGCCTCTCTTGAAATTACCGTCCCCATTTTCTCGGTAATCTTCGTCAGCTTCAAAGCCCCGTTAGATATATATAGATGTATATGAAAAAAAAATTTTCACTTTTTGAAACCCCGTTGAAGAAAATGAAAATTCCTTAAATTATATTAAAACCGGAAAAATATTTCTATGGTATAAAAAAATTGTTTTAGTAATTATATAGATATTATAAATTATATAAATATAATATATATATATATACATATATATATATATATATATATATATATATATATATATATATATATAGGAGCTTTAGGAAAAAATGTCTATGTAACTATGCGACTTACTTGAAAGATCGTTCAAGGTTTACGGAACGCGTAATCCCGTTTATCGTCCTCGTAAATCCAGGAATATACACTCCACAACGTTCCCGAAGCCGGCGCTTTAATCTCTTTCCATTTTACGACACGTTTTACGAGGTTATTTGAAGCTGTGGGTTTTTGGAGACGGTCTCTCTCTCTCTCTCTCTCTCTCTTACATCCCGAAAGACGTACATTGTCCAATAAAGAAGCTAGGACTAGAGGAAACCATAAGCGAACAGCTTTTACTTCCTGATCCCTTTCTCTCTCTCTCTTCCTACATTTTTTACCGACTCTGAAAGGCAAAATTTAGAGGTTGTAAAACAGGTGCTGAAAGTTTTGTTGTTGCGGTCGAAATAAACCTTTAACTATAAAAACAATTTCCTATAAAGTAATTGTTTTCCCCCTTGTCTTGTTCTCCGACTTTTTTTTGTGAATTTTCGAATATATTTGTCTCTACTTTATAAAATAGCAAAAAAAACCCAGTACAAGGTAATTTGTACTATGTACTGCGCTTAGCATTGCTGCTATGAACTACGCTTAAATATTTATGCTGTGAACTAAGCTTAATATTTGTAGTGTGAACTAAGCTTAACGTTTTTACTATGAACTATGCTATGAACTATGCTATGAACTATGCTTAATGATTTAGGTTGTGAACTAGGCTTAATATTTGTAGTGTGAACTACGCTTAATATTTGTAGTGTGAACTAAGCTTAATATTTGTAGTGTGATCTAAGCTTAACGTTTTTACTATGAACTACGCTTAGGATTGATGTTATAAATTACGCCTAACTATTTTTGCTGTGAACTAAGCTTAATATTCTTACTGTGAATACAGTTAACAATCGTACTGTTAACTGCGTGTAGGATTTCTGCTATGAACTACGCTTAACGATTTAGCTTGTGTACTAGGCTTAATGTTTGTAGTGTAAACTACGCTTAACGTTTGTACTATGAACTGAGCGTAGGATTTCTTCTATGAACTATGCTTAATGATTTAGGTTGTGAACTAGGCTTAATGTTTGTAGTGTGAACTACGCTTAACGCTTGTACTATGAACTGCGCTTAGGATTGGTGCTATAAATTACACGAAACTATTAAAGCTGTGAACCGAGCTTAATGTTGGTACTACGAATTGCGCTTAGAATTGGTGCTATGAACTACGCTTAACTATTTAAGCTGTGTACTAAGCTTAATGTTTATTGTAAAATACGCTTAACGTTTGTACTATGAACTGCGCTTAAGATTGGTACCATAAATTACGTCTAACTATAATTAATTTGTGAACTATGCTTAACGTTTGTACCTCTCTATGGTAATTAGTTATTTGAATTCTCGGCGCGAAATTGAAAAATATTTTTAATTATTGTATTTTTATATATAGTTTTGAATGAAACTATTATTTGTTTTAACAAAATGAAATTTGAAAATATTTCCAAAAAAAAAGACAACAATTGAAAATTGTAAAATTTTAAAAAAACTATATAATCATTTTCTTTTTAATAATTTTTTTCTTTCATTATATTTACTCCTTTTTTTCCACATTCTTAAGTATATTTAGATTCTGAGTTTAAAAAAAAACAAAAAAAAGAAGATACTTTAACTAACTTTAGTTCGGGGGGGAAATAAATTTATTCTCGAAAAGTTTTGATGGCAAATTGGTAAAGTTAGAAATTGTTTCAAGTTATATATATATACTATAAGGCAAGTAAACAATAGATGAAAGATAATGGTAAAATGAGAGATTGAGAGAAATTGAGATGATATTCTAAAGTGGATGGGAAAGAAGCGATTACCGGAGTGATGGGTGGGTGGAGGTGGAGGAGGGAAGTTGAGCCTCTAATTGCTGGAAATTAGGAGCGTACGTTTGAGGATTTATTCAGTGTGAACAATTTCGAATGAATCGACGTGCAATTTAAACGATTAGACGGCCAATTTAAACGATACTGAATTGCCGGGGGATTTCGTTTCGAGTGGCACTTAAAATACGAAACCCGATCTTTTTGCGCGCACGATTGCAAATTGCAAGGATTTTCTGAAAATTACTTTCGAACGTGGTTTCAAATTGAGGGTGGAGGGTAGAGGGGGGGGGGGTTGGTGAAACTCGGTTTCTGTTTTGTTGTGATAAAAGAAAATTTTTTTCCAAACAAATTAATTAAACATACAAACATAAATGTTTTTCATGTGAAATGAGTCGTTGACAATATTTTTTTTCTTTACACTTGACGATGTGATTAAAATTTATATTTGCCAAGGGAATTTTTGAACTTATTAAAAAAATATTTTAATTATTTATTTTTATATATTTATTTTTATAGATTAGAAATTTTATTGAAAGTTTTTTTTTAAGAATCTTAAAAAAATTACGTATGGAAAAAATTTTTTACCTGAAATAGTGATAAATTTCACTGGAACAACGAAATGTTTTCTCTAAAAAAGCGAAAGTTGTAGCTATTTCAGAGAAATATATTGCTGTTCCAGATAAAGATTTTGTTTTTGTATGAGACTCATAAAAAAGCAGAAATTAATAAGTGGCAACTGTTAACCAAAAAGTAAAGTGCCATTCATTAACCAAAAAAAGTATTTGGTGCTGTGAATGGCACTTTACTTTTTCCAATGATATATTAAGCACAATTCATAGTACAAACGTTAAGCGTAAAACACAGTAGAAACATTAAGCATAGTTTATAACTTAGAAATTAAGTGTAGTTCATAGTGCTTGCAAGTTTACAACACAAAACGTTAAGCATAGTTTACAACTTGAATATAAAGTGTAGTTCATACGACATATGTTAAGGGCAGTTCACAGCACGAAACGTAAAGCACAGTTCACAACTTGAACATTAAGCGCAGTTCATAGCATAAATTTTAACCAAAGTCCGTGGTGCAAACGTTAAGTGTAATTCACCAGCACAAACATTAAGTGTAGTTCACAATTTAAAAAAATGTAGTTCACAGCTACTTGTAAATGCTAATTTGTTTATAAGACTATAAATAAATTTGCAACTCGACAAGTAAAGCGGCATTTATAATGCGAAAAAATAAAGTGTCATCCACAATACAAAATGTAAAGCGGCATTCATAGTCCTAAGCAGTAAAGTGCCGTAACCGTAAAAATAAAAGAGGTATAAAAAAGAAGGGGCATATTTTATAAAAAGTAAAGCGGCATTCACAACTCCAAAAATGTAAAGTATCGTTCACAATGTTTTTTGCAAAAAAAAGGTAACTTGGTTACTTTAAAGGCTTTCTTTCCTGAATTTGTAGATACAAATAATTTATAAAACACCAATATTCATGGACAGTACTTTCGTATTACTTTATCAGGAAAAAAAGATTAAGTCTAAAATAACCTTTCAGAAAATTCTTCAAATAATCCAAAGCCGAGAAAAATAATTTCTTTCTCTCTTTTTCTCGCTATATCTTGACCTAATTTTCTAAACTCAAAATTCCATGGCTAAAAAAAAAAGAAATGTCAACCCTGGGAGAAAATTCACTGTACGCTCCTGGAATGAATAGAAAGTGCGCACACGGTGTGAGAAGAAGTAAAGTAGAACGAGAGTGAGTAAGTGAGTGAGAGAGAGAGAGAGAGAAACGAACGAACGGAGTTGAGTTTGCGGGACGTTTAGGTACGCGGGGGAAACAAGAAGGGGGGGGGGACACAACTTGTACGAAGGGTAGCGATGGAGCCTGGATGTTGAGGGTGGTAGTGTGTATATATGTGTTGGGTGGTAGGGGAGTTGACTATAACCCTGGAGGGTGGCGAAACTATGCGAAGAATGTGCAATTAGTGAACAGAGAGTGAAGGGCAAGGGTGGGTAGGGGGGTTTGGTAAAGGAGGAAAGCCGAGGGCAGAGGGTTACCATGGGACGAAAGGGGAATGTGGGGAGGGGAGGGGGTGGTGTGTTACGGGGGAGTTTGTAGTCGTGAGGGAAAGAGAAATCGCGCGGGGACTTCGTCGACGTCGTCGTTGTGTGGTGGTTTGGCGTTGGTGATGTCGGATATATATATATATAGAGAGAGAGAGAGAGAGAGAGAGACGAGAAGTGAAAGGGGGGGGGTGGAGAACGCTTCCAAGAAAATGGAAAGAAAGGAAGATGGATGGAACGGCGCTCTGGGAACGATAAGAAAAGATAGACGCTCAAGGGGTTTGAGGGGGGGTCACCGTGTCAGGATGCGATCCTTGTACCGACACAAGGACGAATCTACGTCACTGAGCTTTCGCCTTGTTCTGAATATCAAGCACCTAACCATTATTTCCGTTTGTGAATTTATTTATTTTTTTCTACTTTAATTTCGTTTGAATTGTAACTTTTCTTTTGTCTGTGAACAGACCTTAAGGTCTGTAAAGTAATATTCATAAGTCGTCTCGTTTACGATTTACAGATAAATACTGTGAATGACTCTTTATATATTGTAAAGTGTCGTTCACAGTACTGGATATTTAAAATCTCGTTTATAACACAAGGAAAGAAAGGACCGTTCACATAGTATAAAATATGTAAAGTCTAGTTCATACAGATATTTAAAGTACCGTTCACAGTGTAATAAAAGAAAGGACCGTTCATACTCGAAAAATAAAGTTCACAGCCGAGCAAATATATAAAGTAACTTTTACACTCCTGGATATTTAAAGTACCGTTCACAGTGTAATAAAAAAAAAGGATCGTTCATAGTCGAAAAAATAAAGTGTCGTTCACAGCCGAGCAAATATATAAAGTGCCGTTCACACTCCCTCAGGTATGTTAAATGTCGTTCACAACACACTTTTTTGTTCTGAACGACATTTAACATACTTGAGGGACTGTGAATGGCACTTTACATAAAATAAAGCTCCATTCACATGGCAAAAAAAATGCAAAAGTATTCTTCAGAATATTAACCTAAAAAAACGTATATATCACAAAACCTGAAGTTGCTTTTAAAGAATTAAAAAAATATATCTTTAAATCTTTTAAAGAAGATATTTTTATAACGAATTTTTCAAAGATGTGAATAAGGTTTAATTTGACTTTTGGTTTGTGAAACCTCTGACAATCTGTAATCGGCTAAACAAGCTTGAAAGCACTTTGCGCCCGAAGCATCGATAACTGTTTGTGAACAATCGATTAGTTCTTGCGATGCTTAGTGGCAAAGTCTATGCCAAGGATGTGTATATAGAAGAGACTTTACTTTCCAAGTGTCAAATACACACTTGCCTGCTTCCATTTTGGTCTTGAATATCAATTTCAGTATAGAAATTATAAATTTAAGTTTTTGAAAATTTTTTTTTCCCTTCAATATTGTGTATATTTATTTTTTATATTAATCATTAATATGAATTTTATGCGAAACATTTTATAAAATACCTATTTCAATATTAAATTTAAAATTCAATATTGAGATGGAAAATTGAATTTCATTTATGAGATTCGGATGACGAATCTCTTGAATTGGAAATTTGGAATCGATATATTGTATATATGTATAAAGAGAGGAAGAGAGAGAGAAAGAGCGAGCAAAAATCGCTTGAGTGAATTGAAGAAGTAATAAGCGAAGGATGAAGTGATGAGAAAATTTTATTATCGAAAGAGAAGAGAATCGACTTGAGATCGACATATACACGCATTTATCGTTGTAGTAAGAGAGATAGAGAAAGAGAGAGAGAGAGAGAGAAGAGGAGTCGCGGAACCGCTCCCTTCAATGCTCGTTATTCGAGACCACGATCATAATAGCCCTTCTTGTTAAATTGAGCATCAAGCAAGTGATTTACGTTGATTACCCGTCGGCCGTCGCGTATCCAGCACCGATGTGGTGCTCTGTCTTCTCGTATTCAACAGCCGATCCTCACGATCGTTCATGCACATTTACCGTCCATCCCGCAAACGCTGATTCACTCCCCCCCCCTCTCTCTCTCTCTCTCTCTCTCTCTAGATATATTCGATCCTACCACCTCTCTATATCTATACTCAGCACAAACCTATTCTCATGCAAATTTCAATATATATACTTCTTTAAAAGAATCCTTCGATATTTTTTCTATTTTCCTAATCAGAAAAGTGTTTCATTGGAAAAGAGAATTTTTTTTGATTCAGTGAATATAATAAATTTTCTTTGATTTAAATATATTTTTTCTTTTTTATTTGCTGAGAGTTAGAACTTTGATTGGATATCGAAAGGGTCGGTATCAATATATATATATATATATATATATATATATATATATATATATATATATAGGCATAGCAAAAACCCCCTTGAAGAATGTTTGGCTTTCAAAAACAGAGATGGTACGCGTACACATATACTGTTAGGGATGCTGATGCTTTCTAGGAGGTTCATGGCGAGCCATTTAACGGTCTTTGCAAAATTGAGTCATCACGCGGTTCGCTTGGAATCTCGGATATTTTCCTCCCCCAGACCTCCCCAATCTCCAAACCATCCCCCCCTCCCCCACCACCTTTCCAAAAGCACAGGAGCCATGCTTCCTCCCACAAGTGGAATTGAAGCTGAAGAAAAATTCTCTTGACACCATTTTATTTTATTAAAGAAGATTTTTCTGTTTTGATATTTGTTTTCAAGAGAAAAACTTAAAAAGCATCGAGTAAAATCATGTCAATTTGTATTTTATTTATCACATTGTGAAGGGTACTTTAAATTTTTTCCTTACCTTTTTTTTATTTATTTGTTCCTTTACGTTTCGTGCTGTGAACTACCCTTAATGTTTAAGATAGGAACTACACTTAATATTTGCGTTGTGAACAACGCTGAATAATTGTGCTATGAACCAAATTTTTTGTGAATAAAGCTTAATGTTTGTTCTGTGTAATAGGCTTAATTTTAATTTAACTACGTTGAAAATTTCGTGTTGTGGACTATGCTTTACGTTTTGTGCTGTGAATTGCCCTTAACATTTCTCCTATAAACTACATTTTATATTTCAGTTGTGAACTATGCTTAAAGTTTGTGCTATAAATAGCGCTGAAGATTTTCACTATGAACTACATTTTAGAATTGTGAACTAAGCTTAACGTTATGTGCTGTAAGTTGGGCTTAAGGTTTTGTGCTGTGAACTGCGCCTAACGCTTATGCTATGAACTATAATTAATATTTATAACATAACCTTGAAAATTAAAGTGGCATCCACAGGTCCAAATACAAAGGCATTTAATATTAAAGAATATTAAATGTAGTTCACAATACAAAACGTTAAGTGGCATTCACAATCTAAAAAAAAAATTTAAAGGACCGTTCATAGTGGAAAAGCAAAATTTGGTACTAATTTCAAATTATTTTTATCCTAAACAAAAATATAGTAAAATTTAGTAAATTACAGTAATATATAACAAAATATAGTAAATTATAGTAAAATTTAGTAAAATTTAGTAAAAATTAGCAAAATTTAGTAAAATATAGTAAAATATAATAGAATATAGTAGAATATAGTAAAATATAGTAAAATATAGTAAAATATAGTAAAATATAGTAAAATATAGTAAAATATAGTAAAATATAGTAAAATATAGTAATATATAGTAATATAAAGTAAGTAATATTAAATAGTACCAAAAAAATTATATTTCTTAACAACGGTTCTTAAATGATAAAACAAGTAATAAACAAGTACTTTATAATTTGTGTGAAATATTTTCAAGTTGAAACTGAAAAATTGCTTTTTAAAAAACCCTTTCACATTTCGTCACGCCAGTAGGAAGAGTCTCTCATTAGTGAAACTTAAGTACTAATTAACAGGGAGGGGGGAATGGGTCAACGGTATGTCGTGACTCGTGAGTCATGCGAAGTTGGTTTAAAAAAAATTAAGTTTTTTTTATCCTATACATAATAACGAATATTTTTCCTCTCTCTCTTGTCTCAAAACTACACAACTTTTATCAGTGAAAAAAAAAGATTTTTTTCAAAAAAAAAAAAAAAAAACAAAAAGCCAGTCACGTTACGGATGAACGTAAACCGTCTCGAAACTCCTGTAAAAAGACTTTTTTTCACAAGGGGAAAATAATTCATTGACGTCACCAGGAAATCCTCCTGACTTTCAGCTTACTCTCTTTTTTTTTTCTTCTTCTTCTTTGGTGACACTTAATTTTTTACAACCAACAAAGTTCCAACTTTAAAAAGTCGTTTAATTCTTGATGTTTTCACGTTGAAAAAAGAAAATTTTTAGTGAATTTTTTGAAAAAAAAGTAAATTTTTTAAAAAAAATTTTTACTATTAGTAGAAGTAAATAAAATCAAAAATTAAAGTAAAGAAGAAAAATACTTTTAAAAAAATGAAGATTGAATCCATTCAAATTATTAAAGAGAGAGAGAGAGAGAGAGAGAGAGTCTAGTTTAATTTAGTCGTAAATTTTAATGGTGTCTATTGGAATTTCTCGTAAAAGCCCAAAAGGATAATTAAGGGGGATGAAACTCGCGTGAGAGTGGATGTTGCATTGATACGTGTGAATGAATTGATTCCAGCTGATGTGATGGTGTGGATCGTGTGTAATAAAGGATATTTGCCAGAGCGTTGAGGCTTATCGCTGCTTAGATTTCACAGCCGTTAAGGTTTATGGTCGTGATCGTAAAATGGACGCCCAGGCAACATGAAATGTCACGTAATTGAAATAACGTTAGTATGTCGTATGGTTATATGACAATCGGGCAAATATACAGGACAGAATTCTCGCGCCTGGTTTATTGTTAAAAAGAAAATTTTTTTAAAAATATATTTCAACTGTGAACTAAGCTCAACGTTTATGCTGTGAAATAAGCTTAAAGTATTTATGTTATGAACTATGAATAACGATTTTAACTGTAAACTATGTATGATAATTCGATTGTGGGCTGTGTTTAATTAGTGGGATGTGAACTATGCTTAACGTTTATGCATAAGCTTAAAGTATTTATGTTATGAACTAGGCATAACGATTGTACTGCGCTTAATTTACAGAATGTGAACTATGCTTAACATTTTTGTTGTGAAAGAAGCTTAACGTTCTATTGTTGTGAACTATGTATGACTAAATTACAAACTAGGCTTAACGATTCGGCTGTAGACTACGTTTAATATTTGGTACTGCAAACTGCGCTTATTATTTCTGCTATGAACTAGGCTTAACGATTTAAGTTTCATAACTCTGGTTATGAATATTAAGTCTAGTTCATAACTTGAGCGTTAGACGTAGTTCACAGTACGTTTATAGGATACATGTTAAACACAGTTCATAGTACAAATTTTAGGTACAGTTCACAACAAAAGAAAAACAAATCCTAAGCGTAGTTCACAGTATATACGTTAAGCGCAGTTTACAAAACAAAAATTAAGCTTAGTTCACAGTTCAAGCATTAAGCTTAGTACATAGTAGAAAAATTAAAGCTTAGTTCACAGCTTAAATCATTTAGAATAGTTTGTAGCAGAAATCCTAAACGTAAAACATAGTACAACAATTAAGCTTAGTTCACAGTACAAACATTAAGCTTAGTCCACAAAATAAACATTAAAGCTTAGTTCAGAATTTAATTTATTAAGCCTAGTTCATAGTACAATACTAAAGCGCAGTTCACTGTACCAACGTTAAGTATAGTTCATAGCACAAACATTATGCTTAGTTCACAACTTATTAAGTGCAGTTCACAACGCAAAACCTTAAACGCAGTTCATAGCTTTTATATAAAGCTTAGTTTATAACATAAAAATTAAGGAGAGTTCACAACCTATTAAGTGCAGTTCACAACACAAAAGCTTAATCGTAGTTTATAGCTATTACATAAAGCTTAACTCATAACACAAACATCAAGCAGAGTTCATAATACAAAACCTTAATCGTAGTACACAACTAAAATTGTTAAGGTGTTTTTACACAATTCAATCGTTAAGCTTAATTCACAACTGAAGTGATTAATTTTACCTTTTTTGGTGTTTTAATATAAAAATTTAACGCCATGTTAAATTGTAATCGATTATATTGGCTATAATCGACAGTCGAGTTGCAATTAGAGCTTTAATGAACTTTTAGAGATCCAGTGGCTCGCGTTGTCCTGAAATTCATTAAAAGGATCATTGGATGGACTTGGAAGTTGAAAAGGTGGAAAGGGGGTAAAGGGGGGGGGGTTGTGAGGTCAGGGATGAAGAGAAGTTAACGGTGGTTAGTGGTGGTGATGGTGGGGTCAAAGGGGAAAGGGGGGACTTTATAAGTGTCAGGACGAAGGAAAACGCCTTGAAAGAATGGTTGTAAGGTCTGAGGGGTAACCAGGCCTTTCTCTCTCTCTCTTTTTCTCTCACACTCTCTTTCTCTCTTTTCACGAGGATATTAAATTTTCAGCGGACTTGAGAGCAGCCCGTTTCATTTTAATTATACGACTTGTTTCCGGGCGAAATGACGTTATTCGCGCATTTGTTAATCCTACCTTCTCGTGGAGAAAAGAAAAAAAAAAAAAAGAAAACGCGTGCGCGCGCGCCAAAATGCAAACACTGTGCGGCGATGAAATAAATAATTCACTACGGCTCGCGCTCTTCAAAAAAAAAAAAAAAATTAGGAATCTCTCTCTCTCTCTTTCTCTCTCCTAGAGACCGTCAAAAAAAAAGAAATCACCGGTGACAGAATTGGCGAAGGGTGAAAGAGAGAGTATTTATTTTTAGTACTTTCGAATTCATGGATGATATTAATACTTTTTTTTTAAATTAGAAAAAAAATTTTTGAAAATTTAAAAAAAAGGAAAGATTTTGCAAAAAGTGATTATAATTGTATAAGAATTAAAATATTTGCTTTTTATTGTGAAATTTTGCCATTTTTTTTTTCGTTGGCAATTTTTGGGAAGCGTTACATGTTTCCCGAGGAATGAACAGAGATTAAAGCAAAGTATATATATATATATATATATATATATATATATAAGGGATAATATCGGGTCTTCGCCACGCGTTCAGGAAGTTACTTTAAGCACCAATTCGCTTTGCCCTCAACCGCTGCTGCCGCCGCCACCGCGTATTCAAACTTTTTTTTTTTTTTTTTAATGGCAAATTTAGTAGCGCACGCTGAAAACTTGTACCACAAAACGGGTCATTATTCGGTTAAATGTTTGTAATTTTTTAATTTTCCGGTGTAAGTAATTTTTTTCACAATACAAGAGTATTAAAAAAAAAAATTTGTAATTTAATACAACAATAATAATTATTAAAATTAATTACTTAATATTAATTCACTAATATAAAACAATAATATTAATAATAATAATAATAGTTATAATAACAATAATAATAATAATAATAATAATATTAAAATAATAAAGTAGAGTAGAAAAAATAACGGTTCCTATCCCTATTATTAAATTTAATCATCGTTGTCGATCTTTTGTAACTTGTCATTAAGGTTCATTCACAATACATAAAGTGTCATTCATAATGCCAAAAAAAAATTATTTTAACCCTATTATATTTTTATTTTATTTTTAATTTAATTAATTATTTAATAATTTTTTTAAAAAAATGTAACTAGTAATTAAATAGAAAAAAATGAAGTGAATTTTTTTTTATTTTCCTCGAAATTTTTTGGTATAAAAAAAAATAGTGAAAAATTACGATCGTTTTTTTTTTTTTTTTTTTTTTTTTTTTTTTTTTTTTTTTTTTTTTTTGTGTTATGGTTTGAGCCAAACTGTCTGTTTCAAGTGGACTGAAAGCAAATGGCTGCCTGCAGATATAATTACCCTCTGCATGTCGATTAATATCAATTTAGCGCTATTATTAAGCCGTCCTCTTGCTTTGAGCTGCTATATACACACTATTCTACACACAGCACTTAGAAATCTACTCAAGGATATTACCCTTCTACTTATATAAAATATTTTCAAGAGTCTTTTATGATTAAATTTGAAGAAAAAAAAATTTACTTTAAGAAACAAAAAAAGAAAATACATTTTTCAAAAAATTACAAAACTTTTGTATAATTAAAAAAAAAAAAACTTATAATTTAATTTTTTTTTATTTTAATTTCAAATTAATTATTAATTTAAATTTTAATTGCTTTTTAATTCCAATTAGTAATTTAATTTCAATAAATTTTATTAATTACCGAATTTTAATTAATAAAATTAAAATATAAAAAAATATTTATTTTTAATTTAATTTTACAGAAAATTAAAAGGCATGAAAATAAGCTGCAACGCTTATTATTTTAATCCAATTTTGCTTATTTTAATCAATTTTGGTATTAAAATAAGCAAAATTGGATTTAAATAATAAGTGTTGCAGCTTATTTTAATAATGCCTTATAATTTTCTGTGTTTGAAAAAATGATTTACCTGGAACAGCGAAAGGTTTCACTATAGTAGTAAAAGTTTTACTTGTTTCAGTTAAATTCTTTCGCTATTCTAGTGAAACCTTTCGTTGTTTCAGGTAAATATTTTTTTTCCCCTGAATAATTTAATTTTTATAGAAAATTTAAAAATTATTTTTTTTTCACAATAGGTATTATATAATAATTATTATTATTATGAAATATTTCCGCCTCGCATATAAAAGAGAAAAAAAAAGTGAAAAATACAATAATTATCGATAATTTATCTCTGGCTTTATAAAATATATATTATGAATGTGTGTGTGTGTTGTACTCAACGATTGATACCCTCTCGTTTTACAGGTCGCAACGAGTTGATCGCACGTTACATCAAACTAAGGACCGGTAAGACGAGAACGCGAAAGCAAGTCTCGTCTCACATACAGGTCCTTGCTAGGAGAAAACTTCGAGAAATCCAGGCTAAACTCAAAGTGGTAAGCGATTTCCCCATATTATTATTATTTTTATTATTATTATTATTATGTTACCATTTTTTTTTTCTTCTAAATATTGTAAAAAAAAAGTTCCTCTTTATACGAATTTTCACTGTTTAAAAATATGATTTTTTTTCTCCTTTTATTTCGGGGGAAAAAAAAAAATTTTTTTTTCGTTAATTTGGAAAAATGTTTATTCACCAGAAACAAAAACAGGAATTTTTTTTTTTTATTTTGTTAATTAGGCAAAAGCTTTTGAATAGAAAAATCCGTAAAATTTTATTTAAAAAAAGAAAAAAAAGAATTTTGTTCAAAGAAATTTTTTCAACGTAACAAAAAGAATTTTCTATATAATTAATGATTTTATTTTAACGAAAAAAAGGTATTTTTCAAAAAAAAGAAAAAAAAATAGAATACAATTTTGTCAGAGAAAAAAATTTTATCGATGGCAAAAATTTTAACAAAAATTTTATCAATGAAAAAAAATTTTGAACAAGAATTATTTTTTTCTTCTTTTTTTTGAAACCAAAAAAAAGTGCTTTTGTTAAACTTTTTTTTTAAAATATTTAATTATTAATTTTAATTTAACAGCGAATTCTCATTGAATCGTAATTTTTATGTAATTCGAATTTTTAAATGACATAAATAATAATTCACCAAATTTACAAATTTGTCCCAATTTTTTAATTGATAGAATTTTTATAGACGCCGAATTTTCATTTATCCGAAATTACAAATTGACCGAACAAAAACAATCGACAGAAAGATTTGGGCGCAATTTTTTTAATATTGACCAATCACACGATTTTTCTCGATAATTTTTAATTGGTCAATTTTCAAAAATTGCGCCGAAATCTTTCTTTTTGATTTTTTTTTTTTTTTTTGTTCGGTCAATTTGTAATTTCGGACAAATGAAAATTTGACGTCTGTAAAAATTCTATTAATTAAAATTTCGGAGAAATGAAAATTCGTCGTCACAAAAATTTTATCATTTTAAAATTTTGGACAAATGAAAATTCGGCATTGCAAAAATTCTATTAATTAAAAATTCCGACAAATTTGAAATTCGATGAATTGAAATTTTTATCAAATTAAAAAATTCAATTGAATGAGATTTCGGACAAATAAAAATTCGGACAAATTTGAAATTCGATGAATTGGAATTTTTATTAAATTAAAAAATTCAATTGAATGAGATTTCGGACAAATAAAAATTCGGCGTCTATAAAAATTCTATCAATTAAAAAATTGGGACAAATTTGAAATTCGGTGAATTATTATTTATGGCATTTAATAATTCGAATTACATAAAAATTACAATTCAATGAGAATTCTGTTAAATTAAAATTAATAATTAAATATTAAAAAAAAATACGTTTAACAAAAGCACTTTTTTTTTGGTTTCAAAAAAAAAGAAGAAAAAAATAATTCTTGTTCAAAATTTTTTTTCATTGATAAAATTTTTGTTAAAATTTAAAATTGTTTTTAATAAAAAGTCATGTAATGAAAATTGATTGTAAAATGAAAATGCTGGTAAAAATTCGGTAGCTTAAAAATTTCGTTCTGCAAAAATTCGTTTAAAAAAAAGTGATTCCGTCAAATGAAAATTCTTAAAAAAAAATAAAATTATTTCTATTAAAATTCTTTCAAATAAAAATTCTAATTAATACCTACATAATTACCTAATTAATAGTAATTAAATTTACCATATAAGTGAAGTTATTTATAATATCAAAATTTCGAATATATGGGAGTCGGAAAAAAATCGTAAAACACACAAAGAAACAAAAAGAATAGCCTTTCAGCAATTTCCGCTATTTAGAGCTTTATTAACCAAATTCAAATAGGAGTGAAACTAATATTGCACTGGGTTAATCAATATCACTTTGAAAAGAGATAGATAGAGATAAAGAGAGAGAGAGAGAGGGAGAGAGAAAATAAAAAGAATTAAAAAAAAAAAAAGAGGATGAATCGTTCGCGTGCCATTACACATTCACGGGATAAATCAGCCGTAAAAATGAACTCTCCACCCGTTTAATCAACAGCTGAATTATTATTACAGCGAATCGCGAACAATTGGGCTGGGTTAATAAATCAAAGCACGGTTCCGTTGAGTCGAGAGAGAGAGAGGGGGGGGGGGCAGTGGTGTGTGCGTTTACGTTAGCGCCGCGTTTGGTCAGCATTCGAGGGGTTGGTTTGCAAAGCAGCATTTCGAGAGAGAGAGAGAGAGAGAGAGAGAGAGAGAGAAATTCAGAGTTGGGGGGGGCATAAAGGATGATGGGGTTCGTTTCGAGAGGGAGGGGGGGGAGAAAAGCCAGGCGCCTCTGGTTATGTAGACACGCGTATATATATTTGCTTCTGTATACGCACGATGTAGAGGGCTTTTGTATTTTAGTGCGTTTTGCCCTGAAATTCAACCCCCCCCCTCCCCTCCCCACCTTCAACCCCCTCTTTCTCTTTCTCTTACAACCGCTGCAGAACCGCATGCCGTCGACATTATTTACAGCACCGGGTCGCATTCGGCTGGTGTGACGTAATTTTCTGGTTTCCGCTTCCGGCACATGCGAGGCCAAAGCTTCGATCCAATTATTATTATTATTATTGTTATTATTATAATCGTTGAAATAGTGGCCTCTTTTTTTTAAGCAAATCGAACATAAACGTTTATCCCATTATTTATAATTTAAAAGGAAAAAAAAAATTACTTTGATTTTTAATCTAACCTCAAAAAATTCAAAATGGCGGATACAAAATGGAGGCAAAGTTTTGAATTCGCGACAATTTTCATAAAACTCGATATATGGGGAAAAAAATACTTGTAACAGCAAATGGTTTCACTAGAATAGCGAAAGTTTTATTTGTTTCAATTCAAACTTTCGCTATTCTAGTAAAATCATTTGCTGTTACAAGTAAATCTTTTTTATTTCATGTATTTATCGAGTTTTATGAAAATTGGCGCGCTTATTAAAAACTTTGCCTTCATTTTCTAGCCGTCATTTTGAATTTTCAAATTTTGATGTTAGATTCAAATTCAAAGCTCCTAAATAATCCAATGTAACAAATTTCATAAAAGAATACGCAGAAATTCAAAACTTATTCGACATTTTGAATTTCTTAATTTTGAGGTTAGAGTTGAATTTCGTTTTAGAAATTTACAGGCCTAACGTCAGGGGTACCAACGCAACTGCAAACCGTCGTCTGCTCCAAACACAACAAAAGCAGACGACGTTTTGCAGTTGCGTTGGTACTCCTGACGTCAGGCATATACCTAAAGTCATGCCTCGGCATGTAGGCCGCCTAACTTTGTAACCTAAAAATAGTGTTTTTAGGTTATGTTACTTTAAATAGAAAACGATTTCGGTAACATAACCTAAAAATGATGTTTATAAGTACTATAATTTTAAAAAAATTAGGAAACGATTTTGGTAACAGAACCTAAACATTTTTTTAGGTTATGTCACCAAAAAAAAAAATTGGAAACGATTTAGGTAACATAACCTAAAAACATGTTTTTTAGCTTATGTTACCTAAATTAGGTAACATAAATTGTTAGGTTATATCACCAAAAAAAAAATTGGAAACGATTTAGGTAACATAACCTAAAAACATGTTTTTTAGCCTGTTACCTAACTCGTTACCTATGCATAAAAACTGTTAATTTTGATTTAAATTGCAATTTTCATTTATTTAAAATTTTTAAAACAAAATTATTCAAAATTTGCACAGAAAAAAAAATTTAATAACTTGATTTTAATAATTATATATACATATAATGATATTTATAATAATTATTCTCTGGTATTTTTGAAATTAAAAAAAAAAAAACTTTTTATTCTTTTTTTTCATTTAAAAACCAACTTTATGAACATTCTGACGAATGTGAACGAAGGAGAGTGAGAGAGGAAAGGGAGTTACATTTATATCGTGTGCAGATTGCATCGAAAGCTTTATTCCGTGGTATTTCGCTTTTGGAATGTCATTAAATACATCGATACCATTTTCGGCATATCCGAGATTCCGCTCTCTTTTTTTTTTATTCACGATTTTTTTTTCCTATTTTTTTCTATATACATATATATATATATATATATATGTGTTCGCTAGCTTCATCCAGAAACCGGAAAAATGAGAGTCCGCGAGTGCTCTCTCAATTAACCGAATTGATTTTGCGCACGACGCGTAAACACGATGGATGCAAAATAAAAAAAGAGAAGAGAAGGAGGAAAATAGAGATATATATTTCCTATATATGTCGATTTGAAAAACACTGTGTATATACCAACCATGCGGGAATTTTTCCACTCAGCGCTATTTGTAATCGAGTTTTTTTTTTTTTTTTTTTGCCCCCAACCCTCTTTCTCTCTCACTCTCTCCTCTGCTCTCTTGTCGTGAATTTGATGTTTTGTGAATCGAAACGTTTGACCAATCAAGTCTTGATAAATTTTCAATATAACAGATGAACGGAAATTCTAGTGAAATGAAGTTTATATTACCTTTGTTTTTTTTATCGTGTGCTTTTTTTTTAATACAAAAAATGTCTCTTCTTTTTTCCACTTTGACAAATTATCTGTTAATTTTCTAAGTTTAGTTCATTTTCAATTAATATTTAATTAAGATAACGAGCTGTATATTTTGAAATGTGATTAATTTTTCAAAAGCTTGAAAAAGATGATTAAAATCATTTTGAATTTTAAAAGAGTTTTTTTTTCTAAATTTTTAATTAGATTTGATATTTTTCACTAAATTTATATTTAACAATATTATAATGTGTCGGAATTTATTTGATTGAAATCTAATGACGACAGGGATGGATAGGTGCTTTTTGTACTTTGGGGAACGTTTCTGATTGGTTTGTAATAATCTCTAGTAATATTGTCCACTAGGAGCGTGAAAATGATCCAAAATAACAGTGCTACCAATCTTTTGTTTTTATATACTTTATGGTTTTAGTTTTTTTTTTGTGTATAAATTTTCATTTAAGAATATTACATAAATTCTGTACTTCCGGTTTAACGGATTTTTGAAAAGTCGTGACGTTTCTATAATAATTTTATTATTTCGTGGCGTTGTCTTTATACTTCTGCCACGAACTAATAAAATTATTATAGAAGTGTCACGAGTTTTCAAAATTCCGTCAAACCGGAAGTACGCAGAATTTGTGCAATTGGGTGTAATATTCCTAAATTTAAATTTATACCAAAAAAATAAAGTGCACGGAGAAAAATGGAAAAACGAATAAAGTAACTTTTACTACTTTAAAAGTAAAATTGGACCTGTCCGAAGTTTCTGCGCATCTCTGGCAACTTTTACTCGAAAAATAGTAAAATTGACTATTTCTGTAGTAAATTTTACTGTTTCCGTAGTAATTTTTACTATTTCTGAAGTAAATTTTACTATTTTTGGAGTAAAAGTTGCCAGAGATGCGCAGAAACTTCGGACAGGTCCAATTTTACTTTTAAAGTAGTAAAAGTTACTTTTTCTTTTTTTCCGTGTGTATAAAAACACAAGATTGGTAGCACTGTTATTTTGGATCATTTTCACGCACCTAGTGGACAATATTCCTAGAAATTACCAACAAATCAGAAACATTTCCCAAAGTACAAAATGCACCACTTGATATTTTTCAAAAAATGTAATGTTGGTAGCACTGTCGAGATGATTAACGGTTTTTTACGTAAATATATTGCTTTCCATTATCCCCATTTGTCATAATTCTCGTCAACTACCGCACCCTGCTCTAGTGAAAATTTAGTAACTTAGTAGTAACTTAATTTTAACAATAGTTACTAAATTTTTACTAAAGCAGAGTGCGGTAGTTGACGAGAATTTTATTATTATTTACGTAAAAAACCGTTAAACACATTATGGCGCGAAAAAAAAATAACCTCAAAAAAGGTCGTTACCATTTTTAAGGTTATATTTTTATAATCGTTATAAAAAAAATTTCCCTCAATTCAAATATTGATTTGTCTTTTGTGTCTGATGAAAAAAATAAAAAATAGAGAAATTTGCAATAAGCAAACGTGCAACGTCATTGAGACCATCGATTCTCGGGCCATTTTTCTGTCGTTGACAGTCGATTTAGACACCGCGCTCTCTCGCGGAAAAAGTGTCTCGATCCCCTCGAGATATATATCGTACAGAAATATACAACCAAAAAAAAAAAAAAAATGAAAAAAAAAGATATGAAATTGTAGAACTGTATATATGTATGAAAGAAAAAGTGCTTCCAGAACCAGAAATAAAAAAAAATGTATAGAAAGATCTCCTGTATGGATATAATTCGAGTCGATGTATATGAATTATGGACGCCTCTCTCTTTCTCTCTTTCTCTCTTTCTCTTTCTATTCGTTTCTAAATCGTTATTCATTATCTGACGAATTTTTTTTTCCCTTTAGAAAAGAAAATTTTTTTTTCTTTCTCATTTGCATTTCAATTCCATCATTAATTCTCAATTCTCAATTATTATGTATTTCTGAGCTTTTTCTTTTTTTAAAAAGCTGATTTTTATTTCAATATTCGTTCTTCTTATTAGTCCAAAAAAATTTTTTCATAATTTTCTATTTTTTTTTTAAAAAAATAAAATTTTTATGTTAAAATTTTTTTGAAAGAAGAAATTTTCGTACCTCTATTATATAATCGGAAATTCTTCCAAAAGTTGTGGTCTAACCTCAAAGTTGGAATTCAACTGATGGGAAAATTAAAATAATAAAATTAAAATAGGCGAATTAAAATTGAAAAATTAAAATTGAAAAATTAAAATTGAAAAATTAAAATTTTTCCAAAGTAGAAAATTTATTTTAATGATCGAATCATTTTTCGTTTCAATTTTTCTTTTTTTTTTCTCTCTCTCTCTCTCTCTCTTCGTTTAAAATTATCTCACGTCAATAAAGTTGAATATCGATATCCGGCTTCAAATTTCTATTTATCTTTCGTCAGGCGAATTTTTTTTTATTCCTTTTTTTTATAAAAACATTTATCCAAATTTTATTTTCTTTTTCTACTCCCTCCATCGCACGAAGCTTGATATCGCAATCCTATTTCAAAAACGTAACACCACTCGTAAATCAAACAGTTCGAACGAATGCACTCGAAGAACTCGCTCATCTCTATTTTATCAAATAAAAAGTCATTTACAAAAATCGCTCGAACATTGCTGACACGATGAACAGACCAAAAAAAAAAAAAAAAATTGATAAAAATAACCCGATAAGATAAAAATTAAGAATTTTTTTATTAATTTTATTAATTTCTATTTAGAAAAATTGGTAAAGTTCGAGTTACACCCTAAAATTTCTCAAAATAATTAAATTTTTCTTAGACAGACTATTTTATTGTAAATTCTTGCGCAAAATACACCTAAAAGTGTAGAAAAAAATTGACACCCGGATACAAGTAGAGGAAGACAAATTTTAACACCAAAAATGCTACCCAGGGGGGATAGGATTTTGTGGACGGACAAGTGAATCCATAATGATTCTGTTTTGGTTCATTGCGTGAGAGGAACCCTAAAAATTGAAAATAATTAACTTTTTTCTATTAAATGTGAGCTTATATCACGTTTTTACCTCTTTAGTTGGACAAAATTTTCTTTCTAGCCATTAGCTCAGTGGTAAAGGGTACGAACTGTCCAAATTTTGCGACCGGGTTTCAATTCTTCTCGTAGGCGAAATTTTTTTTTTTTATTTCTAGGTACATTTTAAATAATTTAACTTTGTTGCATTTACAAAAAAATGGATTTTTATTTATATTTATTTATTTTTATTTATTTTTATTTATTTTTATTTATTTAAAATTATTTTTAATTAGGTAATTTTATTTATTTAAAATTTTTTTTATTTATTTTTAATTATTTTAATTTATTTTTAATTATTTTTTTTATTAATAAGAAAACAGTTTCAATAATTTATTTATTAATTTTTATTGGCAAAAAAATTGCCTTTTTAATTCATTTAAAAAAAGAATTTTGAATCTATAAGCTTGTTTCACATTTTGGTTTTCTTTCGAGAAAAAAGCTTAATTTTTTTTTTGCCCACCCTCCCTTCCCTCTCCGCCCCCCTTCTTTCTCTCTTTTCATTTCTCTCAAAGGAGATTTATTAAGCTTGTCGAAAGAGATTCCGAGTGATTTAAAATTTGATTTAACTCTTCCTTGCGGGAAAGAGAAAATGTCCATTAAATCTCAAGGCTTTAGGTTAGAGTCGACTTAATCCTCCATGGGTTAGGGAGGGAGGGATATATCGTGGATTTCTTGATTTTTCGTTTTCTCTATATTCTATATATATATATAGATATCTACTCTTTCGTGTATATATCTCTAATATATCGATTGAGAATTATTGCTTGTGGAAAATTTTTCTATTTTCCCATTTGTGAATTATTTGAAATTATTTTCCAATTTCACAGAATTTGGTAAATTAATTTTTTTTTAATTAATAATAATTATTCTTTTTTTTAAACATGGCCGATTTTTTTATAATTATTTTTGTTATTTTGTTACGAAAATGATAATTTTTGCTTATACGGAACATTTTTTTTCGACTTAGCTATTGGCTCAGCGGTAAAGTGTATGAACTGTACGGATTTTGTGTCTAGGGTTCAATTCTTCCTGGGGGTGATTTTTTTTTTATTTGTAAATATAGTCTTTTTTCAATATTAATAAATAAATAATATTAGTAAATTTAATAAATGAACAAATTTTATTCTTTTCGAATGTTTTTTTAATTAAAAAAAAAAAAAAAAAAATGAAAAATAGAGGGTAATTTGGTAAAACTTTATTAGGATCATAGTGCAAAGGAGAAGGCGTTGCAGACTATGTCAAACATGTCGAGTGCACAGATAGTATCGACTGGCAGTGCGATACACAACAAGATGCCCCCCGCCCTTGTGGGGCCCCTTGCCCTTCACGCTTCCACCCCCGTCTCCTATCCCGGAGCGGTAAGTCCCAAAAAATGACGAAAAAAACACACCCCTCAAGATACGACCTTTTTTTCTCAAAAAAAAAAAAAAAACATTTAAAAAAAGGTCCACTTGAAAAAGGTCTTTATTAATCTAATTGTAAGATAATGAGACATCTGGAAAAAAAAATTTACAAACTCTCTTAAAATTTCCATTACATTTTTTAATTATAAAAATTTATTTATTTATAATTAATCTGATAATAATTATTATGATTATTATCATTTATACAAAAGGGCTTGCCCCGTTTATAAATAAATAAATAATTTTTATTATTATTTATTTTATTATAATTATTATTATAATTTATTATTATTTTTTTTATTTTTATTTATTATTTATTTTTTTTATTTATTTACATAATTATTATTTTTTTTATTTATGAGAGGGAACTGGAAATTTTTTAATAATTTGTTTTTTTGATTCTTTTGTAGTTGTATGGAAACTTTTATTTTTTTTTTGTATTTAAAGTAAAAAAAAAATTAATTATAAAATTTTATTTTTATTTTCACTTAAAAACAGATAATTGTCTCATTATCTTGGAAACGAAAAAAAAAATCTACTTTTTATACAAAATTGTCGGTTTGGCTTTTCTTTTTTTTCAGAATAATACTAACTTTTCTAACTGCTTCGCGCGATTAACTCATCATTTTTAGAGAAAAATTTTTTGATTTTTTATTTAAAAAAGAAAGTTACATTTTTTTCTATAAATTCTATTGTTTTTTTTTTTTTTTTTTTTTTTTTTTTTTTTTTTTTTTTTTTTTTTTTATTACAAATTATATAAAAAAATGATTTTTACTTTATTTTCATTTAAAAATGAAAACTAACTAAAAATATAAAAAATAAATTTGTATAATTATTATTTATTATTGAGAATGGTTTTATTTTTATTATTATTAATAATATTATTATTGTTTGTAAATTAATAATTTTTCAAAAATTTGAAAAAATTTCTCTCTCAGTTGAAATAATTTGTCTCGTCCATTTTTTTTTTGTACTATTCTCTAATATACATAAAAAAATTTGGAAAAAAAATTTTTCAAACTGATATTTCTCTATTAATGAATAATTTTTAAAAAAAAATTTTAATTTATTTATTTATTTATATAAAAAAAAATAATTCCCGCTATTGCTAGCCCCTGGAGAAGGGGGTCTTGTTGTGTATTGTTTAATTGTCCGTCGCTCTATAAAAAAAAAAATACTATATTAATTTATGTGTTTAATTGCAAAAAAATTTTTTTTTTTGTGAATTTTCACTTACGATAAAAAGAAATTTTTTTTAATCTTATTTTTTTTAACACTTTTCCATTGTAAATTTTTTTTTAATATTGTTTATGTTGCAATTTTTGTATATTTTAATGCTTCTTCTTTTTTTCTTTAACTGTATATATATATATATATTCTTTTTTTACGTTGTGTTCGTTTTTTTTTCTTTCGTTTTTTATTAATTGCTCGACACTTTTTATATTGAAAAATTGTGTTGTCCTACGTCTTAAAAAAAAAAATTAATCGCTAATTAAAAATTTTATTTAATTATTTTCGACGATGCTTTTCAGTGTATTTTAATATTTCCATTTTTTTATTATTATTATTTTACCTATTTTTTAAATATTTTTAGCTTTTTTGAAAAATTATTTTTACCATTTTTACTATTTTTAGATTTTTAAAATTTTTATTTTAAATTTTTTTACTATTTTTTAACATTTTTTATTTAATTTTCAATTTTTATTATTATTATTATTATTTGAAAATATAATTACATTTTATATTGTATTTGTTTGTTTTTTCTAATTTTTTTCAATAATTTTTGTTTCTTGTTTTTTTATTTATTTATTTGGAAAATAAAAATTATTTTTTTCTTTTCAATTTTCCAGCAATTCTGGCAACCGGGCTTGCAACCAGGAACATCACAAGATGTCAAACCGTTCCCGCAACCGGCATACACAGGAAAACCAGCGACGGCGGTCACAACCGGCGACATGGTTCAAGCACAACCACCACCACCATGGGAAGGACGTGCCATTGCAACTCACAAATTAAGACTCGTCGAATTTTCGGCCTTCATGGAACAACCCAGAGATCAAGACATGGTAACTATAATTTTTCTTTTATTTTTTTTATTGCAAAAAAAAGAAAAAAACACAAAAAAAAACGAAAATTTTAATTTTGAAAAAAAAACTAATTTTTTTCTTTCAATATTTTTTGCGTTCGTTTCTTTTCAGTTTTGTCCAAAAAAAAATTTTTTTCTCCAATTTTTTATGGTTTTTTTCAAAATTTTTTTCAAATTTTTACTTCTTTTAATAAAAAAAAAAGAAAGAAAGAAATTGTTTTTATTAGTTCTTGTTACATTTTTTTGTTATTCTTTTTCTCCTGTTTTTTGTTTATTTTAATTTATTTATTTTTCTCCCTATTTTTTTGTTATTTTTCTCCCCCTTTTTTGTTTTATTTAATTTTAATATTTTTATTTATTTTTTTCTCCTTTTTTTATTATTATTGTTTTTTTTTTGTTTATTTTAATTAATTTAATTTTTCTCCCTCTTTTTGTTATTTACCCCTCCCCCCTTTTTTTTGTTTAATTTAATTTTAATATTTTTATTTATTTTTTTTTCCTTTTTTTATTATTATTGTTTTTTTTTTTTTTGTTTATTTTAATTAATTTAATTTTTCTCCCTCTTTTTGTTATTTACCCCTCCCCCCCTTTTTTTGTTTAATTTAATTTTAATATTTTTATTTATTTTTTTCTCCTTTTTTATTATTATTATTTTCTGTTTATTTTAATTAATTTAATTTTTCTCCCTCTTTTTGTTATTTACCCCTCCCCCCTTTTTTTTGTTTAATTTAATTTTAATATTTTTATTTATTTTTTTCTCCTTTTTTTATTATTATTGTTTTTTTTTTGTTTATTTTAATTAATTTAATTTTTCTCCCTCTTTTTGTTATTTACCCCTCCCCCCCTTTTTTTTGTTTAATTTAATTTTAATATTTATATTTATTTTTTTCTCCTTTTTTATTATTATTATTTTCTGTTTATTTTAATTAATTTAATTTTTCTCCCTCTTTTTGTTATTTACCCCTCCCCCCCTTTTTTTTGTTTTATTTAATTTTAATACATTTTGTTTTCCTTTTTTTGTAATTATTGTCCACAAAAAAAGTTTTTTTTCCAATTTTTTATAGTTTTTTTTCAAATTTTTTCAAATTTTTACTTCTTTTAATAAAAAAAAAAAAGAAAGAAATTGTTATTATTAGTTCTTGTTACATTTTTTTGTTATTCTTTTTCTCCTGTTTTTTGTTTATTTTAATTTATTTATTTTTCTCCCCTTTTTTTGTTATTTTTCTCCCCCTTTTTTGTTTAATTTAATTTTAATATTTTTATTTATTTTTTTCTCCTTTTTTTATTATTATTGTTTTTTTTTTTTTTTTTTGTTTATTTTAATTAATTTAATTTTTCTCCCTCTTTTTGTTATTCCCCCCTCCCTCCCCCTTTTTTTTGGTTTTATTTAATTTTAATACATTTTTTTTTTCCTTTTTTTTGTAATTATTGTCAATTTCAATTGTGATTTTATTTAATTATTTATTTTAATTATTTACAGGCTTGAAGCCTTTCGGGTACAAAATATTACAATTAAATACCAAATATTAAATTTTTTCAAAAAAATTAATTCACGGAATATTAATTTTTATTTTATTAATAATTATTATTTAATATTATTATTATTAGTTATTTAAATTTATTAAAATAAAAATTATTATTTTCTAATTAAAATAGTATCAAAGAATTTAATTTATAAAAAGAAAAGTAATAATAATTATTTGAAATTTTCGCTCCTAATTTAAATTATTTTTAAATTTGAATTATTTGGAAAAAAATGGAAAATTAAAAGAAAGAAATTTTCTCTTTACAGTACCATAAGCACCTGTTCGTCCACATAGGAGGTTCGGCGACGTACGCGGATCCACTCCTCGAAGCAGTGGACGTAAGGCAGATATATGACAAATTCCCGGAGAAGAAAGGCGGCCTCAAGGAATTGTATGACAAAGGACCACAGGCGGCTTTCTTCCTCGTCAAGTTCTGGGCGGATCTCAACACCAATATTCAGGACGAAGCGGGAGCTTTTTATGGAGTGACGAGCCAGTACGTATTTTTTATTTTTTTTATTATTTTTTACTACCAAATTATTATTTATTTTTTAATATTTTTATTTTATCATTCTTTTAGTACTAATTTTTTTATGTATTTTTATTTGTTATTTTTTTTTTTGGTACTAATTATTATTTATTTTTTCGCATTTTTATTATTTTTTTAATTATTATATTAATATTTTAGTACTAATTATTATTATTTTTTAGTACTAATTATTATTTATTTTTTGTTTTTCTACTTTTTTTTAGTACTAATTACTATTTATTTTTTTATATTTTTATTTATTATTATTTTTTACTACCAAATTATTATTTATTTTTTTATATTTTTATTTTATTATTCTTTTAGTACTAATTTTTTTTCTGTATTTTTATTTGTTATTTTTTTGGTACTAATTATTATTTATTTTTTCGAATTTTTATTATTTTTTTTAATTATTATATTACTATATTTTAATTACTATATTACTATTTTGGTACTAATTATTATTATTATTTATTTTTTTGTATTTCTATTTATTATTTTTTTTTAGTACTACCTAATTACTATTTATTTTTTTATATTTTTATTTATAATTATTTTTTATTACTAATTATTATTTGTTTTTTGTTTTTCTATTTATTTTTTTTTTTTAATACTAATTACTATTTATTTTTTCATATTTTTATTTATTATTATTATATTTTATTTTTTTTTTGGTTCTAATTATTATTGATTTTTTTATTTATAAAACAATATTACGAAAAAAAATAAAAATATTTTCATTGGTCTTTGAATTTAAAAATTTTTTTTTTGTTTCCTCTATAGATACGAGAGCAACGAGAACATGACGATAACGTGTTCGACGAAGGTTTGCTCGTTTGGCAAACAAGTGGTAGAAAAGGTGGAAACCGAGTACGCCAGGTTTGAGAATGGAAGGTTCGTTTATCGTATCACCCGCTCTCCCATGTGCGAGTATATGATCAATTTTATTCACAAACTGAAGCACCTACCTGAAAAATACATGATGAACAGCGTTCTTGAGAACTTCACCATCCTCCAGGTAATTTCAATTTTTTTTCTTTTTTCTTCTTCTTTGTAAATCCTAAAAAAAAACAGAAAAAAAATCGTCACTATTAATTATTTTCTAATATTTTTTATAACTAAAACTAATAATAAACTAAATTATTATTTGTTAGTTATTTCCAAATTAATTTTTCCAATTTATTAAAATTTGTCTAAATTAATTTTTTTTAATTCGTTAAAAATTTTTCGAAATTTTCATTTGTTAGTTATTTCCAAATTAATTTTTCCAATTTATTAAAATTTTTCAAAATTAATTTTTTTCAATTTGTTAAAAATTTTTCGAAATTTTCATTTGTTAGTTATTTCCAAATTAATTTTTCCAATTTATTAAAATTTGTCTAAATTAATTTTTTCTGTTAAAATTTTTCGAAATTAATTTTCATTTGTTAGTTATTTCCAAATTAATTTTTCCAATTTATTAAAATTTGTCTAAATTAATTTTTTTCAATTTGTTAAAAATTTTCGAAATTAATTTTCATTTCTTAGTTATTTCATTTTATTTCATTTTTATTCTAGTTATTTCTACTTATTTCCAATAATTCTTAATTTATTATTTGTCTAAATTTTTTTCAATTTGTTAAAATTTTTGTGAATTAATTTTTTCAATTTTGTTTAAAAATAGTTTTAATTAAAAAAAAAAAAAATAGAAATAAATTCTAATTTCTTTTTCTATATTGAAAAGAAAAATGTTTGAACGAAATAATAATTTTTTTTTTTTCTGTTTTTTTCCCACAGGTTGTGACAAATAGAGACACGCAGGAAACGTTACTTTGCACAGCGTACGTCTTCGAAGTCTCGACGTCCGAACACGGTGCTCAGCATCACATATACAGACTAGTCAAAGACTAGACTGTTATTAACAAAAAAAAAAAAAAAAAAAAAAAAAATATGCTCGTCATGCAGCCATCCACCCCCATCAGTGCCTACCACCACAAAAAAAAAAAAAAAATAATAATCATTTCATAACATCTACACATCAATATACATACACAAAAAAAAACATATATACACATACACACAAAAAAAAACATTTTTTTTTATAGCGACTCCAAGAGCTCGCCATGAACAAGAATTATACAAAAAAAACGTGCGCGATTGATGAACGAGATTTGATTTTTTTTTTTTTTTGCATACGATTAGAAAAAAAAGTCCCCCCCCCCTTTCGCCCTCTGTTTTTTTTTCTCTTTCACAGACAATCGGTGACCGTGCACCTAAAAACCTTCTGTGTTAAATAATTTTTTTTTTCTAACTCAAAAAAAAAAAACGGAAAAATCGCTCGTATCGAAATTTAGACAAAATATTAATAATTTTGTGAAAATGTGCAATTTTTAAAAGAAAAAGAGAAAAATTAGGATTTCGAATTCTAAAACACTTGGATTTTTTTTTTTTATCGATATTTTGAATATCAAATATTTAAGATTTTAATTTTTATGTATATAGTTATTAATTGTGTATTAAATTTTTTTCACTATTGGAAATTATAGTTTTGTATTTTTGAATTTTTAAATTCGAATTTTTTCTTAAATATTTTCCATTTCAAAAAACGGGAAATTTAATTTTATTCCTTATTTGTTTTTAATTTTTTTTTTTTTCTTTTATTTTCTATTATTTGCCAAAATAATAATTAATCTTTTTTTCGAAATTTTCGTATTGATTTCAAATTTTTTAAATATTCGAAAAATATTTGTATCTCTTTTCTTTCTTTTTTTTAAAAAATAAAATTTCTTTTCAAAATTTTTGTTTCGAATGTTTGAAAAAAAAAAAAAAAATCGAGTGTTTTTGGAATTCGAGAAAATTTCACAATTCGATTTTTTGGTGAAGAAAAAAAAAAAAAAGAAAAAAGGAATAAATTAGAAGCAAAATGGAAATTTTTTTATTGCGGAATAAAAAATAGAGAAAATGTTGTGCAATTATAAACGGAATAAAAAAAAAAGGTATTGATAGAGAAATATTTTGAAAAATTATTTTAAAGTGTAAACGCCATTAAAAAGAAAAGAAAAAAATCAGGATGCACGTGTACACAGACACAAAAAAAAAAATACCTGTCGCCAAACCGAGAATAATTAATTTAAGTCAAAATTTTCTATACGAATATTAAATAATTTATTTAAAGATTTTATAAATAATTTTGATTAAAGAATTTTGTTATACTTTTTATTTTTTATTTCAGGCAGTAATTATTATTTTTTTTTTTTATTATTATTATTATTCGACAAAAAATGTGATTTTTTTTTTGAAATTTTTGTCGATTTTGAAAACGAATCTAAAAACAAATGATTTTTTTTTAAATTCCATTTTTTTTTTTTTTTTTTTTTGAAGAAATTTCAATTTTTTGAAAAGAATTTCAATTTTGTGAAGTAAATTTTAATTATTTTATGCGAATTCAATTTTTTCAAATAAATTTCAATTTTAAGAAATTATTTACAATTTTAGAAATTCAATTTTCTCAAATAAATTTCAATTTTAAGAAATTATTTAAAATTTTAGGAATTAATTTTCTATTATTTGAACTAGATTTCAATTTTTTTTTTGAAGTAAATTTGATTTTTGAATAATATTCAATTTTATTGAATTAAATTTTAATTTTGTAAAGAAAATAAAAATTCTTTTATCTAAATTCAAAATTTTTGAAATAAATTTCAATTTTTTTGAAATAAATTTCCATTTTGTAAAGTGAATTAAAATTCTTTTATGTAAATTCACTTTTCTGAAATATTCGTTAATATTTATCAAAAAAAAAAAGAAAAGAAAAAGAAAAAATCGTTGACAATAAACCAAAAAAAGAAAAGATTTCGTTTTTTTAAAAAAAAGATTGAAAAAATTCCTTTTCTTAAAAAAAAACTTGTAATTGGTATAAAAACGAATTGTAAATTTCGGAAAGGCGCTCGGTATTGACATAAACTCTAGTATTATAGTTTTATTGATAAATGAAAATAAAAAAAAAAAAAAAACTAGACGATAGATCAGACAAGACAACAACAACAACAACAATAACAACAACAAAACACAGATATACATATATTACAATATAAGAGTATAAATAAATATAAATATATAAATATATATATATATAAATATAAATATATATATTAAATATTAACGCAATGATTACGATTTACATTGTTATAAAAAATGATCGTGTATAAAGCTATCTAAGTGATCTAATTTTTAGAGAAACGGAAGCTAAAGGGATGCCATGCACATTCTCGCGAGTCTCGAATTTTCTTTTTTTTCCATTTTTTTTTTTTTTATTTTGTCTTCCCCTTCTCTATTTTTTTTTCTATTATTTAAAAGAAATTTTTTTCTTAAAAAAAAAAAAAAACGAGGCGCACGTTTCTCCGCACGAAAGAGCTTTAGAGATTTTTTTTTTCAAGACACAATTTTTCCTGTTTAAAAAAAAAATGAAAAAATCCAATTTATAGACAGAGACACATGTAGATTAGCGACAAAGTGTTTAATTATAATCGCCTTATTTTTTACTCTCTAAGATCTTTTATTTCTTGCAATGATTTTTTTTTTTGCATAGCGTACAGAGTTTGTTTTTAACTTTCTTATTACTATTTAGTCCACCTTTTTTTTTTTTTTTTTTTACTACGATTTTAACTGTATTTACGAACGCGCAAAACTCCGAGAAACTGTTTTTTTTACGATTCCTTTTTAATGTTTTTTTTTCCGAAAGGGTTTTTTTTTTATTTTAATTAATATTTTCTAATTAATTTCTTAAATTATTTTATTCAATTAATTTTTTAAATTATTTTATTCAATTAATTTTTTAAATTATTTTATTCAATTAATTTTTTACCAGTTTGAGTTTAAAAAAAAAATTCTTTTGAAAAATGTTCTTTGTAAATTATTTGTTTCTAAAGAAAAAAAAAACTTACTTTTGGAAATATTGTTGGTTTTTGTTAAAAATTTTAATGAATTAATTTTCAATTCCAAAAACAAAAATTTATTTTTATATTTGAATAAAGAAAAATTTCAAATATGGAAATAAATGTTTTATATTTGAATAGATAAAAAATTTCAAATATGAAAATAAATGTTTTTTTTTCAATTTCTAAAATTGAAAACTATTTATTTACAAGTTCAAGAAAATTATTTTTCAAAAACCTCATTTCCAAGGACAATAATTTCGAAAGAAAATTTTTTTTTGAAAAAATTATTTTAAAATTTCCCAGTTTTTTTATTTGAAAAATTCCTCTAAAGTTTTCTTTAAAAAATTCTCAAGAAGAATTTTAAAGAATTCTTTTTTCTTTTTTAAATAAATTTTAGAAGAAAAACAATTTTTTCTACATTTTTTTTTAAACGCTTTTTTTTAGAAAAAAAAAAATATTCAGATTTAAGTTTGAAGTACTTAATGCAACCCTTTGGCGATTTTTTTTTAAAAACCTCTCGTTCGATTTTTTTTTTACAAAGCGTTCAAGAAATGAAAACACATTTTTTTTTTTACATAATAATTACTCTTCATTGTCTGTTCTCGAAATGAGAAACTTGCCTATAGTGGTAAAAAAAACACTAACACACGAAGAAGAAGAAGAAAAAACGCGTTTTACTCCTTAAGAAATATGTACACAATTTATACGTTATTAATTATTTTACCGTATTGTTACTTTAATTAACTCTTATATAATTTGAAACAAGTGGCAATGTTTTTTGATCTCTATTTTTAGTCAGAAAAATATTTCCCCTGTTTAATAATTGATATTTTTTTTTTTGTAATTTTTTTTTTCTTTTTTATTTGCAATTTTTCAATAAGGGGGAGAAGAGAAAGAAAATTTTTTTTTTCAGTACCAATCGACCGCGATTGGAATGTGTGAAAATTATTACCTAGAATTTTGGTTTTTTTTTGTTTTTTTTTTAATAAGTTTGATTAGAAAAAAAAAAAATTGGCAGCTTCTGTACTTCTTAGTTGTTTGTTATCTTGTATTTCTATAGTCGCGTCCCGGGAGAGAAAGATTCGGTGAATTTAAAAATTTTTTTATTTTTTTTTTTTTTTTATTTATCCGAACTGAATGGAAATTTACTTTTTAAATTGTTTTTAATCTCGTTGTCTTTTTCTTTGTTTTATTTTGTTCCTTTTTTTTTAAATATTTTATTCTTTTTACTATTTTTTTTTACTATTTGTTTCTTTTATTATTTTTTTTTACTATTTGTTTCTTTTATTTTTTTTTTTACTATTTGTTTCTTTTATTATTTTTTTTTTTAACTATTTTTTTCTTCTTTTTATTTTTTTCTCTCCTTTAATTTACTAATTTTTTTCTTGTCTTCTGTCCGAATTTCTTTTTTTTTCTGGAATATTGTCTATATTTTGTGATGAACGAAAAAAAAACTGAACTGAAAATTTAAATAGTTTCTAAAACAATATTTTTTTTTTCGTTGAATGAACTTGAAAAGTTTTTAAAAAAAATTTAGTGTACATATTTATTTAGAAAATTTCTCGCTGCTTTAAAAAGTAAATTTCCACAATTACATTGAAAAATGCTATTTTATACTAAGGAACCACCTCGCATTTTTTTGTCTTTTGATTCTTCTGACAATTTTATTTTGTTGAATTTTTTCTGTTTTTTTAATTCAGAAACAAAAATTGTAATAAATTGTACAAAATAAAATTAAATTTAAAATAGAAAATATATTTCAAAATTCCATATATGTATTTAAAAAGCAAAAAAATAATTCTTTTGTAACAAATTTTATTTCTAAATTAATATTTGGTAAAAAGAAAATAATTTTTAATTACCTTTTTTTTATTCTGATTTTAAAAAATTTATTACAAAAAATTATTTTCAATATAGAAATAATTTTTTTTCGTAACTAAAAATTTTTTTTTTCTCTCAAATCTCAATTATATATTCGAAAAATTCAATGAAATAAAAATTTTTCTTTTTTCAAATCAAAAGATAAATTGCGCAGGAATCGATTACTCAGAATGATCTCTATAATAAGAGTTACTTAAGATATCGGTAACGTTTCCAGGCAAAAAAAAAAAAAATAATTAGCAGCTCCTGGATTTTTTTTTATCATTAATTTTTTTAATTTGTATTTTTTTTTTTGTTCGTATATATATATATATATATAGATACACTCAAACACATATACACGAGTAAACACCAAAATGCGCGCATTCGAAGAGAATAGCCATTAAAAAAAAAAGAAAAAAATCCATTCGAACAAAATTCACTTCACTTTAATTATTATTATTATTGTATATGTTCTCCATTTGCGAAAGTATAAATAGGAAAGAGCAAAAAAAAAAAAGAAATTTCATCGGGGAAAAAAAATATATATATATATATGAGCACCGACACTAATATTATTATTATTAACATTTAAAAAGAAGGAAAAAAAAATAAAAATAAACGAGTAATGATTTTAAAAGTAAGCGAATTACATTTATAAGGAAAAAAAAAAAAAAAAAAAAAAAAGATTATGAAAATATATATTTATCTATGTCTTCTGTGAAGATAGAAAAATAGTACTCTCTCACTCTATATTGATGATAATATCGACAAAAAATCGAGAACCGACAAAAAAAAAAAAAAAGAACAGAATTGTAAAAAAAAAAACAAAAAAAAAAGAAATGGAATGGGCATAGGTTTGTCAATTTTTTTTTTTTTTTTTTTTTTTGTTTCCAAAGAGAAAAAATAAAATAATGGCTCGCATTGTAACACAAGTTTAAAATCTGCAACACATATTTCTTGAATTTTTTTTTTTTTATTCAATGAAATAATTTTGTTCAAGTTCCATTTAAATTTTGTATTATTTCATTTTCCTTTTTAAAAAAAAAAAAAGTTTTAATTTTTGAGAAAAAACTATTTTTTGCTTAAAATTAAATTAAAAAATTTTTTTTAATTCTTGAGAAATTTTAAAAAAATATATAAAAAACACGAGAAATTAAAAAAAAAAATGTTAATTTTTGCGCAAAAAAATATTTTTTTTTTCAAAAACAAAAAACTCGAAATTTTTTTGAAATCGATACAAAATTAATATTATACAAAAAAAAAAGATTAGTGACTGAAATTTTTATTAATTTTAATCGTGAAAATGTGATGATTTAGGGACATTAGAATTTTATTGTGATAAGAAAAAAAAATATATATATATATATATAAAAAAAATATATGTGTGTGGAGAAATATTTTAAATCTATGAAATGACTTCGAAAAAAAAAAATTGTCTTTTATCTATATATATGTGAATGAAAAAATTGTGTAGAAAAAAAAAATTTCAGTCCCTAATCTATATATGTATAATTTTTTTTTTTTATTATTATTATTTAACTATTATAATTATAAAATATAATTATAATAATTATATTTTTTCGAAATGTTCTTTTTTGTAAATTGTTTAAAATATTTTAATTTTTAAGTCCATATCCACGAATTGTCATATCAAAGAAAAAAAAAGAAAAAAAAAAAAGAAATTGAGCTTGATCAGAATTTTTTGACGAAAAACGAAAAAAAATGAAGTCGAGTTGCGAAGGTTAAAAAAAAAAAGAGAAAAAAAAGATACGAGAAACCTTATACCTGTATATTATGTTATCATTATTATAAATGAAACGAAAATGAGGATCAAAGTAGTTGATTTAAAAAAAAAAAAAAAATGAAAAAAACGAGTAAATTGAAAAATGATATATCATTAAATTAGAGGTTTAAAAATATATAATAGAACTCAGTATATGTACAGTATTTGAAAAACATGTTTATAATTTGTATGGAAAAAATAAATAATTGATATAAAATTAATTATATACCAAATTTTGCTCCTCCTGTTTTTTTTTTCAGATTCGCTGATTTTTTTTTCTTCTCTTTCAGATATTTCTTTCTCTTTTTTATTATGTAAAAATTAATTTAAAAAATTTTAATTACACTATTTCTTTTTGGATTAAATTTTTCGAATGACATAACCTAAAAATTTTCTTTCTTTTTCACAAATGAAAATTTTAATAAAATAATGTTTTTTTTAAATTTTATATTGTGTATTTTTCACGAAAATCATAATTCTTATGTTTATTTATTAATTTATTTATTAATTTATTTATTTACACTTCAAAAACTGTTGTTTGATTATTTTTAAATTTTTTAATTACCGCGGACAAAATAATGCGCGCATTTATTTGAAATGAACAATTTTTTTTTTTATACAATTGTTTATGGACTTTTGTAGGCTATATAAATTATAATATAATTAAATAATAATAAAATTATATTATAATATAATTGTAATAATATAATTATAATAATTAGTTATACTATAATTGAAACAATTTAATAATAAATAAAATAACTCTGAAAAAATGGAATTTTTTTAAACATATCGATTTAAATAAAGGCGCGTTTTTTTTCGACCAATAGACGCAGTTCATAACCACTGAAGTCAAGTCAACACCGGAAAACGTCAACTAATGTTCCAACTTTCCGGTTTTGACGGACAGCACGTGTTTTTTCGTGCTGTTGTTTATTGCAAGTGTTTCCACGTTTTACTTGTATAGTTTATCTGTATAATAAGAAAGTTTATTATTTATATTTATTATTGTAGTGTATATTTAGTTTTGCAAAACAAGTGCTTTAAAAAGGTAAATATGCTTATTTAATATTGTTTTTACTATTCTCATTGTATGTACGTAAATTTTTTTGCTGTTTCTTTCATTGTTTATTGTTTCTAATATTGTTCAAAATAACACTTTTCTTTTCCGATAAAATCTTTAAATATATTCTTAGCGAATTATTAATTTATTTGTACTTTATCATTTTTTTTAATTATTTATTATTGTCTGCATTTTCAAATTTTTTTTAAGTATTAGAAACACGATTTTCGACATGTCAACATAACCTATAAAAGTTATAAATCTATTTTTATTTCGATTTTGTTTTTTTTTTTTTTGAAACTCACGTAATTTAATGGTTCACTCAAATTAATTAATTTATTAACAATTGAAAAATTAAATTATTTTAAAAACGCAATAATATTAAATTTTTCGAAAAGTAAACACGATTTTTTAAAAATATTTTGGATAAAAATATAAATATTTTTCTTTGATGCTTTTATTATTAAATTTATTGTTGAAATATTTTGTTTTATGTATTTTTTTTGTATTTTGTATTTTTTTTTTTATTTGTATTTGTTTGTCCTAAATTAAAATTTAAACAAATTGAAATTGAAATAATTTGAAATTTAAATCAATTAAAATATTGAAAAAATTCAAAATCGGATAATTCAAAATTTGAATCAATCAAAAATTGAAATAATTTGAAACTGAAATCAATTAAAATTTTAAAAAAAATTCATATTCTGATAATTTTAAAGCTTGAATTAATTAAAATTTGTAAAAATTCAAATTCGGATAATTTGAAACTTGATTGAATTAAAATTTAAATAATTAAAAAAATGAAATCAATTAAAATTTGGACAAATTAAAATTTGGATAATTTATTTATTTATTTATTTAATGAACCAACCAAACCACTTTAATTTAACCAAAATTAAAGAGATTAAAATTCAAATAATTAACAAATAAATTGAAATGTGCACAAATAAAAAACATTTTTGAAAATAATTAATTATTATTATACAAAAATTTTGATTTTTAATTCAAAACTATTATTTTCTTTGGATAAAAATATAAATATTTCTTTAACGTTAGGCTTCGGATTATACGACTTTTTCGACTATTTCCGACTTTTTTTTCAAAACTACGACTTTTTTCGACTTATTTCAATAAAATGCGACAATATCGACTTTTTTTACATTTAAAAAAAAAAATTTTTAATAAAATATATTTTTTTTAGTATATAAAATGCAAATCTTCTTTATTTCAATTATTTAACCAATTTTTAACTAAAATTCTTTACTAAATTAATTATTTTTAATAATTTTAATGAAATTCATTACAAATTAAATTATTTCAAATTATTTCTCAATTAAAATTTTTATGAAATTTAACAATTGTTAATAATTTAAAAAATAGTATCAAATAAAATTAATAAAAAATTTTAATTCAAAATCATAAATCAATTCAAAATCAAAAAAAATTTAATTCTTTTAAAAAATTTTATATTAAAATCAACTAAAATTCAATTATTACCCAAAATTTCAATTCAAAATCAATTAAAATTTAATTATTATCGAAAATTTCAATTTAAAATGAACTAAAATTAAATTATTATACAAAATTTCAATTGAAATTCAATTATTTTCCAAAATTTGAATTCAAAATTTTTTAAAATTCAATTATTTTCCAAATTTTTAAGGTATCACATCGGTAAAACCGTTTTCTATAGATTTTCTTTAAAATTTTACCATATGTTCTTATTATCATTCTTGACAAATTTGCAAAATATGAAGAATTTTCCCCGTACAAAACCAGAGATATTAGCAATCAAAGTTGCTTATTTTGCATGGGAGACGGGACTAATGTATGGGGGAGAAGTACATTTTCATAAATATCATCAGAAGTTTTCTATAAATTTTTTTCAAAAACTAATGTTGAATTCAGGAATAAATTTGGAACTAAAATATACAAAGAAATTTATAATTTACCGTGCCGTTTATTTGTAATTATAAATTAAAAATTCTATTTCATGACGTCATTTGCAATATATAGCACACCCGCCACTTTGATGTGGCAACATCGCAGGATGGTAACATTAGTTAGAGAGAGACAGTAGTCCACAGTAGTCAAAGCGAGACTTATAGCGACGTTGTCAAACCTCCTACTCCTTCCAATCGCTGCTAGTGTGGGGTATACGTGTACGAGTGTATTTGTAGAAGTAGGTACAGTATGGGCTGAGAGTATAGGGAGTTGAGGGCGAAAGTATACTGCGGGAAGTAGTAATGCGAGCTACAAACTTTTGACTCCGATTAGTGCCGATGTGATACCTTAATTCAAAATCTTTTAAAATTTAATTATTCTCAAAAATTTAAATTAAAAATTAATTATTATCAAAATTTTCAATCAAAAATGAACTAAAATTAAATTTTTATACAAAATTTCAATTGAAATTCAATTATTTTCCAAAATTTCAATTCAAAATTTTTTAAAATTCAATTATTTTCCAAATTTTTAATTCAAAATCTTTTAATATTTAATTATTCTCAAAAATTTCAGTTCAAAATTAATTATTATCAAAATTTTCAATCAAATATCAACTAAAATTGAATTATTATCCAAAATTTCAATTAAAATTCAATTATTTTCAAAAATTTGGAATTTAAAAGCTTCTATAAATTTTAATTATTTCTAAAAATTTTCCATCGAAATTTTCTTTTTGAAATTTAATAATTTCAATTATAACTCTAAGAAAATTGAATTATTTTCAACTATTTTTGTAATATTCTTTTGAAAATTCAACTATCTGAAAGCATTTTTCAATTAAAAATAATTTTCAAATTATTGTACTTTTGTGCGCAATTTCTTATAATTTTTTTTAGTGAAATCATCAAAAAAAAAATTTTTAATAAAAATCACTTGAAGTTCAATTAATTTCAAAAATCTTTGAAAATTTAATTACATTTAAAAAATGTTATCTAAAAATTATTTGATAAATTATTTTTAGTTCTGTAAAATTTAATTATTGTCTGAAAATTAACAAAATATTTGGATTTTACAAAAAAAAAAAAAAAATTTTTTTAAAAATCTGTAAAATATTTTTGTTAAAATAAAAAAAATCGACTTTTTCTGGAATATAAATCGACTAAAACGACTTTTTTTGTGCCTTCAAGTCGATCCGAGACCTGTAATGTTTTTATTATTAAATTTATTGTTTGAATATTTTTTTAAAAAAAAAAAAAAACAATTTAGAAATTATTTTTCGATAAATGGTATTAAAGTAAATAGAAATTTTAAAAAAAAATCAGATTTAAACCGAAAAAAATCGGATTTCAATATTATTTCAGGGTGTCTACTAGTCCTGGAAGTCCTGGAAATGTCCTGGAACTTGAAAAAATGTCCTGGAATGTCCTTGAAAGTCCTGGAATTTAAATTTTTGTCCTTGAATTTTTTATATTTTGCTTTTAAATTTTCAAAAATTTCTAATTTTGTCAATCGAGTTAAAAAAAAATTCATTAAATAAGTAAAATGAAAATTTACTTAAGTAATTAATTAATTTTTTAATAATTTCTGAAAACAATAGTTAAACTAAAAATTTTTTTCATCCTTAAAGTCATCCAATTTAATGTCCTGGAAAAACAAGAAATTTGTCCTGAAAAGTCCTGGAATTTTAATTTAAATTTTTAGTAGACACCCTGTGTTTTTTAATTAACCTTGCCATTTATTTAATTAATTAATATTAAAAAAAAATTTCTCTTTTTTTTCCAGCAAAAATGGCGAAATCACATTCAGGCCATAAACCACCGCGAAAGCAGGGTTTCAATCGTTCTGGTCACAGTATGAATCCAGAACGATCGACCGAGGGCTTAAAAGGTGTTGCAAAAGTACGTACAAAAGGGACAATAAAACGTTTACAAATGTATCGTAATTCAAAAGCAAAACGTGATAAAACTGGTAAAATAATAAGTCCCGCGCCATTTCAAGGACGTGTACCATCGGGTACAATGTCACGTGTTGAACCATCGCAAAGATGGTTTAGTAATTCACGTGTAATAACACAAAATGCATTGCAAAATTTTCAAAAAGAATTGGGAATAGTGAGAAAAAATCCCTATCAAGTTATAATAAAACCATCACAATTGCCAGTGACATTATTGCAGGAAAAAGCGGAAAAATCGAGAGTACATATTTTAGAAACAGAAAGTTATGCAAGTGTATTTGGTCCTAAAAAACAGAGAAAACGTCCTAATTTAAATATATCGTCAATTGATGAATTAATGAAAAAAGCTGAGGAGGATTTTGAAAATTATGAAAAGAAAAAAGATACTTGTGATTATGATTTGATACGTCCCGATACGGGAATGAAGGAAGCGCAAAGAGATTGGGTAATGGGTGCTGGACAAAGTAGACGAATTTGGAATGAACTTTATAAAGTTATTGATTCATCGGATGTTGTATTGCAGGTATGGGACAAATTTATTTATTTATTTTTTTTAATTTAATTTAAATGTGCTTTAACGACAAATTTTTTTTCTTAATTTAAATATGCTTTAACGATCTGAACGTTTAAAATGAATGAAATAATTTTCTTTTTTTTTGAAAATTACAGGCCTCGGATTTTACGCTTTCTCGACTTTTTCCGACTTTTTTCGTCTTATTTGAAAAACTTCGACTTTTTCGACTTTTTTTTGCATTTTTTTTCGAAAAAATTTTTAAACTAAATACTATTTTTTTTAGTATACAATGCAGATCTTCTTTAAATTTTCTTTATTTCAATTATTTAACAAATTTTTAACAAAAATTCTTCACTAATTTAATTATTTTTTAATAATTTTAATGAAATTCTTCACAAATTCAATTATCTTAAACTATTTTTCAAATTAAAATTTTTGTGAAATTTAATAATTGTTTATAATTTCAAAAAAAAAATTAGCAAATAAAATTGCCAAAAAATCTTTAATTCAAAATCACTTGAAATTTAATTATTTGCAAAAAATTTCAATTATTTTTTAATGATTTTTATAATATTTGAAAATTCAATTATTTGAAAGCATTTTTCAATTTAAAACTATTTTGGAATTCAATTTTTTTTATGTGATTTCTAATAAATTCTTCATCAACAGAAATCATTAAAAATTTCTCTTATTATTATTATTGTTGTTCGAAATTTAACAGAATATTTTGAAATTCAATTATTTTCAAAAATTTCAATTTAAAAGCTTCTAAAATTTAATTATTTCTAAAAAATTTCCATCTAAAATTATTTGAAATTTAATAATTTCAATTATAATCTGTAAAATTTAATTATTTTATGAAAATTAACAAAATCTTTTGAAATTTAATTATTTCTAAAAATTTCAATTTTAAAATCTTTTAAAATTCAATTATTTTCTAAAATTTCAATTCAAAATCAACTAAAATTTAATTATTTTCAAAAATTTTCAATTCAAAATCAACTAAAATTCAATTATTTTCCAAAATTTCAATTCAATATCATTTGAACTTCAATTTTTTTTAAAAAAATTCAATAAATAATCAATTGAAATTTAATTATTTGCAAAAAATTTCAATTATTTTTTAATGATTTTTATAATATTCTTCGAAAATTTAATTCACTGAAAAGCATTTTTATTTATTTATTTTCAAAATTTTCAATTCAAAATCAACTAAAATTCAATTATTTTCCAAAATTTCAATTCAATATCATTTATAATTCAATTATTTTTCAAAAAAATTCAATAAAAAATCAATTGAAATTGAAATTTAAAATTATTTTGAAAAAAGATTATCTAAAATTATTTGATAAATTATTTGCAATTCCGTAAAATTTAAATATTTATCTGAAATTTAACAAAATCTTTCCAAATTTAATTATTTTTAATGATTTTTATAATATTCTTCAAAAATTCAACTAAATGAAACTATTTTTCACTTAACAAAATTCCAAATTATTATATTTTTGTCTGCAATTTATAATAAATTTTTTTACCAACAGAAATCATCAAAAATTTAAAATTAAAAATCACTTGAAGGTCAATTAATATCAAAAATAAAAATTCTAAATCTTTGAAAATTCAATTACTTTTAAAAAATTTTATCCAAAAATTATAATTTGATAAATTATTTTTAGTTCTGTAAAATTTAATTATTGTCTGAAAATTAACAAAAATCTTTTGAAATTCAATTATTTCTAAAAATTTCAAAATTAACTCTTCCAAAATTATTATTTAAAAAAAAATTTTTAGTTTAAAATCTCTAAAACTTGATTAAGTATTGCCTGAAATTTTTTTTGGCCATCAAAACTAAAAACTATGACAAAATTTTTAATTCTAATAAATTGCTTAAATCACGACTTGAAAAAATTATAAAAATGGAAGTTTAAGAATTTTTTTTTTAAATTTGTCCTATTTAAATAAATTTTTGAAAATTTGTCTTACAATTAATTCGATTGGGAAATATTCGAAATAAATTTTCATGATAATATTTTTATAGAATTATTCTCATTAGAGAATTAATAAAATGAATTTAATATCTGATTAGTTATTTAAAGTAAAATATTCATTAACCGATTAAATTTTTGTTAAAATAAAAAAAATCGACTTTTTCGACTTTTTTTGTGCCTTAAAGTCGATCCGAAGCCTGTAATTAATTAAATTAATTATTAATTACCGCGGGACATTGTGTAAATAAATAAATAAATAAATTTAATTGATTATTAATAATTAATTAATTACATTAAATTATTAATTTATTTTTGGATAGAGAAAACAAAATATTTTTTATAATACAATTCAGAATTATAAAAAAGTAGTAAAATTTTTCGTTCATTTTAATATTTTAAATTATTACATGAATTTTAATTCGTCCAAAATTTAATTGATTTGAATTTCAAATTAATCAAATTTCAATTTTGTAAAATTTTTAATTACTTTAATTTTCAAATTAATGGAATTTCAATATTGCAAAATTGTTAATTGCTTTAATTTTCAAATTATTTGAATTTCAATTTGTAAAATTATTAATTAATTTAAGTTTCAATTTATCTAAATTTTAGTTGATTAAAATTTTTAATTATTCAAATTTTAATTCGTTCAAATTTTAATTAATTTAAGTTTCAAAATATTTGAATTTTAATTTGTAATATTGTCAATTGATTTAATTTTCAAATTATCTGAATTTCAATTTGTAAAATTATAAATTAATTTAAGTTTCAATTTATTCAAAATTTCAATGATTTTAGATTTGAAATCATGTGAATTTCAATTTGTCTAAATTTTATTTTATTTCAGTTTAAAATTATCTAAATTTAAAATATAATCTAAATTTTAATTGATTTAAGTTTCAAATTATTTAGTTTTCTAATTGATTTAACTTTTTTATTATTCGAATTTCAATTTGTCCAAATTTTAATTGTTTTAAATTATCCGAATTTTTAGTTTTTTCCAAATTTTAATTAATTTTAGTTTTAAATTATCTGAATTTTAATTTTAATTAATTTTAGTTTCAAAATTATCTGAATTTCAATTTTCCCTAATGTTAATTGATTTAAAAATTTTAATTGTCCGGAATTTAGTTTGTTTAAATTTTAGTTAATTTCAATTTTTTAATTATCAGAATTTTTCATTGATTTTAATTTCAAAATTATTCGAATTTCAATTTTCCCTAATTTTAATTGATTTAAATTTTAAATTAACCAAATTTTTCTTTTGTCCAACTATTAATTAATTTCAATTTGAAATTATTTGAATTTTTAATTGATTTTAATTTCAAAATTATTCGAATTTTAATTTTCCCTAATTTTAATTGAATAAAATTTTTAATTGTCCGGAATTCCGTTTGTTTAAATTTTAGTTAATTTCAATTTTTAAATTATCAGAATTTTTCATTTATTTTAGTTTCTAATTATCCGAATTTAAATTTTCCCTAATTTTAATTGATTTAAATTTTAAATTAACCGAATTTTTCTTTTGTCCAACTATTAATTAATTTCAATTTGAAATTATCTAAATTTTTAATTGATTTTAGTTTCAAATAATCCAAATTTTTAATTTTCCCAAATTTTAAGTGTTCAATTTTCAAAATACCCAATTTTTTTTTTATTGTTTTAATTTTAAAAATTTCCAAAATTTAATTCATCCAAATTGTGTGGGAAAAAAAACCGAAATATAGTACAAAATCGCGTTTTTTTATATTTGTAATAGCTTTCTATTTTACTAAAAAAAAAAAACTTTATTCTCATATCTGGAGAATTTTACAAAATTTCAAAAAACCCAAATATTTTCTTACCATGTTTGTTTTTTTTTTTTTTTTGATTCAGGTTCTTGACGCACGTGATCCAATGGGTACACGTTCGCCGCCAGTGGAAAAATACATAAAAACAGAAAAAGCCCATAAACATTTAATTTTCATTCTCAATAAAGTTGATCTCGTACCAAATTGGGTGACACAACGTTGGGTTGCAATTCTCTCATCAGAATATCCAACAATTGCATTTCATGCATCAATGACACATCCCTTTGGTAAGGGTTCATTGATAAATCTTCTTCGTCAATTTAGTAAATTACATATTGATCGTAAACAAATAAGTGTTGGTTTAATTGGCTATCCAAATACTGGTAAAAGTTCAATAATAAATACATTACGTTCAAAAAAAGTTTGTAAAGTTGCACCAATTGCTGGCGAAACAAAAGTATGGCAATATGTTACATTAATGAAACGTATTTATTTAGTTGATTGTCCCGGTGTTGTTTATCCATCGGCTGAAACTGATACTGAAAAAGTTTTAAAAGGTGTTGTTCGTGTTGAATTAATACAATGTCCTGAGGATTATATTGGCAGTGTTCTTGAACGTGTTAAAAATGAATATATAAGGAAAACTTATAAAATCGATGAATGGACGGATCATGTTGATTTTCTTGAGAAATATGCGCGTAGAGCTGGGAAATTGTTGAAAAAAGGTGAACCCGATATATCGACGGCGGCTAAAATGATATTAAACGATTGGCAAAGGGGTAAATTGCCATTTTATGTTGTGCCTAAGGGCTTTGAGGAGCCTTTGCCAAAAAAATTGGATGCGGAGGAAATTATTGAAAATAATGAAACTGAGGAGACAAAAACGGAGGAGAAGAAAAAAACTGAGAATTTAAAAGTTTTACAGGATTTCAAAAAAATTCGCGTTATTCTTCCATTTTCGCGCGAAGATATGAGAAAAGATTTCGAGGAAGAGGAAGAGGAGAAGGATGAGAATAATAGTTACGTTCAAACGCCTTGTGCTTCTGATATCGGCGAGGACAGCGAAGACGAAAATGAAAATGAAAACGAAAACGAAACCGAAATTGAGAAAATAGGAAAAATTGAAAAGGAGAAAAATAATGACGATGATTCGGATGCGGATATTATTCCATTTGAAGAAGATACTTTAAATGTAAATGTTTACGATTTAATGGAAAAGGAGGAAATTGATTCGAGTGATAGTGAATTATTTGATGGAAAAACAAAATCGAGTAGCGGCACTTTTGCAGTTTCGAATGTTAATGTAAATGAAAAAAATAAGAAGACAAGTAAAGAAAGACGAGCACTTGAGAGAGCGAATAAACGAAAGAAAATTGGTAGCAATTTCTATGAGGTATCGAATGTAAAAAATCGTAATCGAAATCGAAAAGTTCCAAAAATTACAAGAACAAAGAAAAATTAGGTAACGTGTTCTCTTTTTTTTTATTTTATTTCTTGTTTTCCAGAAAAATGAGAAAATAATTTAAAATTAAATACCGATTAGTAGGAAAAAAAGAAAATTTTTTCCAAATTTGAAATTCCCTTTTTTTTATCAATGGAATTTTTTTTTTTTTTAATTCTAATACTAAAATTTTTTTAATTTTTTATGAGAAAAAAAATTTCGAGGAATTTTGAAAAAAAATTGTGACTAATAATTCAGAGTTTTAGGAGATCTTTTTGAATTTTGTATAATACAAAAAAAAAAATTATAATCTAGTAAAATAATGAATTTTTTTTGTTGTTAAATAATTAGTTTTTAACAAAATTTTGTATATACTTATATATATAATTATATAAATATAAAAATGTATAGAATATATTGAAAATTGATTCATTTGAAAATTTTTAAGTTCTTTTTATTCTTATTTCTAAATTATTTACAATATTCGCAAAAATCTTAGGTCTAGAAATGAAAACATTTTTTTTTCTCGAAATATAATATTCGAAAAGGCAAATATACAAAAAAAAATTGAAAATTAATTTGAATTTTTCAATTTTACAACAATTTTTTATTTTTTTAAATTTTTTTTCAGTTTAATAACAATAATAATAATAATTGTAATTATTAATCATTAAATTCTGTTTTTTCAGTTTAATAATAATAATAATAATAATAATAATAATAATAATAATAATGAAAATTCTCTCAAGTAATCATGAATGAAAAAAAAATAAATATTAATAATATTACGAAAAATTGAAATCATTTCTTTTTAATTATTTTATTATTATTAGTTATTATTAATATTATAACTATTACAATATTATTAATATTATTACTTATTATTTTTATTTTTATTATTGTTATTATTTACTATTACTATTATTCTACATTTTTGTAAGCATATATAAAAATCTTTTTAAAAAAAAAAAAGTAATAAGCACCTTTTAGACTCTAAAATAAATATTTTTTTAAAAATTAACTTCTTTTTAAAAATTATAAATATATTCAATATATAAAAAAAAGTAACATTTTTTCTCTTTTATCAAAATAAATATAGGTGAGAAATTTATCTCCTATATTTGTACAATCAAGACTTTTTGATAAGATTTTATTTATGATATTATTGTGATTTTTATAATTATTATCATTATTATCATAATAGCGTAATCAAATATTAAATATTTTTTTTAATTGATTAAAGTGCAAATCAGTTTTATATAATTTTTTATTTACAAATTTTTGTTATCTAATATTTATATCAATTGTTCTTTTTTCATTCTTATTTATTTTTTTTCATGTTTATTTATGACTTTCAGTATATTTTGGTGAATTTAAAAATAAAATAATTCATAAATATAACAATATTCTTATCTGTTTGTTTATAAGGTCGAAAAGCATTTTTTTTACGATTACTTAATTTCAATTGTTTTTTTTTTTTTTTTGATTATTTAAAATATTTTTTCACAAAATTCATATATAAAGGAGAAATTCTTTTTTGTTTTAAAAAAGTTATTAAAAAATAACACTTTATTTTTTTTTGTAAAATTTCTAAAATTTGTTATACATTAACTAAAATTTCGTTTTTAATTCGATTTAATAAATAAATAAATAAATAATATTGAAAAAATTATAATTTTTTTTTTGGAGGTTTTTGTATATTTTCTCCAGTTTTTTTCTTGTTGTAAATTTTACACAATTTTTTTTATTAAAATTTAAAATAAATTGACAGTAAAAAAGAAAAATCGAATTAAAACTTTTAATATTGTAAAACAAAAAAAAATTGTTTATCTTTTTTGCTAATTCTAACAAAATTTTATTTCAGCTATCAACGAAAAACAAAATGACACTTCAAATCCATTCTTTATCAATGAAAATCAAAACAAGTTGTCGCATTCTATTATAAAAACGTGGATTTGCACTGCCAAATTCCATTGTTTCCAATTTTGTCGCCTCAACACCATCAGTTTCAATGTCAATTGTCAATATTTTCAATATAAATGCACAATGACTAAATTCTTTATGTGCATCAATTTTAATTCTCTCATGAAAATTATCACGACTAAATTCACTGATATCACAATTCATTGTTGTCATTATATTAATAAATGAATCGTAATAAAAATTTAAAAGTCGATCCAAATTATTGGCAATTAAATCTGTTTGTATACTGGCGCCAATGAAAAATATTAATTCATTTATTGGATTTTGAAAGAGATAATTTTGAAAATCAACAAATTTTATATCGTCAACATTTTGATTGGAATTCTTGTGAAACATCATATTATTCACCCAAAAATCGGCGTGTATTATTGTTGACCATGGTTCATTTGGTGTACCCGTCCAATTGTCAGTGTTTGCCTCAAGAAGGGGGAATATTTTATCCGTATATTTACCCATCACTGAATCTTGACGAATTGTATCCATAAAGGAATCTTTCATATCTTCAAATGCCTCGGGATTTAATTTTAAACATTTACATCGTTCTTTGAGATGTTGAAATTCCTCAGGATATTTGTATTTCATTACCATTCCAAGTGCATGAAATTTGGCCATTGCTTTTATTGCCATCATTGAGTGCTCTAAATCGAGTCCTGGAAATGAATTTTTTAATTAGAGAAAAAAAATTGAATTTTTGGATGATTGAGAAGAGGACTTTTTTTTTGAAGGTATGTATTCAATTTTTTTTTTTTTATTTTTAATTGATTTTCGTACATTTTTTTTTTTTGATTCAATAATGCAGGCCTCGGATTATACGACTTTTTTCGACTTATTTTAATAAAATACGGCTTTGTCGACTTTTTTTTTTACAATTTTTTTTACAGAATTTTTAAACAAAATACATTTTTTAGTATACAATGCAGATCTACTTTATTTCAATTATTTAACAAATTTTTAACAAAAATTCTTCACTAAATTAATTATTTTTTAATAATTTTAATGAAATTCTTCACAAATTAAATTATCTTAAACTATTTTTCAAATTAAAATTTTTGTGAAATTTAAAAAAAAAATTTCTCTTATTATTATTATTATTATTATTATTGTCCGAAATTTAACAGAATATTTTGAAATTCAATTATTTTCAAAATTTTCAATTTAAAAGCTTCTAAAATTTAATTATTTCTAAAAATTTGCCATCTAAAATTATTTGAAATTTAATAATTTCAATTATAATCTGTAAAATTTAATTATTTTATGAAAATTAACAAAATCTTTTGAAATTCAATTATTTCTAAAAATTTCAATTTTAAAATCTTTTAAAATTCAATTACTTTCCAATATTTCAATTCAACATTAACTAAAATTTAATTATTTTCAAAACTTTTAATTCAAAACCAACTAAAAATCAATTATTTTCCAAAATTTCAATTCAATATCATTTGAAATTCAATTATTTTTCATAAAATTTCAATAAAAAATCAATTGAAATTTAATTATTTGCAAAAAATTTCAATTATTTTTAATGATTTTTATAATATTTGAAAATTCAATTATTTGAAAGCATTTTTCAGTTAAAAATTATTTTAGAATTCAATTTTTTAATGTGATTTCTAATAAATTCTTCATCAACAGAAATCATTAAAAATTTCTCTTATTATTATTATTATTATTGTCCGAAATTTAACAGAATATTTTGAAATTCAATTATTTTCAAAAATTTCAATTTAAAAGCTTCTAAAATTTAATTATTTCTAAAAATTTGCCATCTAAAATTATTTGAAATTTAATAATTTCAATTATAATCTGTAAAATTTAATTATTGTCTGAAAATTAACAAAATCTTTTGAAATTCAATTATTTCTAAAAATTTCAATTTTAAAATTTTTTAAAATTCAATTATTTCCTAAAATTTCAATTCAAAATCAACTAAAATTTAATTATTTTCAAAATTTTCAATTGAAAATCAACTAAAATTCAATTATTTTTAATGATTTTTATAATATTCGAAAATTCAATTATTTGAAAGCATTTTTCAATTAAAAACTATTTTAGAATTCAATTTTTTAATGTGATTTTTAATAAATTCTTCATCAACAGAAATCATTAAAAATTTCTCTTATTATTATTATTATTGTTCGAAATTTAACAGAATATTTTGAAATTAAATTATTTTCAAAAATTTCAATTTAAAAGCTTCTAAAATTTAATTATTTCTAAAAATTTCAATTTTAAAATTCAATTATTTTCCAAAATTCCAATTCAATATCAACTAAAATTCAATTATTTTTCAAAAAATTTTAATTTAAAATCAATTGAAATTTAATTATTTGCAAAAACTTTCAATTATTTTTAATGATTTTTATAATTTTTGAAAATTCAATTATTTGAAAGCATTTTTCAATTAAAAACTATTTTGGAATTCAATTTTTTTATGTGATTTCTAATAAATTCTTCATCAACAGAAATCATTAAAAATTTCTCTTATTATTATTATTATTGTCCGAAATTTAACAGAATATTTTGAAATTCAATTATTTTCCAAAATTTTAATTCATAATCAAATTAAAATTTAATTATTTTCAAAATTTGCAATTCAAAATCAACTGAAATTCAATTATTTTCCAAAATTTCAGTTCAATATCATTTGAAATTCAAATTATTTTTCAAAAAATTTCAATTTAAAATTAATTGAAATTGAAATATAAATTATTTTGAAAAAAGATTATCTAAAATTATTTGATAAATTATTTGCAATTCCGTAAAATTTAAATATTTATCTGAAATTTTACAAAATCTTTACAAATTCAATTATTTTTAATGATTTTTATAATATTCTTCGAAAATTCAACTAACTGATACTATTTTTCACTTAACAAAATTCCAAATTATTATTATTTTTGTCTGCAATTTATAATAAATTTTTTTACTAACAGAAATCATCAAAAATTTAAAATTAAAAATCACTTGAAGTTCAATTAATTTCAAAAATCAAAATTCTAAATCTTTGAAAATTCAATTACTTTTAAAAAATTTTATCCAAAAATTATAATTTGATAAATTATTTTTCATTCTGTAAAATTTAATTATTTTCTGAAAATTAACAAAAAATCTTTTAAAATTCAATTATTTCTAAAAATTTCAAAATTAACTCATATCCAAAATTATTAATTAAAAAAAAAATTTTAGTTAAAAATTTCTAAAACTTGATTAAGTATTGCCTGAAATTTTTTTTTACCATCAAAACTAAAAACTATGACAAAATTTTTAATTCGAATAAATTGCTTAAATCACGACTTGAAAAAATTATAAAAATGGAACTTTAAGAATTTTTTTTTATATTTCTCCTATTTAAATAAAATTTTGAAAATTTGTCTTACAATTAATTCGATTCGGAAATACACGAAATACATTTTCTTGATAATATTTTTAAGTAAAAATATTTAAAGTAAAATATTTATTAACCAATTAAATTTTATTAAAATAAAAAAAATCGACTTTTTCGATCTTATTTTGGAATATAAATCAACTAAAACGACTTTTTTTTGTGCCTTAAAGTCGATCCGAGGCCTGTTATTATTAATTATAATAATAATAATTAATAATATTATTATTAATATTTTAGATACAATTTTTTTTTATTACAAAATTATATATTTTTTGAATTGAAATAATAATTTAGAATTAATGTCGGTTTTATTTATTTTTAAACTCGATCATAATGTCAATTTAATGAAGAAACGTAATTTTGAAATCATAGTAAAGTTGGTTTAATTTAATTTAAATGCACAATCATTCTTAGCGATTAGATGCGAAATAGTAAAAAAAAAATGGTGTTATTCTATCTATACAATTACGCAGAATCATCAGAATAATATTGAATGATGAATAATAAAATTTATTTTAGAGACTGCAAAGTCATAAGAAAATTAATTACAATTTTTTTCAGTATTTTATTTTATAATTTTTCTATTCTTATTTTATTTATTTATTTATTTTTCATTTATCTTTAACTTATATTTTTTTTATTTATAAAATTTATTATTTATCTTTATATCTTATAATTTTTCTTTATTTACCTCTATATATATATATATATATATATATTACAATTTTTTATTTTAAATCTTTATCTTATTTATTCAATTGTTATTTATCGAAAAAAAAGAGAGCTGCGAATTTTCCAAAATTTAAAAAACAATGTCAAATTAATTATTTTTGATAAAATTGAAAATATTTTTATCTCTCTTTCAATTTGAAATAAAATTTAATACAAAATTGGGATAATTATAATATTTTTGCCAAAAGAAAAGCTAAAATATTATTCTTATTAATTTTTCTGAAAAAGTAACGACTATGTAATTTAGATTCGAAACAAATATAATATATAATTATTACCATAATACCGGAAACGAGGTTTTTTTTTTTTTATCTTGTCACATTTATTTTTTGCAATTTCATAATCTAATCCACACCGCTGTAATGATTCAGTAATTTTTTTTTATCTACACTTAAGTAATAATAACAAAAAAGGATAAAAAAAAATAATATAAAATATAAAAAATAATAAATATTAATAATAATTATAACAATAATGATAATAATGAACAATGATAATAATAATTACAACAATAATAATAATAATAATACCTAATTTTCTGTCGCCAGTGTAATATCCACGAACTTTTAAATTTTCCAATAAAATAACAGCGTCTTCATCAAAATCAATATCGGGACTTGATGATATTTTTGCGCCATAAAATTTTGCGCCAATATCAAAAATTTCATTTTTTTTAATTCCAAATTCAATTTCCAATTTTTTATAACGTGGCAATATATCAGTATAGAGAAAACATTCCTTACGAAATGTAAAACCACTGTCAAACATTTCACGTTGAAAATCAGTTGGCGGTAACATTTTTGCCACTAAATATAATTGTTCCGATTTTGTTTTATTTGCATTATTTTTTTTTATTTCCGCCACAACTGATAACATTGTACTACCATAATTTTCACCCGGTGGTAATAATAATTCAGTTGAAAAATTCACAACAATTAAATCATTTCCCATAACTTGACGTAGAACCGATTGTAAATCAGGTAGCACCACTTCGTTCATTTTGTGTTTTTTTATTTTTCCTTCTTTAAATATTAAATATTAATTAATTTATAATAAATTAAATTATTAATTTCTTTATTAATCTCATTGATTTATAATTATTTATTTTATTAATGTCAATTGTGTATTTAAATTATTTTTTTTTAACTTTTCAGCTTAGTTCTTTATTGTAGTTTTTTTTTTATTTCGTTTTGTATTTAGTTTATTTTCTAGTTTTTTTAAATTTTATTTTTATTTAATTTTATTAATTTATTAATTTTATTAATTTATTAATTTTATTAATTAATTATTTAAATTTATTAATGTCCTTTAATTTTTTCTCTATTTTTCTTGAATTTTCTAAATTTATTGTAATTAATGTTTTTTTTTTCTCTGTTGTAAATTTATTCAAATTGTTAAATTATGCAAATCGGTAATTTTTTTTTCAGAATTTGTAATTTTTTTTCGTGTAATTTATTTCAAAAAAATTTTTTTACTGTCATTTTCAATTAATTTATTATTTGAATTTTTTATTCGTATTTGTCATTTTATTTTCAAATTTATTTTTTTACTTTTCAAATTATTTTTCTACTTTTCAAATTATTTTTCTACTTTTCAATTTTTTTTTTATTTATTGGAAGAAATAAAAATTTTTTTTTTGGAATAAACGAAAAATTCAGTTGGGAAATTTATTTTTATTTAATTAATATTTGTTTTTATTATTTAAAAAGTAATTCACTATTTTTTGTAATTTTTTAATTCGCTATTAATTAAAAAAATAAGTTTTAGTTTTTTTTTCGGAAAAATTTCAATACTTTTTTTAAATTAATTTTGCTTTTTTAATTATATTCCCAAAATTGTTACTAATTAATATTGTTGCCAATTTGGTATTGAATCAAAAAAAAAAATAAAATTCCACAATTCATGATTTCCAAATTGACATTTAATTTAATTACACAATAATCCTTGATATTTCGTTTTTGCTATTTTAAGATTTACTTTTTTTTCGCTATTTATTTTCTCTACTTTATTTTATTTTGTTTCTTTACTTTTTTTTATTATTTTTCTTTTCTTCTTTAAATTTATTTTCTTCACAATTTTATTTTCTTTAAAAAAAAATATTGTTGTTTTAATTCAATTTTTTTTTGTTAATTAATTTGTTTGAATTATATTAACTTTTTGGTATCAATTTATTTGAAATCAAAAAAATATAAAATTTCCGGTTTTTCGTTTTGCAAAATTCCAAATATTGAGAGAACGGAGAAAAAAAATGTTTTATTTATTTATTTTGTTTTTTTTTTTCGAAAAAACTTTATTCGAGTAAAAAGAAGTTACGTTTAACTTGAAGCAACGAACTTGAACAAACTGAAGTTGAGATCGCAGCCTTGTATATATTTTATGACAAGCATAAAGATTATAAGCGTTGTTGCGTGAATGGAACTCTCAATTTTCTGAGTGACCACCTCTCCATCACCCTACTTGTACCTCGACACTGATATACATATATATATTCCTTTTTATAAACATACACACATATATATTTTTGAAATACACACGTCACTGATCTGTCCTCATTCACACACATTTATAAATATATATAAGCAACGAGTTTAAATCTTTGTGTAAATTATTACGTAAAACTCTTTCAAACAGTATATATACGCGATTCTTCAATTCAATGGATTATTATCAGTTTCCGGAAATTAATAATAATTATCCTCACGTTTACACTGTTTAAATTTCCGTATTTATTTTTCTTCTTCTTTTTTTCCTCCGTTTTTCTTTATTATTTTTCTTTTTTTATTTTTTATGTAAGGAATTTTTCAAATTGGGAAAAAAATAATTTTTGTTTATTATTATTATTAAAAATAGCAAACTAAAAAAAATAAAAATTTATTTTCGTTATTCTACTGCAATTGAGGAATTGAATTTTTTTTTGTAAGGAACTTTTCTAGTTTGGAAAAGAAAAAAATTTTAATGTGAAAATTATTTTTTATTTATTATTATTATTATTATTATTAAAAATTGTATGCAATTAAATTGCAAAAAGATAAAAAAAATAGGTTATTTTTGTTTTTCTGAATCACTGTTATAATGAGGAATTATTTCAATTTTTTTTTTCAAATCTTTTCACTGCCCGATATAGAGCGACGTGTCAAGGGAGTTTCCTCGATTAGTTTCAAATGTACAGCGCTCAAAGCCTGAAAGTTGAAAATTTATAATTAGAAATATAATATATATTTCGCAATTTAGAGATAAAAAAAAATTTATCAATCTATCCAAGTCATTTTTTTTTTCCATATTTATTATTTTACTTCTTTTTTTTCCTATTTTTTATTTCTATATATTATTATTGTGTCAAAGTGATAAATTGGACAAAAAAATTTCGAAATTTTCTAGTAATATGATAATTAATCATTTTTTTTTCTTTTTTATGTTCACCTTCAAAAATTTGTTCCTTCGTCATAAATATTTTTCTGTTTTCTTTTTTTTTTCTATTAATTTTTCTAAATGTTTTTTAATAGTGAAATATTTTTTTTTTTTTCCTAATTTGGAGAAAAAAAATAATTTGTTTTTTGAAAATCCTTAAAGATATTTACAAATTTTTGTACAGAATTTATTACGAATTTTATTCGAGAATCGAAAAATAATAACTTAAAAAGTCTTTTATTTACCAATTTTGAAATTTAATTGTGAGAATTTAAAAAAGAAACGTAAAACAATGTTTTTTGCGTTTTTTTTTTTTTACCTTAAAATATTTAACTGTTTTAACGCGTAATTCCATGGTAGCGTCCTCATCGCAGAGAATAATTGTGCGTGGGTGTTGTTGAAATGCAGAAACTGTCCACATATGATTAACACCTTCTTCAATTGCTTTATAAAGCGCAAATGCTTTATGCGATCCAGTAATAAGAATCATAACTTCCTTTGCGTCCATTACAGTTCCAACTCCAACGGTTAATGCTTCATTTGGCACTTTATTAATATCATTATCAAAAAAACGTGCATTCGCCTCTAATGTATCTTGGGCAAGTGTTTTCACTCTTGTTCTCGATGCCAATGATGAACCCGGTTCATTGAATGCAATATGACCGTCTGGACCAATTCCTACAATTATTATTAATATTTTTTTATTTATTTATTTAATTAGGGAATATTTGGGAAAATTAAAAATTCGAATAATTTTGAAATTAAAATCAATTAAAAATTCAGATAATTTTAAAAATTGAAATTAATTAATAGTTGGACAAAAAAAAAATTCGGTTAATTTAAAATTTAAAACAACTAAAATTAGGGAAAATTGAAATTCGAATAATTTTGACACTAATATCAATGAAAAATTCTGATAATTTAAAAATTGAAATTAACTAAAATTTAAACAAACTAAATTCCGGACAATTTTAAATTTTAATCAATTAAAATTAGGGAAAATTGAAATTCGAATAATTTTGAAACTAAAATCAATGAAAAATTCTGATAATTTAAAAATTGAAATTAACTAAAATTTAAACAAACGGAATTCCGGACAATTAAAAATTTTAATCAATTAAAATTCGGATAATTTTGAAACTAAAATTAAAATTCAGATAATTTAAAACTGAAATTTATTAAAATTTGGAAAAACTAAAAATTCGGATAATTTAAAACTATTAAAATTTGGACAAATTGAAATTCGAATAATAAAAAAGTTAAATCAATTAAAAATTAAATAATTTGAAACTTAAATCAATTAAAATTTAGATTATATTTTAAATTTAGATAATTTTAAACTGAAATAAAATAAAATTTAGAAAAATTGAAATTCACATGATTTGAAATTAAAAATCATTAAAATTTTGGAAAAATTGAAACTTAAATTAATTAATAATTTTACAAATTGAAATTCAGATAATTTGAAAATTAAATCAATTGAAAATATTAAAAATTAAAATTCGAATATTTTGAAACTTAAATTAATTAAAATTTTGAACGAATTAAAATTTGAATAATTAAAAATTTTAATCAACTAAAATTTGGATAAATTGAAACTTAAATTAATTAAAAATTTTACAAATTGAAATTCACATAATTTGAAAATTAAAGCAATTAACAATTTTGCAATATTGAAATTCCATTAATTTGAAAATTAAAGTAATTAAAAATTTTACAAAATTGAAATTTCACTAATTTGAAATTCAAATCAATTAAATTTTGGACGAATTAAAATTCATGTAATAATTTAAAACGTTAAAATGAACGAAAAATTAAAGATTTTGTCATAGTTTTTAGTTTTGATGGTAAAAAAAAAAAAAAATTTAAGGCAATACTTAATCAAGTTTTAGAGATTTTTAACTAAAAATTTTTTTTTTTAATTAATAATTTTTGATATGAGTTAAAGTTTGAATTTTTAGAAATAATTGAATTTCAATTTTTTTTTTTGTTAATTTTCAGATAATAATTAAATTTTACAGAAGTAAAAATAATTTATTCAAATAATTTTCGATAATATTTTTTTAAAAGTAATTGAATTGTCAAAGATTTAAAATTTTGATTTTTGAAATTAATTGAACTTCAAGTGATTTTTAATTAAAATTTTTTTTGATGTTTTCTGTTAGTAAAAAATTTATTACAGAAATTGCCAACAAAAATACAATAATTTGAGAAAATTTTAAGCGAAAAATGGTTTTAGATAGTTGAATTTTCGAAGAATATTATAAAATAAAAAATAACATTAAAAAATAATTGAAATTTTTGCTAATAATTAAATTTCAAGTGTTTTTAAATTAAAAAAATTTTTGCTAAATTTTATTTGATAATTTTTTTTTTTAAATTATAAACAATTATAGAGTTATTATAGTCTAATAATCCAAGGCCTGTAATTTCTTTGCAAAAAGATAATTAATTTATTTTATTTAAATTGACGAAATAAATAATTATATTTAAAAAAAAAATTTGGCAAATTATATTCAAGATTATTAAATTTATTTTGAAGAATTCAATTTATTTCTAATAGTAATAAAAATTATTTTCAACATTCTAAAATTTATTTTATATTTCAATTATTTCTGATTATTCCAAAAAAAAAAAATTGCAAATATGCCAAATTATTCAGAATTGTTTAATTATCAAATAATTAAAAAAATTTTTTAAATATTAATTTTTAAATATATTTCAATATTATTCGTATAATATTTAATTATTTTCTAAATTATTCGAAAAAGTTGAAAATTTTTTCAAAATATTCAATTATTAAAAAATAGTTTTGAATTTATACATTTAAAAATAATAATAATTCAGTTTTATTAAAGTTATTATCCAATGGAAAATATTTTTAATTTTATTAAAAATTATTATTATTACTATTATTATTGTTGTTGTTGTTGTTGAAAATAATATTATTCAAAAAAATATACAATTCAATATATATTTTAATTAATAATTAAATATTTGTTAAATTTTCTCTGAAAAAAATTGGTTTTTTTTTCTTTTTTTTCTCTTTTTGGGAGAAAATTTAATAAAATTTTTTTTGTCTATCAAACCTCCAATGAAAAGTTCAACTCCTCCGGCTTCTTTGATTTTTCTTTCAAAATCTTCACATTCCTTGTTTAAATCAGGTGCATTACCATCGAGAACATGTGCATTTTTTGGATCAATATCAATGTGTTTAAAAAAATTATTAAACATATAATAATGATATGATTCTGGATGATCTCTTGGTAAATCAACATATTCATCCATATTAAATGTTTTTACATATTTAAATGAAAGTTTTCCCTCCTTGTAAAATTCAATGAGCTTTTTATACATTCCCAATGGAGTGCCACCTAAATAAAAAATAATTAAAATTTTATTTTCATTTTTTTTTGCATTAAATTAAATTATTTGAGATTAAAAAAAAATTTAATTTAATTTTTATTTTATTCAACACAAAAACAAAGTAATTATAAATTAATTATAATTTATTATGTAATATTAATTTTTTTCATTTATTAATAATAAATTATTATTAATTATAAATTATTTATAATTATAATTTTATTTATAATTATAATTATTGCAATTTATATAATATATTATAAATTTTATAATTATTTCTAAATTATATAATTTGTATCTAAATTATGTAGTTGAAAATTAGTTTATATTTAAAAAATAAATAAAAAAAAAAAAGATAATTATTTTAAAGTTACGTGAAAGTTAATCACACCTGTTGGCAGTCCAAGGACGAAATATTTATTCTCATTTGGTTGGAATTCCTTAATTTTTTTCATCACATATTTTGCTGACCATTCGGCAACATGATCAACGGTATCACAAATTACTAAACGCATTTTCGTAACAAAAAAATAATAATAAAAAAAAAAATTAAAATTGCACAAAAAATCCCACTGAAATTGAAAAATTTGATTATAATGTAAATTTTGCAATAAATTTACAAATATAATTAATTAATATAAAAAAAACGAATTTTTTATTGAGAAGAAAAAATAAAATTAATAATTATTATTATAAAAATTATTATTATAAAAATTATTATTATAAAAATTATTTAATAATTGAATCGTGAATTTCGAAAAGGGCTCAACTCTGAAAACCGTAAGTGTCATTTTCGCTATCGTTTGTTATGCGAAAATGACACTTACGTTTTTTCGAGTTGAGCCCTTTTCGAAATTCACGATTCAATTATTATTATAAAAATTATTATTGTTATTATTATAAAAATTATTTTTATTATTATTAATATTATTATTATTTTTAAAAAATCATGTAAAAAATATATTTAATTCTAAAAAAACAAAAAGAAACCGCAAATATTATAAATAATCTGTGAACTTTAGATAAAAAAAAAAAAAAAAAAGGCGACGACTTTTCTTATCACTCGATAGAAATTTCGTTTTATCTTTTTAAAAATATATTGAAATTTAATGACGATGATGAAAAATAAGTTTCAAGAGAAATTATTAATTAATATTTCGGTAAATTAATCTCAAAATACCCGAGATTTAAAATTAGTATACAGTTACAAAAAAAAAAAAAAAAAAAAAAAAACTTTCTACCTTCTTTTTATAGAAAAAACAGCCTAAATTTTCGAGGTCAATCACCTAGATTGAAGGTTATTGAACCAAAAATTTCATTAACCATATATCAATGTCTATAAAACTTGAATTAGAAATTTTAATTAAAAAAAAAAAAAAGAATTTTTCATTCTTATTTGTCTAGGAAAATTGGGGGAAAATATTTAGTTGACGTACCTGAATTAAATATAGACGAGAAAATAGTTTTTTTTTTATAGACACGCGGTTGGGCAGCGACTGATCAGCTGACTTTTACTAACCTCAACTGAATCTGACAACATAACCTCTCTTTAGACATTTATGTTTTTTAGCGCGGGAAAATAATACCTGTCATAACGTGTCTTTTTTTTTTTATCAAATGAATAAAGGAAATTTGGGTTTTTGTGATAAATTTATTGTTTGCGTTTTATAAAATGACGGAAATTAATATAAATGGCGTTAGTGTTACTTTTCCATTTAAACCTTATAAAGTTCAAGAAGATTATATGTCAAAAGTTTTGGAATGTCTTCAAAATGGAAAACACGGTGTTTTGGAGTCTCCAACTGGTGAGAATTAATAAAAAAACCAATTATTTTTTGCAATTATTTTATCTATATATTTTTATATACGAAATATTAAAAATAACGCTTGCGTAAAAATAAATCGTAAATACCGGCTTGATGATTGTTTTTAATTTTATGGTTTATAATATAATAAAATTTTATTTTATCGCTAAGAAAATGTAAAAACCAGTTATTTTTTTCTACAATTTTTTTTCATTTTTATGATTATTTAAATGATTTACAATTATTAGTATAGTTTATTTTTCATTTGGAAAATTTTTTTCAATTTGCGTTTCTAACCTCAAAATTTTGAATTTCTCGCTAACATTGCGAATATTCGGAATATTTATTTGTCTTTCGATTTTTAACATCGGAATTTAATATTTAATAGAAAATTAATTTATTTATTTTTAATAAATAATAAAATACCTAATTTTAATCGGAGTAATAAAAATTTTATTTCAAAAACGAATTATTTATTTAAAAAAAAGAAATATATTTTTACGTCTAAAAATTTATTTATTTTTTTTTTTTAATCAAAAATCCGAAAAAATACTGGGAAAATTATATAATTATAATTAATATTATAATAATTTATAATATAAATTGATAATATTTAATATATATATATATTTTTATAATATAATTAATAATTAAATAATTAAATAAAAAAATTGAATAAGAATAAAAACTTAAATAAATATTTAAATTAATAATAATATAATATAATTTTTTAAATAATTTTTATAATATAATAAATATACGGGCTTTGCCAGTACATTTTCAATAAATAAATAAATAATAATTTTAAACGAAAAATTGCAAAATTTGCAAATTTCTAATAATAATTTTTTTTTTTTCGATAATTAATTAAGGAACGGGAAAAACATTATGTTTACTGTGTTCATCATTGAGTTGGCTACTTGTACGTAAAGCACAGGCGCAAGCACAATCGTTAATTGGCGCTTATGAAAAATCGGATTTAAATAATTTTGCAAAAAAATTAACTGGCGAATTAGAAATTGCCAGTGGTTCAAATGAATTGCAAAAAGAAACAAATCAAACAACACCAACGTTTAGTTGGAATATGCCAAAAATTATTTATGCCTCAAGAACACATTCACAACTTTCGCAAGCAATGCAAGAATTAAAAAGAACTTCATATAAACATGTGAAAGTTGCGGTTCTTGGCTCGAGAGATCAACTTTGTATTCATCCCGAAGTATCGAAGGAGCAAAATTCATTTAATAAAATACAAATGTGCCAGGCAAAAGTCAAGGCAAGGACTTGCTTCTATTATAATAATGTCGAGGCTCGGTTGGTATTTTTTTTTTTTTCAAGATAAAAGAAAAATTAAATTTCTTTTTAATTTATTTGAAAAATATAATTTTAATTTCTTTTTTTATGTACGTTAAAAAAAATTTAATAATTAAAATTTATTTGAAAAATATATTTAATTTCTTTTTTTTATGTGCGTTAAATAAAAATTTAATAATTTTAATTTTTAAGTAGTAAACAATTTTTTTTTCGTAATTTATAAAATTTTTAATTGTATTTTATTTCCAGAAAAGACGATCCAATATTTCATGAGCAAATCTTGGATATTGAAGATTTAGTGAAAGCGGGACAAAAAGCGCGATGCTGTCCATATTTTTTGTCAAAAGAATTGAAACAACATGCGGATATTACATTTATGCCGTATAATTATTTATTGGATCCAAAAGCGCGACGAGCACAGGGAATTGAATTGCAAAATAATATAATTTTACTCGATGAGGCGCACAATGTGGAAAAAACATGCGAGGAAGCTGCTTCTTTGCAGGTGGAAAAAAAAAAATTTTTTATTTATTTTTTCAATTTTGTTATTATTTTCGTTTATTTATTTATTTTTTTTTAACTATTTTGGTTTACAGGCCTCGGATTATACTTTTTTCGACTTATTTTAATAAAATACGACTTTTTTTACATTTTTTTTTCTTACAAAATATTTAATAAATTGCGTCTTCTTTTAGTATATAATGCAAATTTTTTTTTATTTCAATTATTTAACAAATTTTTAACTAAATTTCTTCATGAAATTAATTATTTTTTTTTTTTTTAATAATTTTAATGAAATTCATCACAAATTCAATTATTTTAAAATTGTTTGTCGAATAAAAGAATTTATAAAATTCAATAATTGTTTGAAATTAAAAAAAAGAAAAACGATAATTATCAAAAAAAATTTAATTCAAAGAAATTTAATTAATTACAAAAATTTTCAATTATTTTTTAATGATTTTTATAATATTCTTCGAAAATTTTAATTCACTGAAAAGCATTTTTTTCAATTAAAAACTATTTTGAAATTCAATTTTTTTTTATGTGATTTCTAATAAATTTTTCATCAACAGAAATCACTAAAAATTTCTCTTATTATTATTATTATTGTCCGAAATTTAACAGAATATTTGGAAATTAAATTATTTCAAAAATTTCAATTTAAATGTTTCTAAAATTTTCCATCGAAAATTTTTTGAAATTTAATAATTTCAATTATAACTCTCCTGAAATTCAATTATTTTATTTTTATAATATTCTTCGAAAATTCAACTATCTGAATCCATTTTTTTCAATTAAAAATGGTTTTCAAAATTATTGTATTTTTATCCGCAATTTCTAATAAATTTTTTTTTTTTTTTAGTGAAATCATCAAAAAATTTTAATTAAAAATCACTTGAAATTCAATTAATTTCAAAAATAAAAATTTTAAATCTTTGACAATTCAATTACTTTTAATAAAATATTATCGAAAATTATTTGAATAAATTATTTTTACTTCTGTAAAATTTAATTATTATCTGTAAATTAACAACAACAAAAATTGAAATTTAATTATTTTTAAAAATTCAAACTTTAACTCATATCCAAAATTATTAATTAAAAAAAAATTTTTATTTAAAAATCTGTAAAACTTTTTTTTTTAAATAAAAAAAATCGACTTTTTTTTGACTTTTTTGGAATATAAATCGACTTTTTTTTGTGGTTTAAAGTCGATCCGAGGCCTGTGGTTTTTATTTTTATTAATGTATTTTTTATATCGCCGCATTTTTTAATTTTATTTATTAATTTTTTTTATTTGTTCTATATTTTATTTTTATAATTAATTTTTTATTTTATTTGTTTTGTATTTTATTATAATACAATTTATTGTTTAATTGCGTTATTATTTTAGTTTATTTGTTAATTTTTTGTTTCTATTTATTAATTTCTTTTTTATTTGGCAAATTTTTTTATTTTTTCAACTTTTTGTTTTATTTGTTCTTTATTTTATTTTATTTATTATTTCATTTCGAAAGTATTTTAGTTTATTATTTTGTTTTTTTTATTTATTAATTTCTTTTTTTTTGGAAATTTTTTTATTTTTATTAATTTCTTATTTTATTTCTACTGTGTAGATAAATTTATTTCTTCATTAATTATATTTTGTTCTTTATTTTAATTAATTTAATTTATTGTTTCAATTTTGTTATTATTTTACTTTATTTGTTCACTTTTTGATTTTTTTTATTTATTAATTTTTAAATTTTATTTATAAATTTCTTGTTTTATTTATTCTGTTTATAAATTTATTTCTTCAATTAATTATATTTTGTTGTGTATTTTATTTATTATCATTATTATTATTTATTATTATTAATAAATTATTTCTAATAAATTTATTTTTTTTATTTATTTACTATTTTTCAGATAAGCAGTACAGACGTTGCACTATGCATCGATGAAATAACATCAGTGATGAAAGATATGTCAAATGAATTAACAGAGGATGCATTCTCAGATTCTCCAAATGTTGTGGCAAAAGATTTTACAGCTGAGGATCTTTTTATTTTAAAAGCAATGTTTCTTGAATTAGAAAAGGCAATCGATGAAATTCAAATGGACAAAATTGACGAGGGTAAAACATTTCCCGGTGGTTATATTTTTGAACTTTTGGAAAAGGCCCAAGTGAGATTTGTTTTATTTTATGTTTTTTTGGAAAATTTTCTTTATTCATTTTCATTAAATTTCATTTATTTATCGGAACTTAAATTAGTTTAACAAAAATGATAGTTTTAATACAAAAAATAATAATAATTTATTAATTTCCGCCTCTTTTTGTTTTCAGCTTACGCAGGGAAAGGAACAATTTGTAATTGAAAAATTAGAGAAAATAATACAATATTTATCGACAACAAGTGCATCGCCATTTGCAAGAAAGGGAAATGCATTACAAAAATTTAATGATTTATTGAGAGTTGCATTTTCAGGCGGTGCTGCTGGTCATAAATTGCGTGAAAAAATAAAACAATGCTACAAAGTTTATGTACAAATGGAAGATCAACAAAAGAAAAATCATCGTAACAATGATGTTTGGGAGAAGAAGACAATTGTTAAAAGTGAAGGAAAATTAATAAGCTACTGGTGTTTTAGTCCTGGTTTTGGGTAGGTATTTTTTTTTTTTTTTAACAAAAAATTTTTAATCGTTTAATTGTTGAAAATTATTTTTTTTTGAAAAAAAGGAGGAAAATATTGAGAAAAATCTGTTTCTTCTTTTTTTTGAATAGAATGCAACAAATGGTTGATCAAGGAATTCGTTCGGTGATTTTAACAAGCGGAACACTTTCGCCATTGAAACCATTTATTTCTGAACTTGGAATACCAATTGGAGTTCAATTGGAAAATCCACATATTGTCACGGGTAAACAAGTTTGCGTTGGAATTCTTGCTCAAGGACCAGATTCTGAACCACTTAATTCATCGTACAATACGAGGTTTTCTATTTTTAATTAATTATTTATTTATTTATTTATAGTTGTAAATTTTTTCAATATATTTCATTATAGAAAAATTATTTACTTGCAGAAATAATCCAAAATATTTAGCTTCACTTGGACAAACGGTTTACAATTTTAGTGCCTTAATTCCAAATGGTTTACTTGTTTTTTTTCCCTCTTATCCTATTATGAAAAGATGTCAAGAGGAATGGCAAACATTGGGACTTTGGACGAAAATTGCCGAACGCAAGGTAAATTTTTTTCTAAATTTCTGATTCTCAGTTAAAATTTTAATTAAAAATATTTCTTTTTTATCGCTCTTTCTCTCTCTCTGTTTAATATTTAAATTGTTATTTTTAATGTTCAATATTTTTTTCTTTAGCCAATATTTGTTGAGCCTCAATCGAAAGATACGTTTGTAAATACAATGAATGAATATTATGAAAAAATTCGCGATCCATCGTGTAGGGGTGCAATATTTTTGGCCGTTTGTAGAGGAAAAGTGAGTGAGGGTTTGGATTTTGCCGATGCAAATGGACGAGCTGTTTTAATTACTGGTCTTCCATTTCCACCGTTAATGGATCCGCGTGTTATTTTGAAAAGAAAATATCTTGAAGAAAATAAATTAAAGGATCGAGAGGTAAAAATTTATTTATTTTATTAATTTAACTAGCAATATTAAACGCGCGCCAAATTGACTGTTTCATTATTTGTTATAGAGAAATTAAAAATTAATATTATCAATAATTATTTAAATTTATTAGAATATTATTCCATATTAAATGATAAAAATAAAAATTATATGTTTATAGGCCTCAGATTATTAATTATTAAATTATTAAATTTTAAATTCAAAGTCTTTTAAAATTCAATTATTTTCCAAATTTTCAATTTAAAATCAAATGAAATTCAATTATTACCCAAAATTTTCCATTCAAAATCAACTAAAATTCACTTATTTTCCAAATTTTCAATTTAAATTCAAATAAAATAAAATTATTTTCTAAAATTTCATTTCAAAATTAATTATCAAAAATCAACTAAAATTGAATTATTATTTAAAATTGTAATTGAAATTTAATTATTTTCCAAAATTTCAATTCAAAATCCAAGACAATTTAATTATTTTCCAAATTTTTAATTTAAAATCTTTTAAAATTCAATTATTTTCCAAATTTTCAATTTAAAATCACATAAAATTCAATTATTATCCGAAATTTTAATTTAAAATCAACTAAAATTCAAATATTTTCCATATTTATCTATTGAAAATTAACAAAAATTCAATTATTTTCCAAAATTTCAATTCCAAAATCAACTAAAATTCAATTATTTCCCAAAATTTTAATTCAAAATCCAAGAAAATTCAATTACCTTCCAAATTTTTAATTCAAAATCTTTTAAAATTCAATTATTTTCCTAGTTTTCAATTTAAAATGAAATAAAATTCTTCAATTATTTTCTAAAATTTCTATTCAAAATTAATTATCCAAATTTTCAATAAAAAATGAACTTAAATTAAATTATTATTCAAAATTACAATTAAAATTCAATTATTTCCCAATATTTCAATTCAAAATCAAAGAAAATTCAATTATTTTCAAAATTTTCAATTCAAAATCAACTAAAATTCAATTATTTTCTAAATTTAAAATCAAATAAAATTTAATTATTTTCTAAAATTTCAATTCAAAATTAATTATCAAAATTTTCAATAAAAAATCAACTAAAAATGAATTATTATCCAAAATTTTAATTGAAATTTAATTATTTTCCAAAATTTCAAATCAAAATTAAAGAAAATTTAATTATTCTAAAAAATGTGAATTCAAAATTAATTGAATTTTCAATAATTTGAATTTAAAAGCATTTAAAATTTAATTATTTCTAAAATTTTCCATCGAAAATTTGTTGAAATTTAATAATTTCAATTATAACTCTAAGGGAATTCAATTATTTTTAAATATTTTTATAATATTCTTTGAAAATTCAACTATATCTGAAACCATTTTTCAATTAAAAAATGATTATCATATTATTGTATTTTGTCTGTAATTTCTAATAAATTTTTTAGTGAAATCATATAAAATTTTAATTAAAATCACTTGAAGTTCAATTAATTTCTAAAATCTCAATTTTAAATCTTTTGAAAATTCAATTAAATTTAAAAAATGTTTTCCAACAAATTTTTTTGATAAATTATTTTTAGTTCTGTAAAATTTTATTATTGTTTGAAAATTAACAATATCTTTTGAAATTTAATTATTTTTAAAATTTTCAAGTTTAATTTGACACAAATTTGACACGTCATAAGATTACTATTCAAAAAACACGTGAAATCATAAAAGACCAACTTCAAGTTAGGACAGAAGGACAGACCAAGCATTTTATTATTATATAATTATATTTTGAAGAAAAATTGTAATTTTTTTTTATTCGTTCTATTACAATTATTAATAAATAATACTAATTATTTACTAAATAAATAATACTAAAATAATAATAATAAATAATACTAATTATTTATTAATAATTTATTATTTACAAAATTCTTTTTCTGTTTCTTTTTTTTGTTTTTCTTTTCTTTTTTCAATTCCAATGAATTTTCGGATACTTTTTTTTTATTTCTTTTCCAAATTTTCGAAAATGTGGCCTTTAAATATTTTTTTTTTTTTTGCAGAATTTAACCGGACAACAGTGGTATCAACTTGAAGCGTCAAGAGCCGTTAATCAAGCGATAGGACGAATTATTCGTCATAAGGACGATTATGGGGCGATAATTTTTTGCGATTGTCGATTCGATAGTGCACAATTTAAAGGACAATTGTCAGCTTGGATTCGGCCGCATATTAAAAAATTTTCAAATTTTGGCATGATGGTGAAAGAAATAAAAGAATTTTATCGTTACACGGAAAATGCAGTAAGTATGCGTTTTTTTAATCAATAATTTTCCTAATTAAAAATAAGTATTTTCGAAATAATTTTCTAAATAACAAATTTTTTTTGGAAAATTGTTTCGAAGTAATTTTCTTCCTTTTGTTCTTTTTTGTTACTTCTTTTTCAAAATAATTTTTAATAACCATTTATTATAATCTAATTTTTGGGAAAATTATTACGAAATAATTTCAAAAAAATTGAGATTTGTTTTTTTTCTAGTTACCGCAACCAAAAATGAAAAATAAAATCAACATGGACGACATATCATTGCCAGCGGTTCCAGCACGATTTAATCAAATAACCGTGGGTACAAAACGTAATAATAATAATCAAATTGAAAAAGCAAAAATAATTGACGAAGAAGAAACATTTGATCCCGCTATGTATGCGTGTAAATCAACTGAAACGTCAATTGTACCAAAAAGCAATAGTATTTTTAACGAAACAAAAGGTTCGATGATTAATTTTAATAATTGTAAATTAAATAATCCATTGGTGTCGTGTAATTTATTGAGTGATTTACCAACGCCTGTGATGGCAAAAAAACGAAAATTCGAAACAATGATAAAAAATTTTGAACCAATGGAACCTGAACCGTCGACATCGGGATTATCATCATTAAATTCAAAGAAATTACAACAAATGGAAAAATTTCCATCAAAAATTGAGGAGAATTTGGAAAATAATGATGTTAATACAGAGAAGAAAAGTCCCGCTGAACGAAAGAGGGAAATTGGAAAATTTTATTTAAAAACGGTGATGAAAAAAATTTTCTTTTATGAAAATTATTTCTTTAAAAAAAAAATTTTTTTTTTGATTTACATTTGATTTGTTAATTAACTCTTTTTTTCATTTTATTACAGGTCAAAGAATCATTGAGCACGGAAAATTATAAACTATTTGGCAAAATGATTCGCGATTATACGAATGAGGAAAATTTTCAAAAATTATTAAATACGTTAAAGATATTATTTTATCAGGATGAAAAATTGTTTCCCCTTTTTGTTGGTGAGTAATTTATATTAATTTTTCTTTTATTGGAAAATTATTTTATTTAATTTTTAAGTTAAAATTTGAAAAAAATCTTGTTTCTTTAGGATTTAGAAGTTTTGTGAAAAAACAACACGTTCAAATGTTCGATAATCAAGTGACGCTATTGCAACGGAAATGATACTCAAATTTTTCGTAAGTACTAAAAATAATTAAACACTTTTTTGTAATATTTTGACTTTATTCATTTTTTTTTTCAATAGAATTTAGTTAACATCATTTTTTATTATAATTTCTAAAGAATAGATTTTTAATATAATTCTATATTTTTTATAACATATATAATTTTTTCGTATTCAATCTAAAAACAAAAAAAGGATTTATTTTTCAGAAATTTTCTAAATTCGTTGAATTAAATCTGAATTTTTTTTTTACATGTTAATAAAAAAATGCCAAGTTTTGAGTAGAAGAATATTTGTTCTATTGGTAATATTTATGTATAATTGTATATCTATATATAGAGATAAGTAAAATGGAAAACGAGGGTCATTTTCAAAAGAAAATTTTTACCATCTTTGTAAAAAAGGAAAAAAATATCGCAGTAATTAAAAATTGGTAAATTATTATTTAAAAAATAATATTAATTGTAAATAATTAGTTTCGCACAATAATTTTTTAAGTATAATAAATAAAAAGTATTTTACAAAAAAAAAATTTTTAATTAACAAAAATAGTTTTATGATTCAATTATTTTTTTTTCGCCGGTATTTTTTTTTTTTACTTATATTTTCGATTGATTGTACAAGTTTTTTTTTTATTATCAATTATTAATAATTAATAATTAAATTTTTTTATCGATAATAATTATTAACTATTGTCAATAATTATTGTTAGATTATAATTAAATTATAATTAATAAATTATAGTTAAATCATAGTTAAATCATAGTTAAATGATAGTTAAATCATAGTTAAATCATAATTAAATTATAATGAAATCATAAGTAAATCATAATTAAATTAAAATTATAATCAATTTATAATCAATAATAATTTTATTATAATCTAATTGTTAGAAATAATTATAATTAAACGATAATCTAATAATTATTAGCAATAATTAAACTAATAACACTGTCCGACAATGATTTTGCCCCTCGGATAATTCCGGTCACTTTCGATAGATTTTTACACGCTGATTACGAATCTGCAAATAAAAATGCTCTAGTACGTCCAGTTTCTGAGAAAATTAGTGTTAAAAAGTCGAAAATGCGTGTTTTTGGCCATATTTGAATTTGAATAAAATAAAAACTAGAGGTGCTAGAATCTTGTTCTTGGGTTCAAATGAAAGCTTGAAACTTAAACAACAATTCCATGAAGGGAAAAATTAAAGGCATAATGATAAGGCTGTTAAAACTTATTTTTTCATTTGCGATTAATTTTGTCATTTTTCATAATCAACGAACACCGTGTATAACCTTAATAGTTTAAAACAAGTGACAAACAAGTGAATGAAACATCATTCGAATTTGAAAATTTTTCACGTGACTTTCAGGTTACTTATTATCTATTAATTTTTAAACTTACCTTCTTTAAACCATATTTAAATAAGATAATGTTCACTATACAGTTTTTTGAAGACTTCTGCAGAACGCTGGGCCGAATTGTTTTTATTAACAAAATACAGTAATAAATAATTAACTTTCAATTTTATGTTAAATGAAACTAATAAGATGTTAATTATATAAACTTTTTTAGGTGTATTGTGAAATTTTGTTATTTGTGATAATTATTTATTATTTATTAAAGTTTGTGTGTTTATACTCGTCACGATTGACGAAAATAGTTAATAGAAAATTAATTAGATAATAAGTAACCTGAAAGTCAACTGAAAAATTTTCAAATTCGAATGATGTTTCATTCACTTGCTTGTCACTTGTTTCAAAATGTTAGGGTTATATACAGTGTTCGTTGAATATGAAAAATGACAAAATTAATCGCAAATGAAAAAATAAGTTTTAACAGCCTTATCATTATGCCTTTAATTTTTCCCTTCATGGAATTGTTGTTTAAGTTTCAAGCTTTCATTTGAACCCAAGAACAAGATTCTAGCACCTCTTGTTTTTATTTTATTCAAATTCAAATATGGCCAAAAACACGCATTTTCGACTTTTTAACACTAATTTTCTCAGAAACTGGACGTGCTAGAGCATTTTTATTTGCAGATTCGTAATCAGCGTGTAAAAATCTATCGAAAGTGACCGGAATTATCCGAGGGGCAGAAAAAAAAATCATTTTTGTCGGACAGTGTAATAATTATTGACAATAATTGTTGATAAATCTAATAATTTATTCTATTCTATCCAGAAATTGATTGGAAAATATTTTTGAAAACTATTTCAAAAAATTTGTTTCTTTTCTTTATATATATAGTATAATATATATATTTTTATGCTTCTCTTTTTTCGATAAATTCTTTTTTTTTAACACAGCGCTTTTAATTTCTTTTTTTCTCCTTTTTTTTTTCTTATTCTATTGTCTATTTTTTTTCTATGTTTCCTCCATGGCAATGATTTTATTGTTCTCAGCGTGTTGAAGTGCCTCGGCGACAATATCTTGATAATAATCGCCAAAAACGCTACGATTGTGTGACACTAAAATGAGAAATTGTGCTGATATTGATGCCAATTCTTGTTGAAGTGACGAGAGTCCAGGTGGAATTTGCTGCGGTGCAGCCGATTGTGAGAGAATCAATTTTTCCAAAAATTGACGAATCCTCAGGTCTGTGAAATTTAGTTTTTTTATTATTTTTATATTGTAAATATGTGTGTGTAAAAATTATTATTAATATATCAATTTATTTTGAAAAAGAATTTTCAAATTTTTTTGAAAATAATATCTATTTAAATATTTTTTTCGAATAATTTTAAACAATTTTTTAAATTAATTTTTAAAAATGTAATTTTTGTTTTGAAAAGCAAATTGTAATTATTTTTTTTAATTTAAAATTTAATATATTTTATCAATTTAAAAATGATTTTTAGAATTTTTGGAAATTGTACATTTTTTTTAATTTTTTTTTTTTACTTACTGACGAGATAACGAATTTTGTGTTCGGGATTAACGAGATCCAAAATTTGTCCATCGAGAATTGTTTCAATTTCCGATGGCATTGGCGGTGCACCAATTTCCTCGAGAGTTGCTTTTAAATCCGCTTTCACTTGCACCAAAACATTTGGCATCACAGTTTCCAAATCTCTGAAAATTTTTTTTTTTTCTTTTTAAAGGTGAAATTATTTAACATAAAATAGTTTTTTAAATAGCAAATTTATCTTTTTTTTTGTTCAAATTATAAATAATTATTAAAAAATTATTTATTTGCAAATAATTAGTATTAATAAATTATTTTTTTTTATAAATTTCATAATCACTGACTTGTTGGAATGCACAGATTCCAAAATAACATTAAGATGATCCTTGATTTTCATCTTAAAACTCGATACCCCTTGAATTGCTGGACCCGCGATATTATTCACTAACAAAAGCACCGAACTAATAATACTCATTCGATTTGTTTTATCTCGCAATTCCAAAAGTCTTCCCTGATCCAGCATCAATGTCTAAATAATAATTTATTAATTAATTTTTGAATTCTATTAATAAGAAAGAAATGAAAATCATTTCTTAATTTTATTTTTCAATTGAAAATTACTTCAATTTCTAATAGAAAAATTTGTATCTAAATTTGCAAATCAATTTTCTTTTTACAAATAAAAATAATTTCCATGAGTATATTTTTTTTTTAATTAAAATAATAAATACAATTTTTTTTCCAAAAGGGAATTTTTTTGGATTAAAAATAAAAATTTTTGTTTCTTTCAACTAAAAATACTTTTAATTGAAAACAAAAATTAATTTTCTTTCTTTCTCTTTCAATGTAAAAATTAAAATTTTTTTATATACCTCGGCATTTGGTGTAAAATCAAATTGCAAAAGATCCAAATATGCTTCAGCCAATAAACAATGTGTTATTTGTTTTATTGTATTTGAATCATTTAATGCTGTGGCAATTTTTTTCTCATCTAAATGCAACAATAACCATTTACGTGTATAATTTAAACCATCTGTTTGTACTTTTAAAAATTCGGCAAATTTCATTTTTTCATATTCAATACTCGATGCAATAATATTTGGTCTCATCATTGTTATTGTAAAATTTGCCAAATCTAATTTCATTAATTGTAAAATTTCCATTATACCACGAAATGTATCAACAACATTTGTTAATTCATGTAATTCTTTAATTTTTTCATCTCTCACCGGTGCACATACTTTACTCATTATATTCATAACATAATGTGCATAATGTTGAAAATCTAATACACCATTTTCGGCTTGTTGTTTTATTAAATCAACATCCAATACTTCATTAATATTGTCGCGTATTTTTTTATGATGCGGCAATACTAATTCGTCTAGTGTCTAAAAATTTGGAGAAAAGGAATTAAATTTTAAAAAAAAATAGTTTTCTTTTGTAAAAAAATTTTTTCTTTTATATTAATTAAATTTGGAAAATTATTGATTTTGTGAGAAAAAAGACGAACCTCTTTTATTTCTTTTAATAGAATCAATGCCTGTGTATAATTTGGTGGCTCCTCGGCAAGTTGTTCCTCCAATAATGTCCAAAATGCTTTGTGTATAATTTCCTTAACTTGTTTGTGTAATGCATTATCGTCGGATTCTAATTTTTCAAGTTTAAAATTTTTATCAACCGCTATTTCATGGGCGAGCGCCATATTTTTTAATCCATTTGTCGCCTTCATTATTTCCTCAAGTGAAACAAATTTTGGCGGCGATGCACCAGTTATGCCCATCATAAAATTTTGCGCCCTTTAATTAAAAAAAAAAATTAATTTAATAATAATTAATAAATAATTAATAATATTTAATAATATAATAATATAATAATAATAATAATAATAATAATAATAAATACAATAATAATAATAATATATTAACCCTTTAATATATTAAAATTAAAAAAAAAAAATTAATTTGATGCCAAAAAATAATGAAAATTTTTATTATTGAAATTTCAATTATGTAGTTAATTTTCTTGATTTATTTTAAATTATTAAAATTTCATTTATTTATTAAATTTTTCAATTTTTATTTATTTATTAAATTATTTAATATTTGTTTTTTTTTTTTTATTATTTATTAATATTTAATATTTTTTTTCCATTTTTTTTACTATTCGGTTTTTTTCAACTTCTCTATTATTATTGAAAATAAATTTAATACTAAAAAAAAAAAAAATTGGGAAAAAAAAATTAAATTCTCACCTTTTTAGATTCTCGTCATCACTTTCCGTCGAAACTTGTGACGAATATTCCATTGAGGATCCAGCCTCATTTGAATTAATTTTCTGGTCATCTTCACCGTTCATTTTATGATTGCTAAAATAATTGCAAAATTTTTATTTTTTTTATTTTTTATTTCTAAACAAAATTTAATTTTTATTCAACATTTTATTTGTTAATTAATTTTGTTGGTATTTAATTTTTTTTTACATTTATATTTAATATTAAAGTAATTGTTGAATAGTTTTTTTAAAAATATAATTTATTTACTAATTTTTTAAATATTTAAATATTTTTTTAAACGAAATAAAATTTTCCTTTTCTATTTTTGATAATAAATAAATATTTAAAAAATAATATTAGAACTTTTTATTATAATAATTTTTAAAAAAACAGTAATTTTAACTTAATTAAAATTATTAATTTTAAAATTAATTGAAAATTGAAAAAAAAATAATTTTTTGACTTCAAAAAAAAAAAAAAATTTGATGATAAAAATCGACCTCAATTTAGCGGTTATTTTTGAAAACCCGCGAAATTACGAAATATTGAAACCTAGTTTACTAAAAAAATTTTAATTATAAAAAAAATTTATTTATTTACCTGGCGGGCATGTTTTTTTTTTATGTAAAAAAAATAAATAAAAACACAAATTTAGTGAATAAGCATATTATGTCCACTCGGGAAGATTTACCAGTTGCGACTAATATATAAAATAACTTTTTCTTGATGCAAAAGAGAAGGAGGTCAAACGCCTGCTATAAAAAGAACACCCACAAGAGTGAGACACTATTCTCATATGTTAAAAAGCAGTGCTCTCTTGAAAGACCGTGAAACACGTGGTCAGTAGTGAACTTGCTTTTACCAAATTAGTGTAGAATTTTTTTTTTATGGACAAAACAACCTGTTTCTGAATCAGCATTAGCCATGAATCTTTTTTTTTTTTTTTCTGTTCCGAGAATTCTACGCACTTCCTCGATGCATCTTTTCTGCATTTAATTCCTTTGTTTCAATTTCCGATTTAATTTTTTTTCATTTTAATTCTCTAGATATTAATTTTTATTTTTAAATAATTTTTTCCAATTTTGGAAATTTATTTTTTACAATTGAAATTTTTTTAATTTTTAATAATTCAGAAATTCGGTTTTTGGGAAATAAAAAAAATTAATTAACTTATTAATAATCAATTCTCTAGAAATTAATTTTTATTTTTAAATAATTTTTTCCAATTTTGGAAATTTATTTCTTACAATTCAAATTTTTTTAAATGTGTAATTCAGAAATTCGGTTTTTGGGAAATAAAAAAAAAAATTAATAATTAATTAATTAACTTTTATTGCGCGTTTATAGTGAAAGTATAATTTTTTTTCTTTTTAATTTTCTAGTTATTAATTTTTATTGTTAAATAATTTTTTCCAATTTTGGAAATTTATTTCTTACAATTGAAATTTTTTAAAATTTTTAATTCAGAAATTCGATTTTTGGGAAATAAAAAAATTAATAATTAAATAATTAATTTAATTTTGCGCGTTTATAGTGAAAGTATAATTTTTTTTTCTTTTCAATTCTCTAGAAATTAATTTTTATTTTTAAATAATTTTTTCCAATTTTGAAAATTTATTTCTTACAATTCAAATTTTTTTAATTTTTAATAATTCAGAAATTCGGTTTTTGGGAAATAAAAAAATTACTAATTAATTAATTAATTTAATTTTGCGCGTTTATAGTGAAAGTATAATTTTTTTTTCTTTTTAATTCTCTAGAAATTAATTTTTATTCTTAAATAATTTTTTCCAATTTTGGAAATTATTTCTTACAATTTAATTTGTAATAATTCCGAAATTCGGTTTTTGGGAAATAAAAAAAAATTAATAATAGGCAAAAATTATTATATTTATAAATATTTAAAATATTTTTTTTATATTCGTATTAATAAATACAAATTCATTTATTTTATTTGAAAATAAATTAATTTTATTAAATAAATTTTATTTTATTCTTATTTAATAAATAAAATTTTATTTCTAATTTATTTCTAAATAAATAAATAAATATTTATTTATTTATTTTTTAATATTATTAATAAATTAAATATTAATATTATATAAAAATTTGTTTCTATAAAAAAAAAATAGAAAATAAAAATAAAAAAAATTCACTATTATTTACAATAATAATTTTATTTTGCTCCAATTTGGATAAATTTCTTGTTGACATTCAACTTTTTTTTTTCTCGCGAAAACAGAAACCGTATAAAAACTAGTATATATATATAATAACTCAATTTAAAATAATTTTTTTTTCCTCCACTAATTAAATAATTTGAAAAATAATTTCAAACGAAAAATGAATTTTTTTTTAAAAATTCGAAATTAGTACAAAACGAAATAAATCGATTTTTTCTTTTGTTTACAAACAAAACTTGCGCATTGTTGACAAATAAAAAGAAAAATGTCAGCTGTTGTGTCATTTTTCAAAGTAGTGACGATTTTATATTCAATGAAAAAAAAATTAGGACCAAAAATATAGTTATATGAAAATAAAAAAAAAAGTAATGCAATACAATTAAAAAATTACGAATATTTAAGAATATTTAAACAAAATTTCAAAGATTTATTTATATGCGTATTATTATAGAAGGAAATATATAGAAGAAAAAATAAACATTACCTTTTGTTGCGCGATTCACGAAAATAACCTTTATTCGATGTTCAATAAAATGGGAATTCATTTACCATGGGAATTAAATTAATGTCACTTGAAATTTTTTGATAATAAAAATCCGAAAAATTGTCTATTTAATTTAATTAAATCATTGAATTAATGTTTATTTTGGAGAATAATCACAAGAAATTTTTTTTTTTTTGGAACATAATGTTTACAATGAACTGTCAATTTAACGAATGAAGTTGGTTTATTGTGAAATCTCTTCCATCAGGAACGAAATTCACTTCCTGAGAGCCTTGAACTTTCGTTACTTTCATTTTTTAGAATAATTAGAGGAAAAAGTAGAAAGTAATCATAAAACTAATTATTGCATTTTTGTTATACATTAAAAATGGTTTTAAAAAAACATTTTCGCTTAACATAACCTAAAAAGCTAAATCATATTAATTTTAATGTTTTTTTAATTGTTTTTTTATTATTATTATTATTATTATTATTTATTATAATCAATTATCGATAGAAATTGCAAAGAAAATAATTTATTGCGAAAAAGGAATATTATATCGAAAACTCGATTGCCTTGAATTTATAAATGAAGGTTATTTTTGCGCACTCAATTTTTTTTTTAAAAAAAAAAAGAAAATCGAATTCTTTTGATGGAAAAGTAAACAATAAATAATTCCGAAAAATTTTTGCGAAAAAAGGCTTTTATTTAAAAAAAAAAACAAATAATTTCGATTTTCAAAATGTTAAGGGCTGCTACGTTCCTGAACAGTCGCGGGCTTTTTTCCCGTTGTTTAAATCCAGGTAAGTAAAAAATAAATTTTTTTTTTCTAAAAACAAAAATTCTAATATTCTAACCTCTTTTTTTAAATAAGAAATAATTTAACAAGAATTTGATAAAAAAAAGAAACTATTATACTTCCCCCCCCCCTTAATTATTTTTTTAAATTAAAAAATTTTTTTTTAATTAAAAATTTTTTTTTTGGAATCTTTAAATATAGTTGTAAATACGCATGTAATTGTGACATCGCAACATTCAAAAAAATTGAGATATTTTAAAAAAATGAGCACTGATTGCGAGGAGCCCTATTGCATCAATGAACCATGTTTAATGGACTACGGCCCTGATTTTATTGGCAACTGGCAAGATGTTTATAATGAAAATAATAAAAAAGCCAATAGAGAACTTTTATTGGGAATACTTTCCGTTATATTCGCTCTACTTATTGTAGGTTTCCTTTTTTTTTAATTATTACATTTTTTTTTTTTCGAAAAAGAAAAATATTATAAGTTCTTTTTTTTCGTAAATTTTTAGATTAATCACAATGGAATGGTGAAAGGTTATTATTCTCCATTATTCGATTCAGGCTCTTGGTGATAATATATAATTATAATAATATATAAATTATAAAAAAATAAATAATGTTGAAATTTAAAAAAAAAATTTGTTACAAAATATTTCAAAATTTTCCCGCTAGAAATTAATAAGCGCGCGAACTCACGTGACTTATTTGAAAAAAAAGATGTTCAAATTTAATTCTTTACTTATTTTTTCTATAATTATACAAATTTTTCGCATTTAGTATCTTTTTTTGTGTTTTTTTTTATTTTTTTTGCCTCTTAAAAAAATTAACTTTCGTTGCCCAAAAAAAAAGAAAAAAAAAACAAATGACAGTCGGGATTCTAACCTAAATTCTCAATAATTATCATCGTGAAAAAAAATTATTTACAAAATTGAATTTTCATTGATTTTCACCTCTCAATTGTAAAGTAATTTGAAATTTTTATTTTTTTGCAATAGTGTGTAATTGTTTGTGATTTAAAAAGAAAAGTGGAAAAATAGTTTTTTGCAAGCCGCGCGAATGGCACGAAAAAAAAAAGTGGATGAATAATTAAAAAAAAAAAAAAAAAAAAAAATTCACCCAACAGGGAATGGAGTATTCTGTGATGAGTGAGCTTTTAATTTGGTGTTGTGGTGATTTTTTAAATAATAAAACCTCTAAATTATCAATAGTCATTAAGGTTTTAATTCCGGTACGCGTGTTGCCTCCATATTGCATAAGGCCCTCGTTGGCCCGTCAAAAATGTTGAGTTGCGGCAAAGTCATCGGACAATTAACAAAAATAACAAGACACTTAAACAATAAACATTTCAGTGGAACAATAAAATATGTCGGTAAGTAATTTAATTCACAAAAAAAAAAATTTTTTCTTTTAATACAAATATGTTCATGTTACAAAAAAAATTCAATTTGTTATTTTACATTAAATATTTACAAAATGAATATTAATTGATATTTTTTTTTATTGGCAATTTGTAAAAATTAGTTGTTATTATTATCCCTATTTTTGTAATATTATTTTATAATTTACATATTTTTTTTCGATTTATTTCGTTTTGTCAGATATGAGGGGCGAACATAACCTAAAAATTGTATATGTTTGTCGCGTGTGAATATATATAGGGAAATTGTTATAATTTTTTTTATACTTGTATTTTTATTTTCGAAAAATTTGTTTTTTTTGGTAAAATATTTATTTGAATTTGAATTTCTATTTATATTTGTTTATATTTATCTTTATTATATAAATTATTTTTCACTATTCGGTATTTTTTATTATAATATTCGATTTTTTGTATGTTTATTTTTTAAAAAATTTATATTTTTATTTATTTACAGGAGCTAAAAATAGCATTGTGTGTAATTACAATACATACAGTGCAAATTTTCCAATAGGTTCGTTTAAATTTTTTTTTTTTACCTTTTATTTTGGAATGAAAAACCAATGCTTTATTTCCTTATTTTCCCCAATTTTTTCCGCCTAACATTTTCTATTAATTAACAATAATTAAATTAAGTCCTTAATTGTGCAATATTATTTGTTATGTAACTAATTTTAATAATTAATTATTATTAATATTATTATAATTATTTAATTATTATTATTATTATTATTATTATTATTATTATTATTATTTTATTATTTATTATTATTTTTTTTTAATATTTTGTGTAAATTTTTATTATTTTTTTACAATATTAAATTTTATTTATATTTTTATTATTATTAATTATTTATTTGTAATTTCGGGCAATTAATATTATTATTATTATTATTTTATTTATTAACTTTTTTTAATTATTATTTTTATTTATTTATTATTTTTTTTAATATTTTGTGTAAATTTTTATTATTTTTTTACAATATTAAATTTTATTTATATTTTTATTATTATTAATTATTTATTTGTAATTTCGGGCAATTAATATTATTATTATTATTATTTTTTTATTTATTAACTTTTTTTAATTATTATTTTTATTTATTTATTATTTTTTTTAATATTTTGTGTAAATTTTTATTATTTTTTTACAATATTAAATTTTATTTATATTTTTATTATTATTAATTATTTATTTGTAATTTCGGGCAATTAATATTATTATTATTATTTTTTTATTTATTAATTATTATAAATATTATTTTTTAAAAAGTATTAATATTAAAAATTAATTAAAATACTGTTTTTTTTTTTTTTTTTTTTTTGAATTTTAAAAATATAATTTGCATGGGTTTTGTGAGGGGTTTTTGGTTTTTTTCTTATTTTTTTTTTGGTGCTTGAGTCGTTTTTTTTATTTATTATTATTTTCCTTTTTTTCTTTTTTTTTTGAATAATTTTTTTCTTCTATTTCAATATAGGTATTATTAATATTCATTCGACGAGATTAAATAGTACAAGAGAAAAGAAACCATATAGATTTTCGGGTGTTACATTAAAAGCGGAGGAATGTGTACCTAAAGGGGGGCAAAAAAAGAAATTTGCAGGACCCGCTTGTGAATTGGGTCCTGATTCATCGTGTCCAACAACGTGTCCAGGTGCAACATTTCCACACGATCCAAAAAATGATAACGATGGTAATGGACCATTTAAATATTGGAAGGAACTTTTTATTGCTCTATTTCTCACTGGAGTTGTTATATTTTCGGTAATTTTTTTCTCCTTATACTAAATTTTATTTTATATAATATATTTTTTAAATATTAAAATATTAATATTATTTAAATATTTTTAAAATTAATTAATCGCTTGTTAATAATAATTTATTTATTTTTTACAGTTTGCACAATTAGGGAATGATAATGGAAAATTATCGAAGGAGAAAGGTAATTTTAAAATTCTGTTAATTAATATTATTATTAATTTATTTTTATTACTATTATAATTTGTTTTTATTATCATTAAAAATGTGAATTTTTTGTTTTTAATTTTCTTGTATTTTCTTTTTTTTTTGTCCGCCTTGCAGATAATGAATCGGAGAGGAAAAAAAGAAGAAAAATAGTGAAATATCCTAAAAAATCTAGTTTAATTCCAAAGGAAATACCATATTTGTTAATAGGAGGTGGTCCAGCGTCATTTTCAGCATTTAGATCAATTAAATCGAACGATCCAAAGGCGAAGGTTTTAATAATTACAAATGAAAGTTATAATCCCTATATGAAGCCACCTTTATCAAAGGAAGTTTGGTACGATAAAGATAGAACAAGTTCATCAGAATTTAGTTTTAAACAATGGCATGGAACTCCACGAAGGTAAAAAAAAAATTAAATAATTTATTTTAGATAATTTTTAGAGAATTTATTATTTTTCATTCTTTTTAACTAGGTTTTCATTAGAAAAAAAAAATTTTTTTGTTTAAAAATTAAATATTCAAACTTAAATTGCGAAAAAATTGGTAATTTGTGAATTTTTTTTTTATGATTATTATTTTTTTTTTTAATAGGAATTAACTACTTTAATTACTTTGTTAATTAAAATATTTTTCTTTTTGAAAATAGCTTTTTTTACGAGCCAGCGGAATTTTTTACGCCAATAGAAAAATTAAATGAATTTGAAAATGGAGGCGTCTCAGTTGCCACCGGTTGGAAAGTGGATAAAATTGATGTAATTAATAAAATTGTAACACTCAGCGATGGTTATCAAATTAAATATGAAAAGTGTCTTCTTGCAACTGGTGAGAATAGAATTTTTATCTTCTTTTTTTTTTGTTTTCTCCTGAATTGTTATTTTTTTTTTTGAAAGAATTTTTATGGTTTAATTTTGTAATGAATTTTTTCTTCTTCAAAGGATCAACACCGAAGAATCTCGAAATATTTGAATCGGCCGACGAGAAAGTTACATCGAAAATTCTACCCTATAGAACATTAGACGATTATCTTGAACTTGAGGCAAATGTACATGATCCAAATGTACGAAATATTGTTATAATTGGCGGTGGTTTTCTTGGTTCAGAACTTGCGTGTTCAATGGCACAAAATTTTGATCCCGATAAAAAGAGAGTAATACAAATTTGTAAGGAAAAAAATATAATGGCACAAGTATTACCTGAATATTTAAGTGAATGGACGACAAATAAGGCAAAAGCAATTGGTGTTCATTTTATTGGCAATACTGAAGTTGAAGATTTTGAGATGCGCGATGGAAAATTAACACTTATTACAACGGAAAATAAAAGGGTGAGAATTAACAAAATTATTTATGAACTAGCAATATTAAACGCGCGCCAAATTGAGTATTTAATTGTTTGTTATAAAGAAATTAAAGATTAATATTATCAATAATAATTTAAATTTATTAGAATATTATTTCATATTAAATGATAATAATGAAAATTATTATTATATGTTATTAAATTATATATAAAATTGAATTATTTTCCAAATTTTCAATTTAAAATTCAATTATTTACCAAGTTTTCAATTTAAAATAAAATAAAATTCAATTATTTTTTAAAATTTTCTATTCAAAATTAATTATCGAAATTTTCAATTAAAAATGAACTTAAATTAAATTATTATCCAAAATTTCAATTAAAATTTTATTATTTTCCAAAATTTCGAGTCAAAATTAATTATTATCAAAATTTTCAATCAGCAATCAACTAAAATTAATTATTATCAAAATTTTCAATCAACTAAGATTAAATTATTTTCAAAATTTTCAATTTAAAATTCAATTATTTACCAAGTTTTCAATTTAAAATAAAATAAAATTCAATTATTTTTAAAAATTTCTATTCAAAATTAATTATCGAAATTTTCAATTAAAAATGAACTTAAATTAAATTATTATCCAAAATTTCAATTAAAATTTTATTATTTTCCAAAATTTCGAGTCAAAATTAATTATTATCAAAATTTTCAATCAGCAATCAACTAAAATTAATTATTATCAAAATTTTCAATCAACTAAGATTAAATTATTTTCAAAATTTTCAATTTAAAATTCAATTATTTACCAAGTTTTCAATTTAAAATAAAATAAAATTAAATTATTTTTAAAAATTTCTATTCAAAATTAATTATCGAAATTTTCAATTAAAAATGAACTTAAATTAAATTATTATCCAAAATTTCAATTAAAATTTTATTATTTTCCAAAATTTCGAGTCAAAATTAATTATTATCAAAATTTTCAATCAGCAATCAACTAAAATTAATTATTATCAAAATTTTCAATCAACTAAGATTAAATTATTTTCAAAATTTTCAATTTAAAATTCAATTATTTACCAAGTTTTCAATTTAAAATAAAATAAAATTAAATTATTTTTAAAAATTTCTATTCAAAATTAATTATCGAAATTTTCAATTAAAAATGAACTTAAATTAAATTATTATCGAAAATTTCAATTAAAATTTTATTATTTTCCAAAATTTCGAGTCAAAATTAATTATTATCAAAATTTTCAATCAGCAATCAACTAAAATTAATTATTATCAAAATTTTCAATCAACTAAGATTAAATTATTTTCAAAATTTTCAATTTAAAATTCAATTATTTACCAAGTTTTCAATTTAAAATAAAATAAAATTAAATTATTTTTAAAAATTTCTATTCAAAATTAATTATCGAAATTTTCAATTAAAAATGAACTTAAATTAAATTATTATCGAAAATTTCAATTAAAATTTTATTATTTTCCAAAATTTCGAGTCAAAATTAATTATTATCAAAATTTTCAATCAGCAATCAACTTAAATTAATTATTTTCAAATTTTCAATCAACAATCAACTAAAATTAAATTATTTTCAAATTTTCAATTTAAAATTCAATTATTTACCAAGTTTTCAATTTAAAATAAAATAAAATTCAATTATTTTTTAAAATTTCGATTCAAAATTAATTATCGAAACAATGCCAAAAAAACATTGAAAAATTTTAACCAACACAAAATAATGTCAAACAATACATTTAAAAAAAACAAAAGACCTATAACAAATACTAACTTCAGGTGTGGACAGAATGAACGAAAGATATTCACGATTATTATATGTAATTAATTTAAATAAATAATCTAATTTTGTAATTAATTTTTTATCTTTTTTCTCAAAAAAAAGGTGGACGCCGATCAGGTAATAGTTGCAGTTGGCGCTAAAGCAAATACAGATTTAGCCACAGTTTCCGAATTGGAGACAGAATCGGAAATTGGTGGTTTTCTCGTTAATGCCGAATTAGAAGCGAGATCAAATTTATGGGTGGCAGGCGATGCGGCATGTTTTTATGATATTAAATTTGGAAGAAGACGTGTTGAACATTATGATCATGCAATTATATCGGGACGTTTGGCAGGTGAAAATATGACGGGCGCAAGAAAACCATATAAACATCAATCGATGTTTTGGTCGGATTTAGGATTGGATATTGGCTATGAGGCAATTGGAATAATTGATTCAAAATTGCCAACAGTCTCGGTGTTTCTCAAGAAAGATGAGAAAAAAGAAGTGGAAATTAGTGAAAAATTAACAAAAAAAGAAGAAGAAGAAGAAAAAGAGGATAATTTAAAGAATGAATCGAAAAAAAATATTGAAAAATTAAATGATTCTAGTGTTCAGACAAATGATAATGAAAAATGTGATGATGTGGAGTCATTGTCATCGACGAGAAAAGATTATGATCTTGAGAGGGGAATTATTTTCTATCTTAAAAATGATATTGTCGTTGGTATTGTTCTTTGGAATGTATTTTCACGAATGTCAATAGCGCGGCAGGTAATTTATTTACTTTTTTATTTTCTGTATTAATTTAATCATTTTTTAAATATATTTTTTATTCTCGTCAGGTACTTGAGAGAGGCACGAAATATGAGGAATTATCGGAAATATCAAAATTATTTACAATGCACGAAGATTAAAATTAGCAATTTTTTTTTACAAATGAAGAAGAATTGGTTTTTTTTTTTTGTAAATAGTTGAAATAAAATTAAATCGCTCAATACCTCAATGGAGGGACACGATAGTGAAAGAGAAAGAGAAAAGAAGGAAATTTAAAAAAAGGCTCTTAAAAGGAAAAGAGAAAGAAAAGAAGAGAAAAGGAAAGAGAAAAAAAGCCCAGTGCATTTTTGCAGGCATTTAATTCCAATTTCTAGAACCGAACCTGTGCTTTATTAGAAAATAAAGAGTGAATAATAATATTCAAATAGATTTTTGCGTATGAACGCATTAGTAAAAAAAAAATTTTTTTTTTTTTATTTTTTCAGGTTTGAGATTTTTACAAGATGTGTATTTTCAATTTGAAATATTTTTTAATTATTGATCTACACTGTACAATTGAACAAATGGAATTCGACACCAAATAATTACAAAATAACAATTTATTAATGTTTTTTTTAATTCGTCTCGGGAAAATTGAATTTCCTTTGTGAAAGTATTGGTAAAAGTTTACCACTATAGCGTTTACCCAATCTGTCCATGTATCCAATTTGACTGTGACATCGGTAGTCTTCTAGAATCTAAGCGAATGTGTTTTTGTACATACGTTCAATTTTTTTTTTTTTTAAATATTAAATGTTAAATTTCTAGATTAATTTTTTTTTAATGACTCACCAGATATTCGGGCCACAATTTTCCGTTCATTACATTTTCCATGAAATCATTTTGACAATGATTTAATAGCGAGACACAATAGTAAATAATATAATCGGGTGGATAGAGAATGCAAATTGCGTAAAAATGAATTATCTCGTCCCAAGGGAGAATTCCCCAAAATGATTGATGACAAAGTCGTAATGAAATTGTCCACCAATCGACGCCGCATTTATTCTATGGAATTTGGGGCAAAAATTCATTATTATTTTTTTTTACGTAAATAATAAAATTTTTGTTATGGGAAATATAATACTATGGGTAAGAGTAATTATTACAATACTAATAAAAAAGTAATTATTACAATACTAGTAAGAGTAATTTATACAATACTATTAGTTATTACAATACTAATAAAAGGAAATATTATAATACTAGTAATGTAATTATTACCATTTTTTTTCTTTTTTTTGTGAAAATAACAAAAATTTTCTTTTCTTACTTTCATTGCATATTTAATTGTAGGAAATTCTTTGCTGATTAAAAATTCCAAAAGATGAGCAAGTAAAAGTTGTGTTGTTGATTCTTCTTCATTGCTTTTGTCAACAACATTGGCGAGTGCTGGCCACATGAAAATTGTCGATGGAAAACGAACAATTTGCGTCACAAATGTTTTTGATCTGAAAATGAAAGAAACATTTCAAATGTTAATAAACCATGGAAAAAAAGGAAAATAAATGGAAAACAATGAAAAAAGGAGACGAAATACAAAATGGAATAGAAGAAAAAGAAGAAAGAAAATAAATTTGAAAATATTAAGGGACAAAAAGAAATTAATAAATGGAAAAAATTCGAAAAATTGAAAACAAAAAAAATTAAATAATGGAAAAAGAAGAAAAATTAAAAAAGGAATAAATGTGAAAATATCGAAATTTAGGAAGGAATTAAAAATAAAAAAAATTAGAAAGAAGAGTGTAAGTAATTTTGAATTTTTTTTTTCAACATTAGTATTTTAAAATAATTTACAAATATCAACGAAAAATAAAAATTTATATTAATTTATGTTTTTTTTAAAATTTTTTTCTCTTTGGTCAATGATGAAAATGTAAAACTCCGAATAATAACGAAAAAGTTGTCGTTATGTGGACGAAGTTTTCAACCTGAGACCCGCCAATGATGACAATTGGTCAGCTCGAGTTGTTTCCCGTTTTTATTTTTTTTAAATAGAATAATTTTCTTATTTTTTTCAGCAAAAAAAAAAAAGATAAAAAAAAACGAAAATTGCTTGAAAAAAGTAAGTTCATTACTCCGGGAAAGATTCGCGGCCATCTGAGGCAAAAATTTATTAATTTAATTATTATAATAAATTTATTAAATATTTTTCATGCAGTCATAATAGTAAAAATTGATTTTATATTAATATTAAAAAAAAATATAAAAATATTAGTAAAAAAAAATTATATATAAAATATTACAATATTGGTATGGTAAATATTAAAATGCCAGTAAAGTAAATATTACAATACTAGTATGGTAAATATTAAAATACTGCTAAAATAATTATCACAATATTGATAAATTAAATATTGAAAAATTATAAAAAATTATTATTATTATTATTATTATTATTACAATACTGGCAAATTAAATAGAAAAAATGATTTCAATAAAGGAAATAAATTCAAAAATACTTTTCCAAATCGCCGTTACATGCAATGAAGACAGTCGATAAAAACCAATCGAATCCATCGTATTGATGTGGTTTTTTGTATTTTATAAATGCATGAGACGATTGAATGAAAATTTTCAAATTTTCCCTTCCAATATCTTTACATTCCAATGTTCCATTTAAATCGAAGTAACGCAAAACTAATTCAATTCCACGAAGATCTTCTGGTAGCCAATAATCTTCATTGTAATCAATTGTCTCCCATGTAAAATGATCCACCCATTCAACAGTTGGAATTGCTTTTTGCATTTGATCCAATAAATTTAACATAACATCGGTCTAAAAAAAAAGAGGAGTTTTTTATTCTATTAACCAAATTTTTGTATTTATAAAAAAAATAATAATTGTTTTATGAAAAAAAAAATAGTTTGTTTATAAGAAATATTTTTTTCAAAATTAAAAAAAAATTCAATTTTTACTGGCATTGTAATAATTACCGACATAGAAATCTACCTTACCGACTTTATGGTAAAGAGATTTTTTGAAAAATGAAAAAATACCGACATAAAAACCTACCTTATTGGCTGATGGTAAAATAGTTTTTAGAAAATAAAAATATAAAAAAATTACCGATATAGAAATTTACATTACCGATTGATGGTAAAGAATTTTTTTTTAAATCTCGAAATAGGAATTACCGACATAGAAATCTACCTTAACGACTGATGATAAAACAGTTTTTCGAAAAATGATAATATAAAAATTACCGTAATAGAAATCTACCATATCGACTGATGATAAAACAGTTTTTCGAAAAATGTCTATATAAAAATTACCAACATAGAAATCCACCTTACTGAATGATGTTAAAACAGTTTTTCAAAAAATGTCAATATAAAAATTACCATCACTCGGCAAGGTGGATTTCTATGTCGGTAATTTTTTATATTTTTATGTTTAAAAAATTGGTTTGAAAAATGAAAATATAAAAACTACCACCATAGAGATCTACCTAACCGACTGTTGGTAAAGCAGGTTTTTGAAAATCTCGATATAAAAATTACCGATATAGAAATCTACCTTACCTACTGATGGTAATTTTTATATTTTTATTTTCTAAAAAACTTTATTATTAGTCGGTTATTCTATGTCGGTAATTTTTAAATTGACATTTTTCGAAAAACTTTTAATATCAGTCGGTAAGGTAGATTTCTACGTCGGTAATTTTTTATATTTTCATTTTTTCAAAAACAGTTTTACCAACAGTCGGTAAGGTAGATTGCTATGGCCGTAATTTTTATATTTTCATTTTTCAACCTGATTTTTTAAATATAAAAAATTACAGACATAGAAATCCACCTTACCGACTGATGTTAAAACAGTTTTTCGAAAAATGTCAATATAAAAATTACCATCAGTAGGTAAGGTAGATGTCTATATCGGTATTTTTTATATTTAAAAAATCGGTTTGATAAATGAAAATATAAAAATTACCGCCACAGAAATCTACCTTACCGACTGTTGGTAAAACAGTTTTTGAAAAATGAAAATATAAAAAATCGCCGACGTAGAAATCTACCTTACCGATTGATATTAAAAGTTTTTCGAAAAATGTCAATATAAAAATTACCGACATAGAAATCTACCTTGCCGACTGATGGTAAACAGTTGTTTGGAAAATGAAAATATAAAAATTACCATCAGTGGGTATGGTAAATTTCTATGTCGGTAATTTTCATATTGACATTTTTATAAAAACTGTTTTAACATCAGTCGGTAAGGTAGATTTCTACGTCGGTAATTTTTTATATTTTCATTTTTTTTAAAAACAGTTTTACCAACAGTCGGTAAGGTAGATTGCTATGGCGGTAATTTTTATATTTTTATTTTTCAAACCGATTTTGTAAATATAAAAAATTACCGACATAGAAATCCACCTTACCGACTGATGGTAAACAGTTTTTTGGAAAATGAAAATATAAAAATTACCATCAGTAGGTAAAGTAAATTTCTATGTCGGTAATTTTTATATTGACATTTTTCGAAAAATTGTTTTACTATCAGTCGGTAAGGTAGATTTTAATGTTAGTCTTGTAATAATATTACTTAACTAGTATTTTAATATTTACCTTATTGTATTTTTTTTTAATGAATTACTTTACTAGTATGGTAATAATTACTTTGCTAGTATTTTTATACTTGTTTTAAATAAACCGCTTTGAAAAAAATTATTTTTTTTTTGTCAATCAGATTAAATTTTTAGTTTAATTACAAATTCCAATAATTTTTTTTTGTTTTTTTACAGTTATTAATGTAAATTTTTACAAGAAAAATACCAATTTTCGAGAAAATACCTTCATTGAACCAGCTGAAGAACGAAATGATTTTCGTGCCTGTGAAACCCAACCACTGTCACGTAAACCAGGAACATCGTCTTGGAGAAAATTTTCCATTTCCGTGTCGTCAGATGAATTTCTAACAAAACCCTCCTCTGGTCCTTGTGGAGGTGGAAATTTTGAAAAAAGAAGACAATCCTCTGGTTGTTTAATGTATTCCTGTCGTTTTTGTCGCATAAAATAGGAATCGGATAAAATTTGATGACGCATTATACTACACTCGTCGATAATGTAAGTGTCATGATTTTCCATTGTTGTCGTCGTCACATAATTTTCATCACTATTGTCAATGGTGCAAAATCTTTGGAGATTTAGAAGTTCATTCTGTAAAATTTTAAATCGAAAAATGGTATAGAAATAATTTTTTTCCATCCGTTCATCTATTAATTTAAAACGAATTTCAGTTTTGACTTTTCTAAAAATCGAAAAAAAACAACAAAAATGGAACAAAAGTTCAATTAGAAAAAAAAAAAAAAAAAAGAATCGAAAAAAAAAATTCCAAAGAAAATGAGAAATAAATTTTGAAAATAGAAAATTTGAAATTAAAATTAATGAAATTGAAATTGTAGAAATTGAAATTTAGAAAATTGTAAAGAAAATTTTGTTAAACGTAAAAGAATCGAAAAAAGATTCAATACCTCCAAATTTAGAGATTTTTCTAAAAAGAGATAAATATCCAAATTCCAAATAACAGCTCTAGTTGACAATAGACTAAGATAATGATACTCCGAATCGGAATTGACGGAATGTTGAAAAAGTTCATTTAAATTCAATGGATAAATATTATCATCATCAGAACTTGTTTCGTCCGTCGACATAAATGCTATGAAACCTGAAAAATAGTTATTTCGAATTTTTTTTGTTAAATTTAAAACAGTGAATTAATTACAATTAAACAATTAATTTAAAATTCTGAAGCAACAGCTTTTAAAAAAGAAAAGAAAGAGAAAAATTCCGAGGACTTTCTTACATTTTGTGTTCAATGAAAATATTGTCAGTAAATGAAGAAATGTTTCTACATCTCTCTCGCTCCATGGATCGTGAAAACAATGTAAATTTTCAAGAAGTTTACAGAGTTCATTTAAAAGTGTTGAAAGAACATGTGGTGCCAATTCAGAGAGAATTTTTTCACCAAATGTGAAACATGAACTATTTGAAATAAATGAAACAACATCACTTGAATTCCATGAGGCGCGAAGTGGTCCAATTGAGCCTCTTATTAATTCCTCAAATATTATTGTCTCGCCCGATAGTAATTGAAGGCCCAATGGCATTGAGACAATTTTTAATAACATATTTTTTGCCGCGCTGAAATATTAATTATACAAAAAAAAATATTTTTTAATTATTCAGGGTTTCTACAAATATGATGTGGGAAAAATTTGAAATATTTTTTTTTATGAACAAATTTTTATTTTATTTATTTAAAATTACAACAATTATTAATATTTATTAATTAATAACAATTAATATTTTATTAATTTTTATTATTATTAATGAAGAAATTATTTTTATTGAATTAAATTGAAATTTGAGAGAAATTTCTTTTTGAACCACAAATTTTAATTTAAGGAAAAATTTTTTAATTTTGCTAAATTGTTATTTAGGGAAATTTTTGTTAAAATTACTTTTTATTTGGCAAAATTTGACAAATTGATATTTTAGGGAATTTTCTATTGAAATTAATTTTTATTTAACTAATTTTTATTTATTTGAGGAGGAATTTTTTTTTTTTTTTTTAACCAAATTGTGATTCAATAGAATTTTTTTCATTTTGCCAAAGCTTTTTTTTCCCCCCAAATTTGGAAAATTTTCTTTTGAAATTAATTTTTTATTTTGAAAATTTTGCTAAATTTTACTTTTTTCGGGGAATTTTCTATTGAAATTAATTTTTATTTAACTAATTTTCATTTATTTGAGGGGGAATTTTTTTTTAACCAAATTTTGATTTAATAAAATTTTTTTCATTTTGCCAAATTGTTATTTGGGGAATTTTCTTTTGAAATTAATTTTTATTTAACTAATTTTCATTTATTTGAGGGGGGATTTTTTTAAACCAAATTTTGATTCAATAGAATTTTTTTCATTTTGCCAAATTGTTATTTTGGGAAATTTTTGTTGAAACTACTTTTTATTTGGAAAAATTTGCCAAATTGATATTTTAGGGAATTTTCTATTGAAATTAATTTTTATTTAACTAATTTTCATTTATTTGAGGGGGAATTTTTTTTTTGAACCAAATTTTGATTCAATAGAATTTTTTTCATTTTGCCAAATTGTTATTTAAGGAATTTTCTTTTAAAATTGATTTTTTATTTTGAAAATTTTGCTAAATTTTACTTTTTTCGGGGAATTTTCTATTGAAATTAATTTTTATTTAACTAATTTTCATTTATTTGAAGGGGATTTTTTTTTTTTTTTGAACCAAATATTGATTCAATAGAATTTTTTTCATTTTGCCAAAGCTTTTTTTTCCACCCCAAATTTGGAAAATTTTCTTTTGAAATTAATTTTTTATTTTGAAAATTTTGCTAAATTTGATTTTTTTCGGGGAATTTTCTATTGAAATTAATTTTTATTTAACTAATTTTCATTTATTTGAGGGGGAATTTTTTTTTTGAACCAAATTTTGATTCAATAAAATTTTTTTCATTTTGCCAAATTGTTATTTGGGGAATTTTCTTTTGAAATTAATTTTTATTTAACTAATTTTCATTTATTTGAGGGGGGATTTTTTTTTAACCAAATTTTGATTCAATAGAATTTTTTTCATTTTGCCAAATTGTTATTTGGGGAAATTTTTGTTGAAACTACTTTTTATTTGGAAAAATTTGCCAAATTGATATTTTAGGGAATTTTCTATTAAAATTAGTTTTTATTTAACTAATTTTCATTTATTTGAGGGGGAATTTTTTTTTTTGAACCAAATTTTGATTCAATAAAATTTTTTTCATTTTGCCAAATTGTTATTTGGGGAATTTTCTTTTGAAATTAATTTTTATTTAACTAATTTTCATTTATTTGAGTGGGATTTTTTTTTTTTTTGAACCAAATATTGATTCAATAGAATTTTTTTCATTTTGCCAAAGCTTTTTTTTCCACCCCAAATTTGGAAAATTTTCTTTTGAAATTAATTTTTTATTTTGAAAATTTTGCTAAATTTGATTTTTTTCGGGGAATTTTCTATTGAAATTAATTTTTATTTAACTAATTTTCATTTATTTGAGGGGGAATTTTTTTTTTGAACCAAATTTTGATTCAATAAAATTTTTTTCATTTTGCCAAATTGTTATTTGGGGAATTTTCTTTTGAAATTAATTTTTATTTAACTAATTTTCATTTATTTGAGGGGGAATTTTTTTTTTTGAACCAAATTTTGATTCAATAGAATTTTTTTCATTTTGCCAAATTGTTATTTAAGGAATTTTCTTTTAAAATTGATTTTTTATTTTGAAAATTTTGCTAAATTTTACTTTTTTCGGGGAATTTTCTATTGAAACTGAATTTTATTTGGAAAATAAAAAAAATTAAAAATCAAATTTCATTTAACCAAAATATCCTTTTTTTTGGTAGTAAAAATTTTTGTTATTTCCAATCATGGAATTTTGAAAAATTGAAACAAATTTGTAGAAACCCCTGTATATTTTTATCAAACGGAAATAATTTATAAAATTAATTGAATAATAATAATAATAATTAAGAAGAGGATAATATTTAAAGAAATTTTGTATAAATAATTAGATAGAAGGATTAATTAATGAATTGTTAATTAATTCTAAAGAAAATGAGAAACATATTTTGAAACTAGAAAATTTGTGAAAAATTGTAAAGAAAGTTTTGTTTTTAGAAAAAGAATCAAAAACAAAAATTTCCAAAGAAAATGAAAAACAAATAAGAGAATGAAAAAGAAAAAAAGAAACAAAGAGAAAAATGAAAGAAGAAAAAAAGAAAGAAAAAGACTAAAAGGATTATTCTATTAATACCAAAAAAAAAAAAATGAATTCACCTATTGAGAAATTGTGTCTTAATTTCATTTTCCACCGCGTATTTATCTAATTTTCCATAAAAATACGCCAAAGCCGGATAAAATTTCCCCTCAATTGTCTCCTGTATTATTTCATAGACATCATAAATTGTCACCAATCTTCCAATATATGTAAAAAGATCAACAACAAGTTCAATATTCATCACCGACAATGGTTGTCGTAATAAATCCGAAATATATTCCAAAATTGCAACAGCCGGATATGATGATGATGAATTTAATTCCTCAGATTTTGCCGAACTTAAACGCGCCTCTGTACTCATAAATGAAACACCATCGGCCGTATCCAACATATGCATTGTAACATCCAATGTGTGGGGAAAAATTTTTCTCTCATTTGAATTTGTCATTAGTGGATTAAATGCAATATGATAGAATCTTGCATCGTAAAGAATTGTTGGCTTCAGGAGAATATAACGTAATGCTTTACGTGAAATTTCATAGATAACACTTGGTATTTCTGATGATGCAAGAATATTGAGTTGTGTTAATAGAGCGGTAATAAAATCCGTTATTGAAAAGGGATTTTCAATTTGTGTCTCGGATAATAAATTACGACCAGTTGTATAGCTTGTCAATTGTGTGATTAGTGTGAGTGAATGAAGATATGTCATTGTTTCAATTGTTTCGCCTGTTATGAATACTTCACCGGGATCGTCGACTATTGACAAGGAAACTGTGTATGGAGCATCGGTGAGACCTTTCATTGTTATTTGTATAATTGTATTAAGTAACGATGGTGATTTTGCCAGAGTATTGCAAAATGATTTTCTCGTTGTTAAACTGTGTATCCATTTTTCACTCCACGATGCTTCTGGCTCGAGAATTGAGAGTATATTCAATGGACTCAGTGTCTTCACCTGAAAAATGTTTTTTTTTTTATTTTGATTAAAAAAATTCGTTTCGTATTTATATATTTATTTATTTCATTATTATTTTTTTTTATTTATTATATTTATTATATTATTTTAATAATTGTTAATTGTTAATTGATTACTATTAATATTAATATTAATAGTAATTAATTATAACAATTATATTATATTATATTTATTTTTTATTATTTATTTTCTTTTATTTTTTAATTATTTATATTTATTTTTTTTTAATTTTCTCGGAAAACTGTTTTATATCAATTTCAGGCCTCGGATTGACTTAAAAGCACCAACAAAAAGTCGTTTTAGTTGATTTATATTAAAAAAAAAGTCGATTTTTTTTATTTTAATAAAAAAGTTTTACAGATGTTTAAAATAAAAATTTTTTCTTCAAATAATAATAATTTTTGAAAGAGTTAAAATTGAAATTTTTAGTAATAATTGAATTTACAAAGATTTTGTTAATTTTCAGATAAAAATTAAATTTTACAGAACTAAAAATAATTTATCAATTAATTTTAGATAACATTTTTTAAAAATAATTGAATTTTCAAAAGATTTACAATTGAATTTTTTTTTTTGAAATTAATTGAATTTCAAGTAATTTTTAATTAAAATTTTTTTGATGATTTCACTAAAAAATTTTATTAGAAATTGCGAACAAAAAAAAAAATAATTTGAAAACCATTTTTAATTGAAAAATGATCTCAAATAGTTGAATATTCGAAGAATATTATAAAAATAGTTAAAAATAATTGTATTTCAGGAGAGTTATAAATTGAAATTATTAAATTATTAAATTTGAAATTTTTGAAAATAATTTAATTTTAGTTGATTTTGGATTGAGAATTTTGATTTTTAAAAAAATTGAATTTCAATTGAAATTTTGGATAATAATTTAATTTTAGTTGATTTTGAATTGTGAATTTTGATAATTACTTCCCATTGAAATTTTGGAAAATAATTGAATTTTAGTTGATTTTAAATTGAAAATTTGGAAAACAATTGAACTTCAATTGAAAATTTGGAAAATAATTGAATTTTAAAAGATTTTGAAATTAAAATTTTTTAAAATAATTGAATTTCAATTGAAATTTTCAATAATAATTTAATTTTAGTTGATTTTTGATTGAAAATTTTGATAATTAATTTTGAATTGAAATTTTTGAGAATAATTAAATTTTAGTTGATTTTGAATTAAAAATTTTAAAAGGTTTTTAATTGAAAATTTGGAAAATAATTGAATTGCAATTGAAAGTTTTAAAAATAATTAAATTTTAGTTGATTTTGAATTGAAAATTTTGAAAATAATTCAATTGCAATTGAAATTTTTGAAAATAATGGAATTTTAAATGATTTTGAATTGAAAATTTGGAAAATAATTGAATTTTAAAAGATTTTGAAATTAAAATTTTTTAAAATAATTGAATTTCAATTGAAATTTTCAATAATAATTTAATTTTAGTTGATTTTTGATTGAAAATTTTGATAATTAATTTTGAATTGAAATTTTTGAGAATAATTAAATTTTAGTTGATTTTGAATTAAAAATTTTAAAAGGTTTTTAATTGAAAATTTGGAAAATAATTGAATTGCAATTGAAAGTTTTGAAAATAATTAAATTTTAGTTGATTTTGAATTGAAAATTTTGAAAATAATTCAATTGCAATTGAAATTTTTGAAAATAATGGAATTTTAAATGATTTTGAATTGAAAATTTGGAAAATAATTGAATTTTAAAAGATTTTGAAATTAAAATTTTTTAAAATAATTGAATTTCAATTGAAATTTTCAATAATAATTTAATTTTAGTTGATTTTTGATTGAAAATTTTGATAATTAATTTTGAATTGAAATTTTTGAGAATAATTAAATTTTAGTTGATTTTGAATTAAAAATTTTAAAAGGTTTTTAATTGAAAATTTGGAAAATAATTGAATTGCAATTGAAAGTTTTAAAAATAATTAAATTTTAGTTGATTTTGAATTGAAAATTTTGAAAATAATTCAATTGCAATTGAAATTTTTGAAAATAATGGAATTTTAAATGATTTTGAATTGAAAATTTGGAAAATAATTGAATTTTAAAAGATTTTGAAATTAAAATTTTTTAAAATAATTGAATTTCAATTGAAATTTTCAATAATAATTTAATTTTAGTTGATTTTTGATTGAAAATTTTGATAATTAATTTTGAATTGAAATTTTTGAGAATAATTAAATTTTAGTTGATTTTGAATTAAAAATTTTAAAAGGTTTTTAATTGAAAATTTGGAAAATAATTGAATTGCAATTGAAAGTTTTGAAAATAATTAAATTTTAGTTGATTTTGAATTGAAAATTTTGAAAATAATTCAATTGCAATTGAAATTTTTGAAAATAATGGAATTTTAAATGATTTTGAATTGAAAATTTGGAAAATAATTGAATTTTAAAAGATTTTGAAATTAAAATTTTTTAAAATAATTGAATTTCAATTGAAATTTTCAATAATAATTTAATTTTAGTTGATTTTTGATTGAAAATTTTGATAATTAATTTTGAATTGAAATTTTTGAGAATAATTAAATTTTAGTTGATTTTGAATTGAAAATTTTAAATGATTTTTAATTGAAAATTTTGAAAATAATTGAATTGCAATGGAAAGTTTTAAAAATAATTAAATTTTAGTTGATTTTGAATTGAAAATTTTGAAAATAATTGAATAGCAATTGAAATTTTTAAAAATAATTGAATTTCATATAATTAAAGAATTTATTAGAAATTAAATACAAAAATTGAACTTAAAAATCGTTTTAATTGCAAAATTCTTTCAGATAATTGAATTTTCAAAGAATATTATAAAAATCATTAAAAATAATTGAAATTTTTTCAAATATTTAAATTTCAAGTGATTTTAAATTAAAATTTTTTAGTAATTTTATTTGCTAATTTTTTTTTTAAATTACAAACAATTATAAAAATTTCATAAAAATTTTAATTGAAAAATAGTTTAAAATAATTGTATTTCCAATGAATTGTATTAAAATTATTAAAAATAATTAATTTAGTGAATAATTTTAATTCAAAATTTGTTAAATAATTGAAATAAAGAAGATCTGAAGATGATTTGCATTTTATACTAAGAAAAACGTATTTTGTTTAAAAATTTTGTTAAAAAAAAAAATGTCGAAAAAGTCGCATTTTATTAAAATAAATCGAAAAATGGCGGAAATAGTCGAAAAAGTCGTATAATCCGAGGCCTGCAATTTAATTTATTTATATTTTTTTAAAATTTTCTTTCAAAATTATGAAAAATTTTATTTTAATTACGAATAAATTCTGTTTAGTACTTATTTTAATTATTATAAATAATTTGTAATATAATTAAATTTTTTTTAAAAAAGGGAATTTATTAATAATTAAATTTTTTAAAGTAAATTAATTTTATTAATTGAAATTTTTATAAAAATTGAATTTTTTGATAAAACAATATTTGATTTTTTTTTTTTTTAAACTGTTTGTATTTTTTTTGTATTGAAATTATATATATATTTATCTTGTAAATAAGTTTTAAACACTTTTCGTGTTAATTATATATAGTTATAAAGTTAATTATAAACATTATGAACGGTCAAGATCTTGATGGGTTATAACGAGGTCGACTTATCGTTTTAAAAATCAAGGACAAAGTTTCTCGGGGACAATTTTAAACTTTTGTTTAGGAAAACTATTTTCGTTTCTTTTTTTCATACACAATTTTTATTGGAATAAATTAAATTTAGAAATAAATAATAAATTATAAATTAAATTTAGAAATAAATAATAAATTATAAATTAAAAGATATAAAAAATAAATTATAAATTAAATTTAGAAATAATATAAATTTTTATTTAATGAAATTAAATAAATTTTTTTTTTCAATTAAAAAAATTATTTACCTGAATTGGACTTGCACAATTATAAGTACTGACAAAAACGACAAATTGTTCAATTAATTCCTCCAAATTCTTGTCAATAGTTCTCACACCTTTCAAAATTTCCTCCTGATGTCGTACAATTAAAAACATAATTCTCACTAATTTTTCATGTAGTAAAATTTTAAAATTCACACCCGATATTAATGTTGGTAAAATATCTTGAATTTTTTTCGATTGATATTGTTCATTAAATGCCAACATTAAATTACCATAAATTTCATTTGATTGCGGTGAATTTAATAATTTTGCATGCATCTGTAAACTTGCCTCAAAAACAGGTCGACTATCATCGGCAATACCATCGCGTAATATTTTTAAAAAATAATCCCAATTTTGAATGGAAAAAATACCTGATAATTCACGTTTTAATAATGCTTCATAGCCAGCTAATCGCACATGTACCGGTTGTTTTGTATCAATTTTTTCCATTAATTGTTCATAACGATTTGAACTACCTTTAAATGAAAGCCATTCATCATTGGAAAAATCACTAATATATGAAATTGATGTCAATGAACGTGTTCCATCGGGAAATTCTAATTTTTCTTCATCATCATCATCATCATCGTCGTCGTCCTCATCCTCGTCATTATTTATTGAAGTTTTTATTACATGAATTAAATCTTTCATCTCTTTGGAATCAATAATTTTTTTTGCCACTTCCTTTGAATTATTATCATCATTATCATCGTAATTTTCATTATTCAAATTTTTATCAATTGTTTCTTTAAATTGTTCAACGAGACAATTTCTTATCCATTTTCGAAAATCGGCGGTGATATTTGTTTCCATTTTTCATCAAGTTTGTTTATTATCATTTAAAAAAATAGAAATTAGAGTTCTGAACACAAAGCACGTTTCAATTGTGTGGTCATTGTTTTTTCCTTTTGTTGTCATGGTTACGAAATTTTGTTGCGCGCGCGGAGAACTTGAAACTTTTCAAAGTCGAGCAGGGAAAAAAGTTTTTTTTTTTTTTTTCAAGCAATTATTAATAATTAATTAATTATAATTTTTTTTACATAAACTTTCAAGATTTATTTACAAATTGTTTTTTTATAATTCGGTTTTTATAATTAACATTTTGTAATAATAATATTAATTTAATATTAAAATTATTAATATATTAATTTATTATTAAATATTAGTTTAATATTAATATTTTTAATATTAATTTATTAATATTAGTAATAATTTATAATTATAATTAATTTTCATATAAATATATTTGTAATAAAAAATAGAAATTTTTATATACAATTCAATGAAATTATTGTAAAAAAAAAATCTAATTTCCACGAGAGGAAATTAAAATATTTGGCGATTTTGATCGAAGAGCGTAAATTCCCCCCTGAAGAGAACAAATTCCAGGAACTTGACAACTCATTAAAAATTCCGCAAACTGTAAATTGAAAATTAATTTTTATTTTTTTTTTTCTATTAAAAAAAGGGAATTGTAATTTTTTCAATAAACCAAATTAATTTAATTTTTAATTGAAATTTTGAAAATTAAATTAAATTATAATAACGAAGGTAAAAACATTAATTTTTTAAATTAAAATTAAATTTTTTAATTAAATTATAATAATTTTTGCACTAGAAGAAATAAACAATTAAAAGAAAAGAAAAAACTCAAAAAAGGTAATTTTATGTGAAACAAAAAAAAATAATTATCATTTAAAATAATTAATAATAAGAAAATTAAAAAAAGATTCAACTTACGAGAGCGTTATTTTGATCATTTGGACTAACTATAACGACAATACGTTCTTTATTTTCCGCCAATGGTCTTGTTTGTGGTCCAAGTGTTTCGAGATTTGTTTGCGATAATTGAACACTTGTAAATGGAATATTAATACTTCCCTTCACTGACGATCGTTCAAATCTAATAGCAAAAAAAAATTTCTTTACAAATTTTGAAACGATTTTTAAAAATTTTTTATTTAATTTTTCCAAAATAAAAAGAGAAAAATCTTACTGAGTTTTACTGCGAATATCGACGACAATTAATTTTTCCGGATTCTCATCTAATAATTTCAAAAAATCCTCAACACTTATTCGTGGCATTTTTTCTGTTCCCATTTCTGGTTCAATCCAATTCGCTGACTTTTGCGGAAAAAAAAGAAAGATTAATTAGATTATTTTTTGCCAAAGTCATGTTTATAATAAATAAAAATTCAAAAATTTCTTCTTGTAATTATATAATAATAAAATGCTTGGTCTGTCCTTCTGTCCTAACTTGAAGTTGATCTTTTATGATTTCACGTGTTTCTTGAATAGTAATCTTATAACGTGTCAAATTTGTGTCAAATTAAACTTGAAAATTTTAGAAATAATTAAGTTTCAAAAGATATTGTTAATTTTCAAACAATAATAAAATTTTACAGAACTAAAAATAATTTATCAAAAAAATTTGTTGGAAAACATTTTTTAAATTTAATTGAATTTTCAAAAGATTTAAAATTGAGATTTTAGAAATTAATTGAACTTCAAGTGATTTTAATTAAAATTTTATATGATTTCACTAAAAAAATTTATTAGAAATTACAGACAAAATACAATAATTTGATAATCATTTTTTAATTGAAAAATGGTTTCAGATAGTTGATTTTTCAAAGAATATTATAAAAATATTTAAAAATAATTATTTTTATTAATTAATTTATAATTTAATTATAATTTAATTTAATTTTAATTTTATAATTATTTTATAAAAATATTTAAAAATAATTATTTTTAAATATTTTTATAATATTCTTTGAAAATTCAACTATCTGAAACCATTTTTCAATTAAAAAATGATTATCAAATTATTGTATTTTGTCTGTAATTTCTAATAAATTTTTTAGTGAAATCATATAAAATTTTAATTAAAATTTAATTGAATTCCCTTAGAGTTATAATTGAAATTATTAAATTTCAACAAATTTTCGATGGAAAATTTTAGAAATAATTAAATTTTAAATGCTTTTAAATTCAAATTATTGAAAATTCAATTAATTTTGAATTCAAATTTTTTAGAATAATTAAATTTTCTTTAATTTTGATTTGAAATTTCGTAAAATAATTAAATTTCAATTAAAATTTTGGATAATAATTCATTTTTAGTTGATTTTTTATTGAAAATTTTGATAATTAATTTTGAATTGAAATTTTAGAAAATAATTAAATTTTATTTGATTTTAAATTTAGAAAATAATTGAATTTTAGTTGATTTTGAATTGAAAATTTTGAAAATAATTGAATTTTCTTTGATTTTGAATTGAAATTTTGGGAAATAATTGAATTTTAATTAAAATTTTGAATAATAATTTAATTTAAGTTCATTTTTTATTGAAAATTTGGATAATTAATTTTGAATAGAAATTTTAGAAAATAATTGAAGAATTTTATTTTATTTTAAATTGAAAACTAGGAAAATAATTGAATTTTAAAAGATTTTGAATTAAAAATTTGGAAAGTAATTGAATTTTCTTTGATTTTGAATTAAAATTTTGGAAAATAATTGAATTTTAGTTAATTTTGGAATTGAAATTTTGGAAAATAATTAAATAATTGAATTTTTGTTAATTTTCAATAGAAAAATTTGGAAAATATTTGAATTTTAGTTGATTTTAAATTAAGATTTCGGATAATAATTGAATTTTATGTGATTTTAAATTGAAAATTTGGAAAATAATTGAATTTTAAAAGATTTTGAATTAAAAATTTGGAAAATAATTGAATTGTCTTGGATTTTGAATTGAAATTTTGGGAAAATAATTAAATTTCAATTACAATTTTAAATAATAATTCAATTTTAGTTGATTTTTGATAATTAATTTTGAAATGAAATTTTAGAAAATAATTTTATTTTATTTAAATTTAAATTGAAAATTTGGAAAATAAGTGAATTTTAGTTGGTTTTTTAATGGAAAATTTTGGGTAATAATTGAATTTCATTTGATTTTAAATTGAAATTTAGAAAATAATTGAATTTTAAAAGACATTGAATTTAAAATTTAATAATTTAATAATTAATAATCTGAGGCCTATAAACATATAATTTTTATTTTTATTATTTAATATGGAATAATATTCTAATAAATTTAAATAATTATTGATAATATTAATTTTTAATTTCTCTATAACAAATAATGAAACAGTCAATTTGGCTGCGCTTGCGCGCATTTAATATTGCTAGTTAATAATAAAATAATAATAAATACCTTAGATTGATCGAATTGATGTTTTCTGTAAGTGATGCTGGTCGGTGTTTTTTGATACATTGTCATTGAATCTTTAACACACAATTCAATATCAATTTCCGGTAAATCAGAGAATAATAAAATACATTCATTAAAGCCTGAATTAAGTAAAGAATCACGTAATTGTTTTAATATTGCAAGTCCAACTAAAAGGGGAAATGATGAATCGCCCAATAAAAGTTTATCCCAAAGATGTAGAATTTTATGTAGTGGAAATACATCTAAAAAAAAGATTTAAAATTTATTATTAAATAAATAATAAATTATTAAATTAATTATAATAATTATTTATTATTAAATTATTAAATTATTTAATATTTATCTAATTCCTGCGATTTTTTTTTATTTTTTGTATTTGAAATAAAATTGAAATGAAATAATTTTCATATTATTTCTATATAGAGAAAAAAAAATCTGTAAATTGTATAAAAAAATGGTTTTTCTCACTTACGTGAAAACATTGTTAAGAACCATGGAATAGCAAATAATTCCGGTACAAAATTAATTGATTTCAAATGATTTGCTAATTGTGGATCGTGAAATGCAATAATTTGTGAAAATTTCCCAAGATATTCCTGTATCACAAATGAATTGTCTTTTAAAAAAAATTTATGAAGATATTTTGGAATGAATGCCGAGAGACATGCGAAGGCTCGAGCTAAAAAGAAAATTAATTACATAAATATAATTAACTAATTTATTATATTCTAAATATTTTTGAAAATTTTCAATTTTTTAATATTATTCTTAATAATAATAATAATAATAATAATAATAATAATTATTATTATTATATTAATAATAATAAAAATAGTGAAAAGAAATATTAATATTTAAAAAAATTTCCATTTTTTTTACCTTCGTTATTAAAATTTAAATAGAGAAAAGGCGCCGTTAATGAATCGAGTCCTTGCCAATAAACATAGTGTGAATTATCACGAACCCAGGCTTTTAATAATCTTTGTAATTTTTCGTGTCCAGTGCCGGATGAAAGTAATTCACTGTATTGATGACATCTTGGAATGTCAACTTCAATCTAAAATTTGAATTTAGAAAAATAAACAGAAAAAAAAATAATAATAAATGTTTATCTATTAAAATTACAATGCAAAATTACTTTATAAAGAAAAAAAATCAATTAGGGTCAGTCGGGGTAAATCCGAACGGGGGGTAAATCCGAACGCTAATTATTTCAGCTTAATTAAAATTTTTAAAAATAAGTTCGATATGAGAATTTTTACCTCAGATCCTCTTGAAGAGATTTTAAGTATTATCCCATTTTTTGTTTGTTAATTAGCAACAGCATAAACAAAGATAACGAGTATTGCAAAAAAGATTGAAAATCAAAGATGACACTCTTTCAGTATTTTGTCTCGTATTTGAAGAAAAAGAAGCTAAAAATTCATTTTATTATTTATAATTGTTTGTTATGAATACTAGAACAGAAACTATATTTGATTTTTGCCTTCTGTAAAATTTTATTAATAATATCAGACCGTTCGTATTTACCCAAAAAAATTGGAAAACTGGGGTAAATCCGAACGGTATTTTTAATAATTTTTTTTTACTTCAAAGCCACACAAAATTGTTTTTATTTCATTACACTATTATTTTAACATTGTAAAAGTACATAGAAAAAAGTTTTTCTTTCTATACGTATCCTCGTTAGTAATTAATAAGCAGAAACTTAATCTCTGTTCTCTCGAAGGAGTGTTTCAATTTTTTTGCCAAATGGTTTGTTGAAAAAAGTTTTTCAGGATCTTAATAAAATTTGGTATTCTACGGTTTTTGGGGTCGCTAATTACCAATTTGAAGTCAGTTTTTCAAAATTCAAAATGGCGGACGAGAATTAAAAAATTCATTGGATTCGCTCGAAAATTGTTACTCGGGGGGTTTCAGGGTTAGCAAATTTGATCATTTTTAAAAATAAGTTTTAGGAAAGTACGCCATTTTGAATTTAAAAAATTTGACTTTTATTTTTGTATTTACATTCAATCACTCCAAAATACTTTCTGTACCAAGTTTTGCAAAAATCCGTTATGATTTGATAAAGTTATTGAAGGTTTTAATTGTGTAATGCATTTTAATTTTTAACCTGTTTGATTTTTGTATTTATATATGATGCATTATTACATAATAGGTTTATTATCGTATTTTTTTTGAGTTTTTATATAAGTTTAACAATTGCAATACTTTAAATTTATTTTCCCTAAGATTTTTCTGAAATACAGTGGCGTTCGTATTTACCCCCATATTTTAGGAAAGTTGCAAAGTATCGAGGTAAATACGAACGCTAAGTTTCCTGCGATTGTAATTTATCAAAAAATTTTTCTACCCCATAAAATTGTTCTATGGAAGTAAAGTAACAACTTCATGCACCAGAATACCGGAAGTATTTTTTTTTTTAAAGAAAAAACTTATGTTATTGTTGAAACTTACTAAAAGCGTTCGGATTTACCCCAGTTGACCCTACAATAAATAATTCGATAATTTTCGATTTAGAAATTTAAAAAACAATATTTTTCAACTATACTTTAATAAATTTTCCATTTAATTTGGAAAAAAAAAATATTCTTTTTTTTGTTATTAAATAAAATAGAAAATTTTTTACCTGTCGATCGGTGTGAGTTGGAGTTTCTTTATCGATTCTCTCGTAATTATTTTCAATATCTCCAATAACATCGAGTAATGCCGCCCAAACGGCACCTCTAACAGGTGGAGGAATATCCTTGTGCGCTTCTCGACTTATTGCATTTCTCGTAATTGGATAAATCTACAAAAAAAGAAAAGAAAAGAAAAGGAAATTGAAAATATTTTAATTAAACGAATAAAGAATTTAATTTAATTTAGACAAAAAATAATTTCTAAATATTTATTATTTAAGAATTTATTAATAAATATAAAATATTGTGAAATTAAAAATTTACCTGCAGCAATCGATCGTAAAGAACAATTCTATAAAATTGATATTCCGTGTCCCTTTCGCGAATTATTAACGGAAGCTGAGAAGCCGAATCAGTCAAGTCATCCTGCGCTTGTACGTGCATTCTAAATAAATATATATTAATTTTTATTTAATTGAATAAAGAAATATTCACATAAAGTATTTCTATATTCTAATAAAGAAATTTTTCTTGTAATTTAATTACAATATTTATTATTTATCATTGCAATTTAAATGAAAAAAAAATTCGTTATTTCATTTTTTTTTGTAAATAAATAAATACTTTTTTTTTTAAACAAAAATTGAAATTTAGTTACAAAAATTTCCTATTTAGTTTTCTTTTTGTAATTTAGTAGGAAAATATTAAATTAATTTAAGAAAATTTTGCAAAAAATATGAAATATCAGAAAAATAATAATAATAATAATAATTTATTTACTGATTTGTTAGTCTTGGATAATTAGCAATAAATGGAATGTGAGATAATCTTTGACGAAGAGTATCGAGTGGAACTTTTACCACTCGAAGATCCAATAATCCCGCAGTGTCCCTTCTTCCAAACATGTGTCCCAAAAGTATCACCAAACTATAAAAAAAAAAAAATTAAATATATAAATGGTAATTTATTTTCGTTATTAATAATTTTCATAATTATTATTATTTTTAATGCATATATAAACATTTTAAAATTAATAAAAGTAATACAACTTTTCTTTGGGTGAAAATAATTTTTTTTTTAAATTATTTTGAATAAAGAAATTCTATATTTTCTATTACAAATAAATAAAATTGAAAAATTAATAAAAATAGTTATATGCAAAATGGTGGAAAATAAAAAACAAAATATTAATATTAAATAAATAAATAGGAAAAAAAAATTGATAATTTTCTCGAAATATTTTTTAATTTTACTTTGGAATTGAAAGAATTGGCGCTCTCGATCGTATTAATCCTTGTTTTTTTAATTCAACTGTTATATCACCGCCAGCAAGTTGCCATAAATAATATAATTCATCCATTTTTCTTGTTATTATTTTACTATATGCTTCATTATTGTCATTATCGTCATCGAAATTCTTGTCTATTGCAATTAAATTCTCAAATATCGACAATTGCAAAAGTTCCTCAGGAATTTTACGCGATGACGGACGAATTTTTAGACAATTTTCAATAAATTCCTTTACATTTTCGGGAAGAGCCTGAAAAAAAAAAAAAAATTGTTACTATATTACAAAATATTTCTACAATAAAAGAAAATATTTCTTTTTTTATTATAATTTTATAACTATAATTAATTATAATATAATTATAACTATAATTTAATAATATAATTATAGCTATAATTTAATAATATAATTATTATAATATAATTGTAATTATAAATAAAATAATTCCAATTTTTTAATTTTTAAATTACAATTATTATATTTAAAAAATTTGTATTTAAAATTTGATAATTGTAATTATAATTAAATAATTACAATTTTTCTTGAATATATTAATTTTTAATTATAATTTTAGAAAAAAAAAAAAAAAAAAATTTTTACCGCATAAATGTCGTAACAATTATTTTCCCTTGCTAAACGTTCGAAAATACTCGATTTACAATGAATGAGACTTAAAACTTTACGCAAACATTGAGACAATTTAACGCCAGGCCAAATTGTTTGTCTCAATAAAAGTTCAGCGATAATTATTCCCAATGACCAGGAATCAACTTTCATTCCACTTGCGCCTGATCCAAGAAATACTTCAGGTGCCGTGTATTTTGGATAACTGAAAGAAAAACGATTTTTTTAAAAAATAATTCTCTTTCAATTTTTTTTTTTTTTAAATTAGAATAAATGTTTTTCTAACTTTAATTATTTTATTTATTTATTATTATTATTTATTAATTATTATTATTATTATTATTATTATTATTATTATTATCAATTATTAATTATAATAATAGCAATAATAATAATAAAATAAATATCTATTATTTATTATTAATAATAATAAATAATAAATAATATAAATAAAAAAATAATTAAAAAATGTATTTTAAAATTTTTAATTGTTATTTAAATTTATTAATTTTTTTAATTTTTAAAAATTTTTTTTAATTTATTTTTTTTTTTAATGATTAAAAATACCCAATTGGAAATGAGACGCTTTTTCCACCATCGGTCATGTAATACAATCCAAAATTGTACAATTGTACATCACCATTTTTGTTTATTAAAATATTTTCAGGACTCAAATAGCGATGAACCAATCCAAATTTATTCATATGTTTTAGGCCCAAAAGACATTGATAGGCAATTTTTATAATATTGTCCAATGATAAATTTTCCATATAGTGCAATGCTTTTCCGCTACATTCGGCCACTACGACTGTTCTTTCTTTAAAAAGAAAAAAAAAATAGAAAAAAAAGAAACAAAATTTTTTTATTAGTCAATTAAAAATTAATTTCCATTAAAAATTTTTTTCAAATGGGGAAAAAAAATTATTTTTCTTTTAATGCAAAAAAGAATTTAATTTCAAAATAATCAAAACAAAAAATATTTTTAAACGAAAATATAATTTTTTTTCTTTTTAAATCAAAAAAGAATAAATTTTTAATACGAAAAAAAATATATATTTTTTATTTTAATCGGAAAAAATATTTATAAGTAGAAAATTATTATTACATAAATTATTATTAATAAAGAGAATATTTTTAAACAAAAATATAAATATTTTTTTTAATTGGAAATAATATTTTTAAATAGGAAATTATTATTATTATTATTATTCACAACGAGAATATTTTTAAACGAAAATATAAATTTTTTTTAATTGGAAAAAATATTTCTAAATTATTATTATTATTATTATTATTATTATTATTATTATTATTATTATTATTATTATTTACAACGACAATATTTTTAAACGAAAATATAAATTTATTTTAATTGGAAAAAATATTTCTAAATAGGAAATTATTATTATTATTATTATTATTCACAACGAGAATATTTTTAAACGAAAATATAAATTTTTCTTTTTTTAAACGGAAAAAATATTTCTAAGTAGAAAATTATTATTTTAATTGTAAAATTATATTAATTGAAAAAGTATAAATTAATCGAAAATATTATATTTTTAAGAGGAAAAAAAATTTCACTTAATCGAAAAAGAATATTTTTTTAATGGCATTAATTTATTAAAAAAAAAAAAAAAAAAAAAGAGAGAGAGAAATGAAAAAAGTAAAGAAAAATGATAGAAAATTAGAATAAAACGAGAAAAAGAAAAAAAACCTAGTTATTAATAATTAATAATTAGAAATAATAATAAAAGACAAGAATAATTATTAAGTAAATAATAAAAAATAGAAAAAATATAAAACTCTATAAAATAAAAAATTACATACCATGTTTACTTCTAATAATATCGAGATAAGTTGACAAATGTTTATGATGAATTGTTTTTAAAAATTGTGATTTTCCATAAATTGTTATTGAATTTGGTGTCAATGGAAGTCCATTGCTGCCACAAAGTTCAATTGGATGACAACGAGCAAAAAATGTCATTCCACCTAAACATCGGTCTTCATTGTCCAATAATGCAGGACTCATTTTTTCTTTTTTTTTTTATAAAAACACTAATTGTTAAAATATCTTTTTCCAAAAGAAGAATAACAATAAACAGGATTCTTTTAGGTTAGATTATATTTTTCACTTTTTACCCGCATATACGAAATGGCGATTTAAATAAAAAAAAAATTTTTAAATAATTAAATTTCACTCTCTAACTGTAAATAAAAAAAGGCACAACTGACGCCCCCTTATTTGTATAGTAATAATAAAAATAAACAATCACATTTTAGGAAATAATTTTGACAGGCTGTCAATTTTCGACTAAAAGTGGAACGGTGGAACAAGGAACGCGTATATTCTTTTCAGAAAGAAAAAAACATTTCTTTTAGGAAAATTGATAAATAGAATTAAAAATTAATTATTTAAAAACTAATTAAGTTAAATAAATAAATAAAGGGAATAAATATTAATTTTTGATAGAATTTTTTTTTTTTTGAAATTTGGCGGCAGAGCGATTGTTGCGCCACAGTGTCGATTACCGGAACTACTAACGATATATAAATAGTCCGCCATTTTGCTTTCTGTTCTTTCCAGTTTGAGTAGTTTTGGAGTGAACATCTCGTCGTTGAATCTTCGTTTTCTTCGCTATCATGGCGTATGTATTTTTATATCCATTTATTGTAAAAGAATCATATATTTTATTAGAAATTACCTATTAGAATTATATTTTTCATTCTTTCAAATCTAGCGTTCATTTAAATTAGTTTTTCAATCGCGTCTCGTTCTAATTTTTTTTTTGCCACATTGACATTTTTAGGTTAGAAACGTAGAACGTGTTCATTTTCCAATTCCATATGGAAAATAGAAGCATTTAATTATCTTACTGAAATAAATTTAATTTTACTTTGAAAATTAGTTTTTTTGTATTCTTTTTTTTCTCGAAAAATGGCAATTTTTAGGTTAGGGCGGGAAACGTTCATTTTTTTGAAAATTTCCTCATGGGGGGGAAAAAAGATCGAAAACTCATTGTAATTTTAATTTATATATATAAAATTTTCTCTAAATGTATAGAATACAGTAAAAATTGTGCAATTAAATAAAAAAAAAATTAATAAATCAAAAACAGGTCGAAAGTATCGCGTGATACTCTCTACGAGTGTGTAAATGGAATCCTTCAGAATTCCCAGGACAAAAAGAGGAAATTCTTGGAAACAGTGGAACTTCAAATTGGCTTGAAGAATTACGATCCACAGAAGGACAAGCGTTTCTCAGGCACCGTCAAGTATGTTCTCTAACCTGTTTGAGAATCATTTTTCGGTAGGGGAAAATTTCTTTTTTGAAAAGAAAAATAGATTTTGACAAAAAAAATAATTTTATTGAATTTTTTAATTGTAAAATCGAAAGTGTAAAAAAAATGAATCGAACTCCGAAAAATGTTGTCTCTTTATAATCAGGAAGCCGAGGAAGCTCGGCGGACCTGCACCCAGGGTCTTAAATAAATTGGGGAGGTATTTATACCGAACAAATTTTTTATTTTTTTTCGTAAAAAAAAAAAAAAACTCCGGGTCACGTTCCACACGTGATTTGGGAGGTAAGTTACATATTTTTTTTTTCTCTATAATCGCGTTGTGTAAAACGTTCAATGATGGTTTATTTAGCATGTATTAACAGAATTTTCATCAATGTTGATCAATTTTCATTCTGAGGGCATTTTCACAACGTTAATTACAATTTTTTTCTTAATGGGATTGTAATTGAGTAAATATTGTATTTACTGTGTTTATTTTTATTTATTTTATAAATATTTATTATCAAATTTTACGAAGCTGAAGTACGCAACGTTTATGATAAACGATTTTTAAAGAAATAATTTTTTAAAATGTAAAAATTATATAATTTTTTGTCTAAAAAATATTTCTTGTAGTTTTTATAAAATCAACAAATTAGAAAAAAAATTATTTTTAGGCAAAAAATTATAGAATTTTTTATTTTAAAAAATTATTTCTTTAAAAATTGTTTATATAAACGTTGCGTACTTCAGCTTCGTCAAATTTTAAAATAATTTTCTTTACAATTTCTTTTAGTTTTTGTTCCATATTTTAAAATATTTTAAATATATTTTCTTATAATATTTATTTTTCACGTATTTTTAAATATATATTTATTTACCGTTTGCATATTTTTTAAATATATTTATAAATCTTTGGCATATTTTTAAATATATTTATTTTTTTACATTTATTTTTTAATTAACTTTCATATATTTTTTTTTTTATTTAAAAGTTTTGAAATTCATTTTTGGCGCCTTAATATCGAACCGAGGCTTATTATTATTATTGTTATTATTAATTGGTTTTTTGTAATAAAAAATAATTTTTGAAATTTATACGAGGATTTATTTTTTTTTTTAATTATTATTTTCAATTGTTTATTTAATATTTACTTAAAGGTTGAAGAATATCCCAAGGCCAAAAATGCAGGTTTGCATTTTGGGAGATCAACAACATTGTGACGAAGCAAAAGCCAATAATATTCCATTTATGGATGCTGAAGCTTTAAAGAAACTTAACAAGAACAAAAAACTTGTCAAGAAACTTGGTAAGAAGATTTTTTATAATATTTTTTTTAAAATAAATCTATTTTTTTTTTATTGACACTAAAGCAAATTTGTGTCAATTAATGTAAAAAAAAAAAAATTTATGTAAATTATTAATAATATAATAATTATTTTTAAAAAATATTAAAAATAATAATTATTTAAAATAATATTGTTAAAAATAGTAATTATTTAAAACAATATTATTAAAATATAAAAATACATTGTACGAATGGGCACTGCCCGTATACTCTGAATAAATAAATAAATAAAAATAATAATTATTTAAAACAATATTATTGTTAAAAATAATAATTCCTTCCCAAAAGCACCAGCTTTGTGTATAAAAAAATTGCAGAGTTGGTCGTCAGTGGAAGGAGATTAAAATTCTTCACTAGGTGTGGACATTGCGCTAAATCGCATTGAGCCTCAATCCGTGTTGAGACATTTTTTTTATGAAAATTAGGAAAAAAGAATATTTAATTTCAATTAACAAATAATTTTGTATTTTTCATATTTTTTTTTTTTTATAATAAAAATAGAAAAATACAAAAGAAAAATTTGTTATTAATTTAATATTATTAATTTAAAAAAAATAATTTTCTTTTTAAATTAAAATTTAGATGAATTAAAATTAATTAATAATTAATTATTAAAAAAAATTTTCTTTATTTTTAATTTATAGCAAAGAAATACGACGCTTTTCTCGCGAGTGAATCGCTCATCAAGCAAATTCCACGTCTCTTGGGTCCAGGCTTAAATAAAGCCGGTAAATTCCCTGGTCTTCTTTCTCACCAGGAGTCAATGGTCGGAAAAATCGACGAAGTTAAAGCCACCATCAAATTTCAAATGAAGAAGGTAAAAAAAAAAACAAATTTCTTCAATTTTTCAATTGTGAATTTTTATAAAAGAATTTTCCTCGAAATTTACTTTCTTTTTTTTTACAATAAAACATAAATTTCGAAAAAAAAATTCTAATATTAATTAAAAAAAATTCTGTTAATTGAGAATTCTGCTAAATTAATATTCGGTTAAATTTGATTTAAATTAAATTAATTGGATTTTGAAATTATTCAATATATTGTCAATTATTAATAATAATCAGGGTGTCTAACGGTCAGGGAAGTCATGGAAAGTCAGGGAAAAGTCAGGGAATTTTGTTGGTCAGGGAAATGTCAGGGAATTTCAGAAAATTTAATTCCAAGTCAGGGAAATTTCTGTAAATTTCTATAAAAATTAAAATTTTTTGTGAGTTTAAAAATTTTTAAATCTAAAAAAACTTGAATGGTTTTTATTACCATTTGTTACTACCATTAGAAATGAATTTATTGTTAAATATGTCAGTAATCATATTTTTGTCAAAAAAAAAGCAGAAATAAGGTTATTAAAAAGTCAGGGAAAAATCAAAAAATGTCAGGGAGGAGTCAGGGAAAAGTCAGGGAATTTTTTTCTCAATTTTTGTTAGACACCCTGATAATAATTATTTATTTATTTGTAATTAAACAGGGTGTCTACTAGTCCTGGAAATGTCCTTGAAAGTCCTGGAATTTTAATTTTTGTCCTTGAATTTTTTATATTTTGCTTTTAAATTTTCAAAAATTTCTAATTTTGTCAATCAAGTTAAAAAAAAATTCATTAAATAAGTAAAATGAAACTTTTACTTAAGTAATTAATTAATTTTTTAATAATTTCTGAAAACAATAGTTAAACTAAAATTTTTTTTATTCCTTAAGGTCCTGGAAAAATAAGAAATTTGTCCTGGAAAGTCCTGGAATTTTAATTCAGATTTTTAGTAGACACCCTGTTAAAGAAGGCAAAAAGTTTATAAAAACCCTGTATTGGGTATACAATGAAATAAATTTATTTAATAATTGTTATTATTATTTAGGTAATAATTATTGTTATAAATATTAAATAATAATTATTATTATTTAGGTAATAATTATTCAAATATGTTTAAATTATAATAATTATTCTTTATTGGAGTTATATTGATTCTTTTTTTTTTTTTTTTTTTAATATTTACATTTGAATAATAATAAAGTGGGGAAATAATTTTCGATTTTCTTTTTTTTTTTATAGGTATTATGTCTATCTGTTGCCGTTGGACACGTGGACATGTCACAAGACGAGCTCGTCCACAATATTCATTTGTCAATCAATTTCCTCGTGTCATTGTTGAAAAAACATTGGCAAAATGTACGATCACTTCACATCAAATCGTCAATGGGTCCACCACAAAGACTTTACTAAATATTTTGTTATTTTTTAACAAAAACTCGATGATAAAAAAAAAAAGAAAGAAAACTCCACTCCGATAACAATGTTTTCTCTTAAAATAAAGAAAAAAGCAAACATTGTTTTGGAAACAAAAAAATTATTGTCTTTCTTTCTACACCAATAATTCTCATGATTTTTTTTATTTTACGATGGAAAAAAAAGAAATGTCATCGAGACATTAAATTTAAAAAAAAAATTTTTTTTTAAAGTTTAAAATTATTTTTTTTATAGTTTATAATAACGAAATTGAATATTACAAATTTTAATTTTACCAAATTCTTTGGTACAAATTTAAAAAAAAAAGAGTAGAAAAAGCGGATTTTTTTTTAAATTGAAAGCACGAAAATTTAATAATAATAATAATGAATACAAAATTTATTTTTAAAGGTTTTTTTTATTGTTAAGGAAATTTTTGGGAAAAATTGAATGAAAAATCGGGGAAAAGTCGAAAAAAATAGAATTTTTCTTTCTTTCTATTGAAAAAATTAAAATTATAGAATATAATACATAATAAATACGAAATTTTTAAGAATGAAAAATTTTCATTTCGATTGGTTAAACTAATTTTAGAGAGAAATTTAATAGAAAATCAGAACAAAGTGGGGGAAAAAAATAGAATTTTCCTCCTTTTTTTTCAATGAAATAAATGAAAATTTTATAATAATTATAATAAAAAATTACGAAATTTAAAAAAAAAAATTTCATCTCAATTGGTTAATGAAATTTGATAGAAAATCGTTTCAAAGTCGAGAGATAATAGAATTTTCCTTTTATTTTATTGAAAAAAAAAATGGAAATTGTAAATAAAAACGCCAAATTTTCATTTCGATTTTTTAAGAAAATTTTAGTAGATAAAAAAAATCGCGACAAAGTGGGGAAAGAAAAAGAATTTTCCTTTTTATCACTGGAATAATGAAAATTGCAAATAAAAAACGATTCTTTTTTTTTAAATACAAAATTACCGGAATATTTTTTGTTCTTAATTTTTATCCAATTCCTGTTTAAAGCGGCAAACATTTTGATTTATAAAAACTGCTTTTCAATTTTTTTTTTCCGAATTTCTGCTTAAATTTTATTTTCGAAAAAATAGAAATTAAAATATGACGAATTTTTTGTAAATTAAAAATTGTAATTTTATTTTAGAAGAAATTGGAGCATTTTTATAAAGAAATGGAAATTTTTCGTTCTTTTTATTTCCATGTTAATTTTTTAAGATATATATATATATATATAAATATGCCTATTGTATTAATTTTTGTTTGTGTTTGGTTTTCTTTTTTTTTCTGAATTCAAAAAGGATGCGGGCTGTGCGTGCGTTTTGTGTTCTCTATTACAATTTCGAAGAGAGGTGAATGATGAAGAGACGATGGGAAAGTAAACAAGACACGCTGTCGCCAGATGTGATTTTATTTCTTTCAAAAAAGAAAAAAAAAAGATCCGGATTTCAAACGGAACAGGATATGCGTCGTCTTCTCGTTTACATTTCGGAAATAGGTGTTTCTTTTTTTGGATTGTTTTTTCGGAACACGGAAACAGTCTTTTCACCGGCTTTTAAGGTTTAGATTTTTAGTTTCCTTTTAAATATTATTTTATTTTATTTGATTTTAATTTTGATTTTATTTAAAAATTTTAATTTTTACAAATTATTTTTCACTTTTTATTGTTTTCTATTTGTACATTTTTTTTTATTTTTACCGTTTCTTTTATATTTATTTAATAAAATTAATTTTGTTTACAATAACAGAATTTAAAATAAGAAATTCGTAAGATTTTACAATATTAGAATTAGAAAATTTACAATACTTTTTTTTTATTATACTGGTAATAATTAACAATAAATTATTTTATTATACTGGTTTGTTATAACATTAATGTTTATTATATTATAAAAGAAAATACAAATGTAAATTTTAAAAACTAAAAATTTTTTTTAATCGATTTTAGAAATTTAGAATTATTTCAATTTAAAAATTGAAAATTATACTGGCATTGTAATTTTTAATACGTTAAAATTGTAAAATTTGCGTTGCAACTGTAGTAAATTTTTAAAACTCCAAATATTAGAAATTTGAAAATACAATTATTGTAAATTCAAAAATTCCAATATTTAACATTTTTTTAAAAAAAATATTAAATCATAAAATTTATTTATATTTTTTTTTCTCATGGAAAATATTCGCGATTAATCCGCGAGTTTTTTTATCCGCCATAAAAATTTGAACAAATTTAAAAGTGAAGTAAAAAATATAACTATTGGGAATTCGCAAAAAAATTTTCGATATAAATTTTAATATTCCGGGATTATAAAAATTTACAATATTCTTTAATAAATTCCAAATATTGTAAATTATTAAATGTTATTAAAAAAAAATGAATTTTTATAAACAAATTTCGATGTGTGATACAAAATTTTCCAGATCGGTATTGTTTTTTAAATATTATTTAATAAAATTGCAAAAATTTTTAAATGCCAGTAAAGTAAATTTGAAAAAATTCTAAATATTGGAAATTAAAAATTCTATTTTTCTATATACTTAAAAATTCTGTTTTTATTCAAAAATTTTATTTTTCTACATTCAGGCCTCGGATTATACGACTTTTTCGACTATTTCCGACTTTTTTCGACTTATTTCAATAAAATGCGACTATTTCGACTTTTTTTTACATTTTAAAAAAAAAATTTTAAATAAAATATATTTTTTTTTAGTATAAAATGCAAATCTTCTTTATTTCAATTATTTAACAAATTTTTAACTAAAATTCTTCACTAAATTAATTATTCTTAATAATTTTTAATGAAATTCATTACAAATTAAATTATTTCAAATTATTTCTCAATTAAACAATTGTTTATAATTTAAAAAAAATATCAAATAACATTATTAAAAATTTTTAATTCAAAACCATAAATCAATTCAAAATCAAATAAAATTCAATTATTTTCAAAAATTTTAATTCTCAAAATCAACTAAAATTCAATTATTATTACCCAAAATTAATTATTATCAAAATTTTCAATCAAGTAAAATTAAATTATTATCCAAAATTTCAATTCAAAATCAAAGAAAATCCATTTATTTTCAAAATTTTAAATTCAAAATCTTTTAAAATTCAATTATCTTTCAAATTTTCAATTTAAAATCAAATAAAATTTAATTATTTTCCGAATTTTCAATTCAAAATCAACTAAAATTCAATTATACTCAAAAATTTTAATTTAAAATTAATTATTATCAAAATTTTCAATCAAAAATCAACTAAAATTCAATTATTTTCAAAAATTTTAATTCAACATCAACTAAAATTCAATTATTACCCAAAATTAATTATTATCCAAAATTTCAATTCAAAATCAAAGAAAATCCATTTATTTTCAAAATTTTCAATTCAAAATCTTTTAAAATTCAATTATTTTCCAAATTTACAATTTAAAGTCAAATAAAATTAAATTATTTTCCGAATTTTCAATTCAAAATCAACTAAAATTCAATTATACTCAAAAATTTTAATTTAAAATTAATTATTATCAAAATTTTCAATCAAAAATCAACTAAAATTCAATTATTTTCAAAAATTTTAATTCAACATCAACTAAAATTCAATTATTACCCAAAATTAATTATTATCCAAAATTTCAATTCAAAATCAAAGAAAATCCATTTATTTTCAAAATTTTCAATTCAAAATCTTTTAAAATTCAATTATTTTCCAAATTTACAATTTAAAGTCAAATAAAATTAAATTATTTTCCGAATTTTCAATTCAAATTCAACTAAAATTCAATTATACTCAAAAATTTTAATTCAAAATTAATTATCAAAATTTTCAATCAAAAGTCAACTAAAATTGAATTATTATCAAAAATTTCAATTAAAATTCAATTATTTTCTAAAATTTGAATTTAAAAGCTTCTAAAATTTAATTATTTCTAAAAATTTTCCATCGAAAATTTTTTGAAATTTAATAATTTCAATTATAATTCTAAGGAACTTTAAATATTTTTTAACTATTTTTGTAATATTCTTTGAAAATACAACTATTTGAAACCATTTTTCAATTAAAAATGGTTTTCAAAATTATTGCATTTTTGTCCGCAATTTCTAAAAAAAAAAATTTTTTTAGTGAAATCATCAAAAATTTTTAATTAAAAATCACTTGAAATTCAATTAATTTTAAAAATGTGAATTGTAAATCTTTGAAAATTCAATAACATTGAAAAAAATGTTATCTAAAATTATTTAATAAATTATTTTTAGTTCTGTAAAATTTAATTATTGTCTGAAAATTAACAAAATCTTTTTGAATTTCAATTATTTCTAAAAATTTCAATTTTATCCCTTACAAAAGTATTATTATTTAAAAAAAAAAATTTTTATTTAAAAATCTGTAAAATATTTTTGTTAAAATAAAAAAAAAATCGATTTTTTCGACTTTTTTTTGGAATATAAATCGACTTCAACTAAATTAAAACGACTAAAACTAAAACTAAAACGCCTTTAAGTCGATCCGAGGTCTGTAAATTTTAAAATTCTATTTTTGTTTATTTGCAAATTCTACTTTTCTATATTTAAAAGTTTTGTTTTTGTTTATTTAAAAATTCTGTTTTTTCTTTATTTGAAAATTCTATTTTTCTATATATTTAAAAATTCAGTTTTTGTTTATTTGAAAATACTATTTTTATCGGTTTTTGTTTATTTAAAAATTCAGTTTTTTTTTTATTCGAAAAATCTAGTTTTCACCATTTAAAAATTCTATTTTTGTTTACATAAAAAATTGCAAACTAAAAAAAATTTTTTAAATAATTTTTTTTCTTTTTGCAGGAAAATATTGTCGAGAGTTGATTTCAATTTTTTTTTTTTGCCCACCACAAAAAAAAACCACTAAATATAATATTATAATTTTTTGGAAGCCTCGCGCGCGAGGGATGAAAGAAATAACCGCGCAGGTGTCCATGAATACGATCTCTTGTTTTTGAGCCCCTATGAATCCCCCTCCTCCTCCTCCTTTTTTTTTTTTTTTCTCTCTCATCTCTCGTTCACAATCCTTGAAGAAGGAGGAGCCGAGGAGAAAAGAGAAGAGGGAGAGGGGAGAAAAGGGGACCTTAAGGCCCAAAGGGTCCATCAGCTTATTCAAAGAGACTGTGAAGTGTATTTGAGTGTCTGTAAATATACATACATATATATACACAAGTGGCCTGCGTGCATTTTTACAAGTGTGGAAAGGTCCCCATCGCACATGTATATATATATATACCGTTAAAGCATTCTATTTCCGAGTCTTCTTTGTGGGGGTAGTCCCACAGATATCTTCTTTTCCTTTTGAAGAAAACACATGGCCTTGTTGTATATTTCTCCCTGTTTCGCGCGCGCCTACCAGTTCCAAATCGTCCAAGCCACGGTATAGAAAGAGAGTTGAAATAAATTTTTCTCTTTTCAAATTTTTTTTTTTTGGTGGCAATTTTTATTTTATTTATTTTTTTTATTCGTAATTGTAAATAATAAATTTGAATTTTTTTTTTCGGTTCCGCAGGATGTGAAAATTGTATTTTTATGAGGAGAAAAAAAAGTGGTGAATATTTTTCTTTTTAAATCTAAATCTTTAGTGGAGGGAAATTTTTCCCCCGAGTTTTTCATGGTCCAGAAGGAAAATAGAAAGTGGAGGACGCCAAGCGTCGAATTTTCTTAGTGCAACAGGTAGGTGGGAAATATTTTTCTTTTTTTTTTTGATATTTTACTGGGCACTTCGATACGAAGTAATTTTGATGAATTTTTTTTTTTAAATTAATAATGCAAGTAAATGAAATTTTATTAATTTATTTTCTTTTATATTTGAAAAAAAAATTCGGAGTTTTTTTTTTATGCGAATATAAATTAAATTTTTCTACTGTTTATAATTTATTTTCTTTTATATTTCAAAAAAAATATATATTTTATTTTTTATGTATTTAATTCTATTTTTTATTAATTTAATTTTTTTATATTTTATTATTTCGTGTTTCATTGTTGTTTTTTGTCTTTTTTTAATTTTTTTCTCGGTATTGGAATTTAAAAATTTACAACTTCCGGATTAATATTTGTAATATCAGGATTGTAAAAATTTTTCCATTTGCTTAATTTTGTTTTTTTTTATAATTTTTATTTTTATTATATTTTTATTATTATTATTATATATTTTTTTTAAACTTATAAAAAAATTAATTATAAATAATATAATTTTAATTATAAAATTTTTTTATAATTAATTAATTATAAATTTTGTTATAAAATAAATTAAATTATTGTTGTTTTTTGTGATTATGAAATAAATAATTTTTAATTTGCAATACTGGAATTTAAAAATTTCCAAAAAAAAACTTAATTTACTTATTTTTATATTTTTTTTATTATTAATATCATTATTTTTTATTTCTTTCAAATTTACGCGATTCACAGACAAATTTTATTATAAATTATATTATTATTTTTTATTATTATTGCTAATTTTGAAATTAGAAAAAAATACTTTTTAATTTGCAATTTTGGTTTTAAAAAAATTTACAAAAAAAATAATTGTAAAATTTACAACTTCCGGATTAATATTTGTAATATCAGGATTGTAAAATTTTTCCATTTGCTTAATTTTGTTTTTTTATTATTTTTATTTTTATTATTATTATTATATATTTATTTTAAACTTATAAAAAAATAATTATAAATATTATAATTGATATAATTGTAATTATAGAATTTGTTTATAATTAATTAATTATAAATATAAATTTTGTTATAAAATAAACTAAATTATTGTTGTTTTTTGTGATTATGAAATAAATAATTTTTAATTTGCAATACTGGAATTTAAAAATTTCCAAAAAAAACTTAATTTACTTATTTTTATATTTTTTTATTATTAAATATCATTATTTCTTATTTATTTCAAATTTACGCGATTCATAGACAAATTTTATTATAAATTATCTTATTATTTTTATTATTATTGCTAATTTTGAAATTAGAAAAAAATACTTTTTAATTTGCAATTTTGGTTTTAGAAAATTTACAAAAAAAATAAATTAAATAAAAATAAATAAATATATAAATTGTAAAATTTAGAATTTGTTTATTATTATTATTATTATTATTATTATTATTATTTATTAATAAATTTCATTGTAAATTAAATTCAAAAATTAAATTATTATTATTCCCATTTTTGTGACTAGAAAAAATAATTTACAACATTGAAATTAAAAAAGAAAAATTAAAAAAAGAACATTGTAAAATGTAAAATTTCGAAATTGTAATTTTTTGCAATGACAAAATTGTAAAATTCACAGTATTTATAGAAACCACATTTTGAGAGAATAATAATGAACTCCTCTCTCTATCGAATAAGAATAATTAATAAACTGTTGTGAAGAGAGTGCAACTGCTGTGCGAGTTTTTTTTTTTTCTTTTTTTTTATGTTATCGCTGATATCAGTGAACTAGGAGGGAGGACATAACGAGACAGGAAGTTCCAGTTACTGTTGGACACTCATGCTTATCAAAACTTCTTTATACTTTTGACTATTCAAGTCACTTTACAATTAAATCGCGTTTATTTTCTTTCCCAATTTTTGAATATTTTGTTTTTGTTTATTTTATTTTCTTTTTATTTTAATTTATTTTTCTTTTATTATTTAGTGGTACAAAAAAAGAAATTGGCGCGAAAAAATAGTCAAAGGGTAAAAATGAAAAGAAAAATAGTGAAAAAATAAATAAAAAAAAAGAAAAAAAAAAACAGTGAAGTGTAACAGGATATTAAATAAAAACGATTCTTTAAAAAAAAAAAATTCATAGAGACGATAAAAAAAAGAAAAATATGTGGAATACGTTTTATAGAAAAAATCTTTTGGATGGATTAATAATTCTTAAAATACCTTCGTGAGTATTTTTTTTTTGTTTTCAACTAATTTTTTGCGCAAAAGAAAAAGGAATTTTTTTTTTTCAAAATTCTTTGCGTTTTGAATAAATTATTTTCCTTCGAGAAAATTTTATTTTTTAATACACAGAATTTTTTTCCCTCTCTTTTTTTTTTCCAAAAAATATTTTAGTTATTAATAAATTTTTTAAATCTTGAAAAATTATTTTTAGAACAATTAAAAATTTTTCCCCCTATTTTAGTATTAAATATATTACAAAAATTCCAGTTTGAAAACAAAATTTAATTCTCAATTCGGAAAAAATAAAAAAATGATTGATTTCTTGAAAATAAAATATTGATAAGGATTTTTCGTCGATATTGTTTTTTGCAAAATATTTATTTTTTTTGAAATTAAGACATTTCTTTTTCTTCTTTTTTTTGTCTTTTTCTTTATATTTTTCTTTTTTTTTTTGGTAAATAGTTTTCCTACTGTAATCAAAATACATGATGATACAAATCACTTAAAAAGCAAATCGATAGATATTGGACTTTTGATAAAACTATATCAATCGATATAATAATAATTTCTCAAATGGATGATTAATCGCGTGAACATACACACACAAGAAACAGTGATTTCAAGGTGTTTAAATTCTTTCGAGAAAATTACAAGAATATAATATATCAAACGATATCAAAACGACAATAAAATAATAATTGTTTACTAAACAAATTCTTCTTATTGGAAAAAAAAAATTTTTTTTTAGAGTTTTTTTTTAATAAATAATAATAATATTTTTTTAATATATATAATTTTAATAAAAATTAAAAATAATAAATAAATAATAATCGATTCTCAAAAATAATTAATAATAATAATAATAATAATAATAATTCAATTAGGATTTAGATTATAAATTTTTAATAATATTGCAAAATTAAATTGAATTTATAAAAATTTGAAAATTCCGAAAATTCAAAAACAAAATTAAATTTTTATATTTATATAAAATAATACTCTATAAATATTAATATAATAATAATAATAATTAATTAATAATTAATAATAGTATAATTATAAAATAATGGTAATAATAATATTTATTATTATTATTATTCGTCACGTAAATAAATTAAAAATAAATAAATTTATTTAAATTTCAAACGTATTAAATTAGAAATTTTATTATTATTATTATTATTTTATTATTTTATATTTTTTTATATTTTTATATTAATAATATATTATTATATTATTATTTTTATTATTTTATAAAAATAATGAGAAATATTCAAGACTTCGCGTAGAAAAGTAAAAAAAAAAATGGAAAAATTGTTTAACACTGACACAAGCAATTTACATTGGAGACTGATAAGATTTATCAAAAGCTATTTGAAGTAATAAAATTGACCATCGGATTTTATACATATAATAATAATTGACAAATAATAGTGACAATTTAATTTAACTAATAATAATATAATTTTTATAAATAAAATTTTTTTTTCATTTATTAATAAATTATTTAATTATTATTTATTATTATTATTAATTATTATATTTACGAAAAGGTAAATTTGTCGAAAAGGTGGTAAATTATTATTTTTTATATATAAAAAAAATACTCGATAAAAAGAGAATACAAATTGTTTTGTTTCCTCATTTTTTTTTTTTACTTTTTATTTTTTAATTATTTTCTCGTTAATTTGACTTATTATTATCTATTTTTTTTATCGTTAATTTAATTTTATTGGCATCATAAAAATGAAATAAGTTTCATTTTTCTCGTCAAAACGATTTTTTTAAAATCATGAGTACCTGAATTTTTTTTTTATTTTTCTTTTTGTTTTCGGCAGATAATAATAATCTTTAATAACTGAATGATCAGTCATTCATATATTGAGTCGTAAATGAAACTAGATTATCTCTTAAAACATCTTTTATTTTTTTTTTTTCAATATATTGTCAAAACTTCGGAAGCTTAAAAATCGTTCGATTTTGTCAATTGAAAAATTTTTTTTCCTGCTAATTATCTTTTATATTTGTAAATTAAAAAAAAAAAATTAGTTCTTATATTTGCACCTAAAATATTTAAATTATTTCATTTTGAAGAAAAATTAATTTTTATGAATTAAAAAAATTTATTTATTTATTTAAGAGTTAAAAAAAAGTATAAGAAGAAAAAATATGAAAGAGAGAAAATAAAAGTTTCTTTGTAAAAAAAAAAATTTTAATTACTATATTTTTTCAGGACTTAAAAGGAAGAAAAAAAAATGATTCCTCGAAAACGACTGCAGGGATTTTTGTATATTTTGCAAATTCTCTACGTTTTTGGAAATGAAATTAAAGAAACGAAATTTGATAAAAATCAATTGGATTCGTTGAATTATGATAATAATAATAATAATGATTCATATTTGAATTTTTTGACATTTTCGAAACAAGACGAGACAACGCAAATTTCTTTAGATGAAAATATTATCTCCGATGAATTTGACGATGAATTGAAAATCAATCAAATCGAATTGGAAAATGAGGATATTAAATCTCACAAACCTCCAGATGGTGTGTATTCAAAATTTTTTGAAAAAAAAAAATTATATTTGAAATTTAAATTTTCGTTTTCTTAAAATATTTCCTTTTTTTTGTAATAAGATTTTTTTTTTAATTAAAAATTTCCTTTTTAATTAAAATTTTAATTTTTTTTTTAAACTAAAATTTGTGTGTGTTTTTTTTCATTAGATTTTTCAAATTTTTTTCAGTTCCTATGGAGAATTTGACGATAATTAACGTCACTACAGATTCAATAACAATTTCATGGGATGTGAAAGAAGATATTGTTCCATTATATACAATTGAATGGGGCAAAAAAAATTCCAACAATTTTTTATCAAAAACAACAGAGCTTTCTATTTATAAAATTACAAAATTACAATCATGCTCAATTTATATAATTAAAATTTACAAAGGAAAAAAGGATCCCAAAGATGATAAAAAGCCGCATGAGACAAAAATTCTCGAATCTTCAACAAATGCTGCTGGTAAATTATAATTTAATTTTTTTTATTCATTTATTTTTCTTTTCTTTTTTTTTTCTTGAAAATTATTTACTAAAAAAAATTCCTTTTTTCAAAATAAATATTTTTTTGGAAATTTCTCTTTTTTTGACATTAAAAAAAAAAAAAGTGTGGTTTAAAAAATAATTAAAAAAAAAAAATCCATTTTGAATAAAAAAAAATATTTTTACAATTAAATTTTTTTTTTAATTTTCCCAAAAAAATAGTTTCTTTTTACAAAAAAAAACGGGAAACAAAATTTTTTTTCTGACTCTTGATTATCTGATAATATTCGCAGTTATTCCCAATTTTTAATATCAGAGAAATAATAATAATAATAATAATAAAGATATCTGGTTTTAGATAAAGACTCGAAATTTTTCCACAAAGGACATTTAATAATTTTATTATTATTATTATTATATTATACTTAATAAATAATTAAAAAGAAAAGAAAATTTGAAAAAAATTTTGAAATAAAAATTAAATTTTTAAAATTATTAATTAACTATTAAATACCAACTAATGAATTTGAATCTAAAATATTAAATAATTAAAAATAAATAAAATACCTACTGATTTATTTTGAAAAACGAAATTTTTTTTTTTGGAAAATAATTTTCAAAAAAATAAATAAATTAATGTATTGTTAAAATTATTTTTATTTTTGTTTTTTTTTTAGTTCCTAGCGCAGTGGAAAAATTAAGTGTCGAAGCTGGGGAAACTTTTTTAAATATTTCTTGGCTATTGCCATTAAAAAATAGTGAATGTGTGTCAAATTATAGTGTAAAAGTAATTGATGATATGAATTTTGAAAAAATTAACATAACAGCAGACAAACTTTATTATAATGCCGAATATCTTCAACCATGCGCAAAATATATAATTATTGTTGTTGCACAAGGCAAAGAAAATATTGGATTTTCGGAGAAAAGTATTATTGAAAATACAACAAAATCTGTTGGTAAGTTTTTTTTTGGGAGATTTGAAAATTTTTAATTTTTCAATTTTTATTTTCCTAAGAAACTAAATTATTAATAATTTCTAATTAATTATTTATTTAAATTCATTAACTAATTATTAAGTTACTTAATTATTTATTTATTCAATTAAATTTAATTTCAAATCAACTTTGAATAAAAAAATAAATTCAAATTTGTAAAATTTAAATTAAAAAAAAAAAAATGTAAAAATAAATTATTTGTTCTCTTTTTTTTCACAGTTCCTGATAAAGTGTTAAATTTAAATGTAAAAACAAGTGAAACAACGGCAAATATTTCATGGGATTTGCCAAAAAATCATAAATGTATTACACAATATATAGTGGAAATTTTTGACAGTGGAAATAATTTAATTTCACAACAAGGAACAAAAATAAATTCATTTCTTGTTGAAAATCTCATGCCTTGTAGAAAATATAATTTTATTGTTAAAGCAGATGGAGATAGTGGATTATCAGAGGGAGAAATTGTAACCGAATTTACTAAATCCTCAAGTGAGTAAAAAAAATTTTAATTTAATTAATTTAATTAAACAAAAAATTTAATTAAATAAACTTTATTAGATATTAAAAATTTAATTTAATTTGCAAAAAAAATTGGAAATTTTTCCAATTATTTGAAAAAATAGGAAAAGTTATTAATTTAAATTTAATGTGATTTTTTTGCTTTTAAATTACAGAATTTAATGAAGTGAAGAATTTAACTACAATTGTTAAGGAAACTTCTGTCAATATTTCGTGGACATCGTCTGGAAATAATGAATGTGTAATTCCATATTTGATTTTGATATTTAATTCCACTAGTGAAAGAGAAGAAATTGTTTATAATGAAACGACGAAAAATAATTATTTTAATGCAATTAATCTTTTACCCTGTGTAAAATACACAATTGTCGTGAAAGTATTGGAAAATTCCGAATCATCGAAAGAAACAAATGCCACTGTGATTACAAAATTAATCAGTAAGTCAATTTTTCACTAATTATTAATATTATTATTATTATTTTCCCAATTTTTGTAATTAAAAGAAAAGATTTCCCAATTTATAATTTTTTTTCTGTTTTTATTTTATTTAACTAGATTTTTGTATTTCTTTCTATTTTTATTTTTTTATGAACTTTACTTAATAATTAATAAAAACTATTTTTAACAATATAATTATTTTCATTTAATTATTACAAATATTTTTTTCAAATAAATAATAATAAAATTTTTTTTTTGGAAATAATTTTTTGTAAATTTTTTTTTCTTACATTAAAACCAATTTTATTATATTTCGTGAATATTGATTTTATCTTTTTTTTCATCATAGAACCAAGTAAACCGAGAAATTTATCCTACATTCGAACAACGGAGAAAACATTAAAAATTGTATGGTCACCACCTGAAATTGGTGCAAGTTGTGTGAAAGAATATCGAATTACATTAAATACTAATGTTCCTAAATTAGCTGTTCTTACGAATACAACAAATAAAACTGAAATATTATTTGAAAATTTATTTCCCTGCACATCGTATGCATTACAAATTAATGCAGTTGATATTAATAATGGAGATAGTGATTTGGAACGAATTTTAAATACAAAGCCAACATTACCGAGCGGTAAGTTTATTATTTTCAATTAGAAAAAAAAAAAAAATTAAGAATTTAAAAAAAAAACAAACAAAATTATTCTTTTAGTTTTTACAAAATTTGTTTTCAAAATAATATTTTATTCTACTTTTTCAATGACAGGCCTCGAATTTATAAGACTTTTTCCGACTTTTTCTTCAAAAATATACATTTTTCGACTTATTTTAATAAAATGCGACTTTTTTTACATTTAAAAAAAATTTTTTTTAACAAAATACGTTTTTTTTAGTATAAAATGCAAATCATCTTTAGATCTTCTTTATTTGAATTATTTAACAAATTTTTAACTAAAATTCTTCACTAAATTATTTATTTTTAATAATTTTTAATGAAATTCATTACAAATTCAATAATCTTAAACTATTATTCAATTAAAATTTATATGAAATTTAATAATTATTATTTATAATTTAAAGAAAAATCAGCAGATAAAATTAACAAAAATTTTTAATTCAAAATCACTTGAAATTTAATTATTTGCAAAAATTTCAATTTAAAAGGTTCTAAAAATTAATTATTTTAAAAATTTTCCATCTAAAATTTTTTGAAATTCAATTATCTCTAACAATTTGAATTCAAAATCAACTAAAATTCAATTGAATTAAAAATTTCAATTCAAAATAAACTAAAATTTAATTATTTTCCTAAATTTTCTATTGAATTTCAATTATTTTCAAAATTTCCAATTCTAAATTAATTGAAAATCAATTTTTTTCAAAAATTTCAATTCAAAATCAACTAAAATTTAATTATTTGCAAAAATTTCCATTCAAAATCAACTAAAATTTAACAAAAATACAATTATTTTTCAAAATTTCAATTCAAAATAAACTAAAATTCAATTATTTTCCAAAATTTTCTATTAAAATTCAATTATTTTCAAAATTTCCAATTCTAAATTAATTGAAAATCAATTTTTTTCAAAAATTTCAATTCAAAATCAACTAAAATTTAATTATTTTCCAAATTTAAATTCAAAATCAACTAAAATTTAACTAAAATACAATTATTTTTCAAATTTTTAATTAAAATTCAATTATTTAAAAAAATTTCAATTCAAAAACAACTAATTTCAATTATTTTCCAAAATTTCAATTCAAAATAGACTAAAATTCAATTATTTTCTAAAATTTTTAATTTAAATTCAATTATTTTCAAATTTTTCTATTTAAAATTAACTAAAATTCAATTATTTTCCAAAATTTGAATTCAATATCAAGTGAAATTCAATTATTTTAAAAAATTTCAATTCAAAATCCACTAAAATTCAATTATTTTCCAAATTTAAATTCAAAATCCACTAAAATTTAACTAAAATACAATTATTTACCAAAATTTTAATTGAAATTCAATTATTTAAAAATTTTCAATTTAAAATCAACTAATTTCTATTATTTTTCAAAATTTTCAATTAAAATTCAATTATTTTCAAATTTTTCTATATAAAATTAACTAAAATTCAATTATTTTCCAAATATTAAATTCAAAATCAACTAAAATTCAATTATTTTTCAAAACTTCGATTGAATTTCAATTATTTTCCAAAATTTGAATTCAATATCAAGTGAAATTCAATTTTTTGAAAAAAAATTTCATTTAAAATCAATTAAAATTAAAATTCAATTTTTTGAAAATTCAACTGTGTGAAATCATTTTTTTTTTTTCAAAACACAAATTGTTTTTAATTCTATAAAATTTAATTATTCTCTGAAAATTAACATAATCTTTTGAAATTCAATTAATTCTAATAATTCATAATAATGTTCTAGTAGAATATTATTCTTATTACATAATTAATAAAATGAATTTAATATCTAATAACATTAGTTATTTAATGTAAAAATATTTATTAACCAATTAAATTTTGTTAAAAATTGAAAAAATCGACTTTTTCGCCTTTTTTTTCGAATAAATATATAAATATCGACTAAAAAGACTTTTCATGTGTGCCTTAAAGTCAATCCGAGGCCTGCAATGAAGAAAATTCAAAAAAAATTGAATAAATCCAAAAATAGAATTGAGAAAAAAAACATTTTTTTTTTTTTTTTTTTTGAGAAAAAATTGAACAAGAAAACTTTAATAGAAAAAAAGAATAAAATAAAAAAAATTTCTAATAGAATTGAGATGAAAAAAAACATATTTGTTTTTTGTTTGATAAATAATTTTTTTCAATTAATTTTTTTAGTTCATCCAAAGCCAATAAGGGCAAAATCTCCAACATATACAAAAGATTCAATGACACTTTATTGGAATATTGGAAATGAAAATAATTGTACAGTAAAATCAGTTATTGTTCATTGTTACTATAGTGTCAAAGAATTTGAAGGAATTGGCTATAATCCTGTTAATGGAACGGGAAATTCATCATTAATTATTATCGATCATGTACCACGTTATTTTGTTAATGTTGAATTAACAAATTTAACTCCATTTACAACTTATGATTGTAATGCAATTACAATAAATGAAGCGGGAGACAGTATAGCCAGTGATTCTATTAATGTCATAACCGAGGAAGATGGTAAAAATAATTTTATTTATTTTTATTTATAAGAAATAAATTTTTTTTTTTTTTTTTGCCTAAAAAGAGAATATTTAAAAAAAAATTTTGATATTTTTACAAAAAATAAAAATATTTATATAGGAGATAATATAAATATTTTTTTATGGTTTAAAACATTTATTATTTTTTTACAACTATTATTATTATTATTATTATTATTATTATTATTATTATTATTATTATTATTATTATTCAAACAATTTGATAATTTTTCTCTTTTGTATTTTCTTCTTTTTCTTCTATTTTTCAATTTTCAAATTATTAAAAAAATTTTTCGCTTGGTTATTTTTTTTTCTAATTCTTTTGAGATTTCGGTTTTTTGATTTTTTTTTTTTATTATTTAAGAAAGGTTAATTTTATTTTTTTGAAAAATTCTTAAAAAAAGAAAATTTTGGCAATGAATTTAAATGATTTTTTTTTTTTTTTCAATTTTCAAAGTGCCTTCTGCGCCACAACTCAATGTAACTGATGTGACGGATTTGGAATATTCATTTGAATGGATTTTACCGGAATATATACCGGGAAAAATACTAAATTATGAAATTGAATTCATGTGGGATGCATTGTATCCCATACCGGATAAATGTAATTCTTTGAAAAATAATTTGACAATTATCGATGGTTCAATGGTAAATTATACACATCAGAAGGGTTCGCCTTTTTCGCATTATGAGGCGAGAATACGAGCTAAAACAAGAGCTGGTTATGGAAGTTACAGCGAATCAGTATTTTTCACCAGTGAAGCTGGAGGTGAGAAAAAAAATTTTCCCCGACAAAAAAAAAAAAAAAAAAATATTTACAAATACCTTTTTGTAAATAATTTTTTTTATTTATTTACTTTTTTCAAATCGATCGCCAATTTAATTGATATATTAATTTACGTATATAAATTAATTTATTATTTAATTTACTTTTGTTTTCAAATTTTTTAATTTGAAAAATTTAATATTTAATAATTTAATTAAACAAAAATGAATAAATTCTATTTAATATTCTTGAATATAATTATAAAAATTAATTAATTAATTAAAAAATTTAATATTCTAGTTCCATCGAAAGTGACGAATTTTACTTATAAACACGAGGGAAGTAAAAATGATGCTAATATTTTGAGTACAATTTTACAATGGGGTCTACCATGTGAATTAAATGGAATTATTGAATATTTTAATATTTCTGTGCATGGCGTCAAAAATGAATCTATACATAATTTTACACGAATACTCGAAACAGGAAAGGAAATTCATAAAGACGATGTATTTATGGTTGATCTTGAGGAATTGAAACCATCATATTATTATACATTTATATTGACAACAAAAGTGAAAAATGTCACTGAATTAGGAGCTGGCACTACATATTATACAACTTATCCCGCTGGAAGTGAGTTCAATATTTATTTATTTATTACCATTTATTATTTATTAGTATTAATTATATATTATTAATTGAACTAGCAAAATTAAACGCGCGCCAAATTGAGTGTTTAACAGGCCTCGGATTATACGACTTTTTCGACTATTTCCAACTTTTTTTTTCAAAAATACGACTTTTTTCGACTTATTTTAATAAAATGCGACTATTTCGACTTTTTTTTATATTTTTTAAAAAATTTTTTAAAAAAATAAATTTTTTTTTAGTATAAAATGCAGATCTTTTTCATATCTTCTTTATTTCAATTATTTAACAAAAATTCTTCACTAAATTAATTATTTTTAATAATTTTAATGAAATTCATCACAAATTTAATTATTTCAAATTATTTTTCAATTAAAATTTTTATAAAATTTAACAATTGTTTATAATTTAAAAAAATAACAAATAAAATTACCAAACAATTTTAATTCAAAATCAAATAAAATTCAATTATTTTCAAAATTTTCAAATCAAAATCCACTAAAATTCAATTATTTTCCAAATTTAAATTCGAAAACCCACTAAAATTTAACTAAAATACAATTATTTACCAAAATTTTAATTGAAATTCAATTATTTAAAAATTTTCAATTTAAAATCAACTAATTTCAATTATTTTTCAAAATTTTCAATTAAAATTCAATTATTTTCAAATTTTTCTATTTAAAATTAACTAAAATTCAATTATTTTTCAAAACTCCGTTTCAAATTCAATTATTTTCCAAAATTTGAATTCAATATCAAGTGAAATTCAATTATTTTAAAAAATTTCAATTCAAAATAAACTAAAATTCAATTATTACAAGAAATTTTAATTCAAAATCAATTAAAATTCAATAATTATCAAAAATTTTCAATTTAAAATTTAATTATTTACCAAGTTTTCAATTTAAAATGAAATAAAATTCGATTATTTTCTAAAATTTCTATTCAAAATGAATTATTTAAATTTTCAATCAAAAATGAACTTAAATTAAATTATTATCCAAAATTTCAATTAAAATTCAATTATTTTCAAATTTTTCTATTTAAAATTAACTAAAATTCAATTATTTTTCGAAACTCCTTTTCAAATTCAATTATTTTCCAAAATTTTAATTCAATATCAAGTGAAATTCAATTATTTCCCAAAATTTTCAATTCAAAATGAACTAAAATTCAATTATTACAAGAAATTTTAATTCAAAATCAATTAAAAATCCAGTAATTATCCAAAATTTTCAATTTAAAATTTAATTATTTACCAAGTTTTCAATTTAAAATGAAATAAAATTCGATTATTTTCTAAAATTTTTATTCAAAACTAATTATTTAAATTTTCAATCAAAAATGAACTTAAATTAAATTATTATCAAAAAATTTCAATTAAAATTCAATTATTTCCCAAAATTTTCAATTCAAAATGAACTAAAATTCAATTATTACAAGAAATTTTAATTCAAAATCAATTAAATATCCAATAATTATCCAAAATTTTCAATTTAAAATTTAATTATTTACCAAGTTTTTAATTTAAAATGAAATAAAATTTAATTATTCTCAAAAATTTGAATTCAAAATTAATTGAATTTTCAATAATTTGAATTTGAAAGCATCTAAAATTTTCCATAGAAAATTTTTTTTTTTGAAATTTAATAATTTCAATTATAACTTTAACGAAATTTTATTATTTTTAACTATTTTTGTAATATTCTTTGAAAATTCAACTATCTGAAATCATTTTTCAATTAAAAATGGTTTTCAAAATTATGGTATTTTTGTCCGCAATTTCTAAAAAAAAATTTTTTCTGACTTTTTTCAAAAATACGACTTTTGTCGACTTATTTTAATAAAATGCGACATGTAGATCTTCTTCAGATCTTCTCCAATTCAATTATTTAACAAATTTCGAACTAAAATGATTCTTCACTAAATTAATTATTTTTAATAATTTTAATTAAATACATCACAAATTCAATTATATCAGAATTATTTTTCAATTAAAATTTTTATGAAATTTAACAATTGTTTATAATTAAAAAAAAAAAATATCACAATAAAATTGAATTATTTTTTAAAAATTTCAATTCAAAATAAACTAAAATTCAATTATTACCCGAAATTTTAATTCAAAATCAATTAAAATTCAATAATTATCCAAAATTTTCAATTTAAAATTTAATTATTTACCAAGTTTTCAATTTAAAATGAAATAAAATTCAATTATTTTCTAAAATTTCTATTCAAAATTAATTATCCAAATTTTCAATCAAAAATGAACTTAAATTAAATTATTATCCAAAATTTCAATTAAAATTCAATAATTTCCCAAAATTTTCATTTCAAAATGAACTGAAATTCAATTATTTTCCAAATTTAAAATCAAATAAAATTTAATTATTCTCAAAAATTTGAATTCAAAATTAATTGAATTTTCAATAATTTGAATTTAAAAGCATCTAAAATTTAATTATTTCTAAAATTTTCCATCGAAATTTTTTTTTTTTTTTGAAATTTAATAATTTCAATTATAACTCTAAGGAAGTTCAATTATTTTTAACTATTTTAATAATATTCTTTGAAATTTCAACTATCTGAAACCATTTTTCAATTAAAAATGATTTTCAAATTATTGTATTTTGTCCGCATTTTCTAATAAATTTTTAGTGAAATCATTTAAAATTTTAATTACAAAACACTTAAAGTTTCAATTAATTTCAAAAATCTCAATTTTAAATCTTTGAAAATTCAATTAAATTTAAAAAATATTTTCCAAAAATTGTTTGATAAATTTTTTTTAGTTCTGTAAAATTTATAAAATTGTTTGAAAATTAACAATATCTTTTGAAATTTAATTATTTCTAAAAATTTCAACTTTAACCCTTTCGAAAAGGAGTATTATTAAAAACAAAAATTTTTTATTTAAAAATCTGTAAAATATTTTTGTTAAAATAAAAAACAAATCCACTTTTTTTTGGAATATAAATCGACTAAAACGACTTTTTTTGTCTTTAAGTTGATTCGAGGCCTGTGTTTTTATAATTAATATTTAATAGGTATTCGTTGGCCTCTGGTACTTTAAAAATTAATTTTGAAAAATAAATTTTTTTCAAATTACTATCTTGTACGAAATTTCCTGGCGCATCTTTTTTCTCATCATAAATTTTTTGTATTTGTATCCAATTTTTGAATTAATATACAAGTTTAAAAAAAATTTCGTTGGTAAACGTTGTGTACTTCAGCTTCGTGAATTGAATTTTCGAATTTGGAATTTTAAAGAAACTTATTCCGAAAGGAAACACAATTATACAATTTTGGCAAAAATGAGAAAAAGAATTGTCAAAATTTGAGACGTCATAAGATTACTATTCAAAAAAAAACACGTGAAATTAGAAAAGGCCAACTTCAAGTTAGGACAGAAGGACAGACCAAGCATTTTATTATTATATAATAATTCTAAAATTTAATTAAATAATAAATATTTAGAAATTATTTTTTGTCTAAATTAAATTAAATTGGTATTACTTGTTATTTTTTTAATTAAAATATTTTCAATTTCCTTTTCTTTTTTTTTCTTTTTTTGTAGATTTATCCAATTACGAGAAATGCAATATGTATTTTATTATTATATAATAATTATCAATTTTTAAATTTGTAAAAAATTTTTATTTTTAATTTGACGATAAAAAAACAAATTTCTCCTCTTTCAGTACCAGATCAACCGGGTGTTGAGTATGTAAAAATGTTAACAATTGATCCACAAAAAGCAATAAGAACAACAACTTCGGCAACAGTTTTATTGCCACTATTTCCAATGACAAATGGAAATATTAAATATTATGCTGTTATGGTGTCAACGACGGGAAATAATAAAGGATCAAGAACACGTTATGAATTAAAGGGCAATGAATGGCCAAATTCATCATGTTGGCAAGAATCAATGGTTAAGGATTTTTCAATTCCATATCAGGCGACAAGTCCTCAATGGAATCCATTTCGTAAGTAATTGTTTTCTTTCTTTTATTTTTTAATACAAAAATTAAATTCGTAAGTAATTGTTTTCTTTCTTTTATTTTTTAATACAAAAATTAAATTAAAAAATTAAATAATTACTAACGAAAAAAAAATTCAGTTACTAAATTTTTTTTGTATAATAATTAGATAATATTATTATTATTATTATTAATTAGTCCATTTCTTTCGGTTTATTTATTATTTTATTATTAGTATATTTTTTTTTATTTTTATTATTATTAAATTATTATTATTACTAATATTAGAGAGGATTAATTTTAATTTTCTTTTTTTTTTTTTTATTTAGCAAGTTATGTGATTGATTATGGTCACATAAAAGCAGTGAAATTTGTTCTTGGACAGGACACGGATTGTCAAGAACTTTCAGTTAATACGGACTCGAGACTTTATTGCAATGGTCCCCTGAAGCCAGGGACATTTTATGATGTTCGAATGAGAGCATTTACTGATGGCGGTTATTCGGATTCTCCTATTTTTGTTGTCAAAACCAGTGAGTTTCGATTAACATTAAAAAAAAAATATCTTTTTAATAATCTACAAAATTTTAATATTGCTACCAGTTCAATTATTAATTATGAATACAATTTTTAGATTTTTTACTATTAATATTTTTTTCATTATTAAAATTGTTATTAATTTATTATTATTACTTTTATTTTTATAATTGTTACTATTAATATATTAATATTTTTTTAATTATATAATTGTTACTATTTTATTATTATTATTATTATTAATTGTTTATTATTATTTTTGATAACTATTATTTTATTATTTAAATTTTATATGATAATTAAACAAATAATTATAATCGTAAAAATAATAATAAAATAGAAGAAAAAAATAAAAAGAATAAAATAAAATAATAATAAAAATAGAATAATAATAATAATTAATAATTATTAGTAATTTGTTTCTTAGTTTAAAATTTCTGTTTTTTTCCATTTTGTTGCAATTTTTTCGTTTTTTTTCTCTATAAATTTCTATTTACAATGAAAAATTGAATTAATATTTTAAAAAAAAACAACAAAATTAATTTAAGGTAAAATTTTTTTTTACAGACGCTGAATTAAATATTCCGATAATAATTGGCATTGTGATTGGAATCATGGTACTTGGAATTTTAACGACAATGATGTTGTTAGTTAGAAAATGTTCTCTACACGCGTAAGTATATAATTAAATTTATAATTTAATATATTTTTTTTTTCTAAAAAAAAAAAATACTCAAACCAAATTTTATTTTCAACACAAAAAAAATACTTTTCGTTTATTTATCTTTCTTTTCAATATTATTTTTCTCACATATTTTCCATTCCAAAAAAATATACGAGTAAAAATAATTCCACTTTTGGGGCAAAAAAAGGGATTTTTCAAATTTTACTTTTGTCTTTTTCCTTTTTAATTTTCGTTTCAAAGAAATATAATGAAAAAAAAGTAAATTCGAATAAAATACAAAAAATAAATTTCTTTTAGCTTCGCTTTTTGTGAAAAAAAAATTAAAATTTTAGTAAAAATAATAATAATAATAATAATAGTAAAATTCATAATAAAAATAATAATAATAGTAAAAAATTAATAATAAAAATATTAATAATAGTAAAAACTAATTAAAAGTCAGAAAATGAAAAAAAATTTGTTTTTCTAAAAAAAAAGTGAGAAAAAAAATTTGATTTTTTTTTTTAAGACAAAATTTTGCTACGCGCGATAAAATTCTCCGTAACGAAAAGAAAAAAAAAAGAGATAAGAGAGCGAGATTTCATGACAAATCTCATGTAAGGATCTCCGGCAAGTATAAAATCAGGTGTAAGTGTACCTTCTCCTATATACACTTATAGGAAATAATCAATATTTGTCCTGTGACTCAGAGACGAAGAATAACTATATAGACTTCTAAGACAAGGCCATTCAATATATATATGTAATGCATCAAGTGTCATACGCAATTTAAAAATGTATGCGTTTAGTTGACGACAAACTGTTTATTGGTTTGCGGCCTGGGCTCTTTTTGCTCTTTTTTTTTACACGTACACAAATATAAACCGCATCTCAAAACGAATACTATATATATATATATATATATCTCACTCGGAAAATAATTCTTACACTTATATTCTATATAATATTTCTAAAAGAGCGTTTTATTTTTAAGCATGGATATTTTTAAACACACAAGAAGAAGGTGAATAGAGCATTCAAAAAAGAAGAGAAAGAGAGTAGTCTTTTTTTTGAGAGAGAGAAAATGATAGTATTATTGATTCGAAAAAGTGATTATCGATATATTTTTTTTTGGTGAAAAATTAAAAATTTAATGAAATAAAAAATGAATTCTCATTTTCGGAATCAAAAGACGTTCGCTAATTTTTTCTCCAAGTGCGTGTATTTTTAGTATTAAAATTTCATTTACGTTTTTATAATTTTCACGTTTTTTTTTGTTTTTTATTTTCTTTATTTATTTTATTTTATTTATTTTATTTTATTTTATTTATTTTTTTGCATTTTAGTTCGAATTTTCATTCTTCGCGTATTTTACGTTTCAAATGATTTTTGTAATCGAGTGTGTGTGTCATCATTTTTGCGTTTTCATCGATTCATTAATATGAAAAAAGTAAATTTTTGTTTTTTTTTTCTATTCCTATTTTTATTTCATTTTTACGTTTCATTTGATTTTTGGAAAATTTTTTCCCTAATTTAATTTTTGAGTTTTTTTTTGTTTTTTTTTCCTTTTTTTGTGTTTGAATCTTTTTTTCTGTGCTTTGATTTTTAATTATTTCTCCCTCTTTTTTTTTACTGTGTATAATTTTCATTATTTTTATTTAGCAAAAAAGTAAAATTTAATTGCTTTTTATTTAGCAAAAAAAATTTCACTATTTCTTTTTTTTTTAGTAAAAAAGTAAAATTTCGCTATTTTCTTTTTTTTAGTAAAAAATTTCGCTGGTAATTTAATTAGTCTTTTTTTTAAGTAAAAAATTTTAAATTTCGCTATTTTCTTTTTTTTAGTAAAAAATTTCACTGGTAATTTAATTAGTTTTTATTTTTAAGTAAAAAATTTGAAATTTCGATAGCAATTTAATTAATTGAAAAAAAAAAATAATTTTTTTTTGCAGTGTTCTCCGACGATTTTTGCATTCGGATTTGCCGGGATCTCCGGTACCAACGCCATTTACGAGGAGAAAATTTATCAGTCATTGTCAGCAACTCGCTGACAATCCTGGTAAACTCAGCTGTGAATTTCAGTTACTACAAACTTTAAGTTTGGACCTTCAAATGCCAACTAACGCCGCATGTCTTCAGGCAAACAGAAAGAAAAATCGTTATTCCGACATTTTACCCTGTAATTATTATTGTCAATTTATTTTACATTATTACTTTTATTTATTTTTCTTCATTTTAATATCAAATTTTCTTATTTATTTGAATTTTTATTAATTAGAATTTTAATTTTATCCGAATATTATTTATTTAAATTTTTAATAATTAGAATTTTATTTATCCGAATAGTATTTAATATAATTTTATTTATTTGAATTTTATTTATTGCAATTTTCATTAATTAGAATTTAATTTATTATAATTTTGTTTTTATTCGAATTTTATTTATTACAATTTTTATTAATTAGAATTTAATTTATTATAATTTTGTTTTTATTCGAATTTCATTTATTATAAATTTCTATTGATTAGAATTTCCTTTTTTGAAGAATTTTTTTTGTTTATTTAGAGGTAGAATTTTATTTATGAAATTTCTATTTATTATTAATTAAAATTAAATTTCATTATTTGCAGATGATTTTTCCCGAGTGAAATTAGATGTGATTGATAATGATCCAAACACGGATTATATTAACGCTTCTTTTATTACCGTAAGTAAAATTTTTTCTCATTTTTGAAAAAAATAATAATAATAATAAATAAATAAATAATAATAAAAATAATAATAATAATAATAATAATAACAATACCTAATAATTATAAAATAAAAAATAAAATTGTCAGAATTAAAAATTCTCAAAAAAAAAATAAAAAGTATTTTTTTTTCAAAAAGAATTTTGTTTTAAATTATTTTTTTATTTCCATTTATTTATATTGAGATAAATAAATACAAATAAAAAAAAAATTATTACTTTCTTTTACATAAAAAAAAAAATAATACAAAATTTTCCGAATTTTTGAGAAAAAAAAGAATCATTCTGAAAGAAAAATAGAAATTTTACTTTTTTTTTGTCAAAAAATATTAAATTCAGTAAAGATATAAAAAAATATTTTAATTTTTGTTTTCAGGGCTATTCCGGTGAAGATGAATATATTGCATGTCAGGGTCCAAAGGAAGAGACAACATATGATTTTTGGCGAATGATTGATCAATATGATGTGAAAATAATTATAATGTTGACTCAACTTTTTGAAAAAGGAAAGGTGAGTAATAATTTTTTTTTTACAAAGAAATTATAATTTAGTTTTATCTAATTTTAAATTACTCATTTTTTTTTTTAAAGATAAAAATCTATTTATGATATTCGAGTCAATAAATTACTTATCAGCGGAATTTAATTTAATTAATTAATTTTATTTTTTTTATTGTTTCCAGGAAAAATGTCATCAATATTTTCCAACAATTCGTGAAACTTTCACGTATGAAAAAATGTCAATTCGCTGCACAAGTGAATTAGATTTTCGCACTTGTACCCAAAGAACGTTGGTTTTGCAAAAGGTAGGTTTCGTTTATTTTCAAAATTATGTCAATTAATTAATAGATAATAATTATTATTAATTAATAGAAATAATAATAATAATAATAATAATGGAAATAATAGAAATAATAATAATAATAATAATAATGGAAATAATAATAATATGTTAAGTATTTTTGGAACTGTCTAAAATTTTAATTCAATTTAAAAATAATAATAAAATATTTTTAGTTAATTAATAATAAAAAAATTTTTTTAAAGAATTTCTTTATTAGTTAATTAATAATTCGGAAAAAGTAAATAAATAATCGAATTAATTGCAGGACGAGCAAAAAAGAAGTATAATGCATATGCATTTTAAAGATTGGCCAGATCACGATGTACCTGAGGATTTTGATCCAATGATTAATTTTTGTCAAATAATGCGTCGGCACATTACGGCCAATAAGGGACACGTTGTAATTCACTGCAGGTATACATATATATATTATATTAATTTTCTAGGTATAGTGATAATTTAAAAATAAAATCTGTCTAATGAATTTTCAATTAAATTCTATTTGAGCTATGAAATTATTTTCGTTCGCTGCTTTTATCAAAATAATAATTTAAATAAAAAAATATCACTAACCTTTGCCTGCAACTAATGATAAAAAGTTTTGCTGGACAAATTGCGCGATTTCAAAAATAAAAAAAAAAAAATTATCGAAACACTCCAGAATTTAAATTTAATTTTTAAATTAAAAAAAAAACAATGGACTTTTTTTTTATAAAGATTTAAACGATCGCCGCGATTTTTTTTTATATAAATAATATTTCACTGATTGAAATAATTATTTTTTTGGGAATTTTCAAATTTTTAATGCAAAATGTGTTTAATTAATTAATTATTAATTTTTCAATTAAAATGTGAAAAAATAATTTTTCTTTTATTTTCCAGCGCTGGAATTGGAAGGACCGGAACATTAATAACAATTGATATGCTTTTACAAAGTATGAGAGATAATAGAAAATTGGATGTTTTTGGAACAGTTTATCGATTGCGAAGACATCGATTGAATATGGTTCAAAGAGAGGTGAGAAAAAAAATGTTTTTTTTTTTTTTTTGAGGACAAAAAAAAAAGAAAAGTAAAGAATTAAAAAATATTTTTTTATTTTCAGAGTCAATACGCTTATATTTATAATTGCGTACGACAAGTACTTAAAAATCCCTACATTCTTAAAAATTGTAAGTAAATTTTTTTTTGGAAAAATTAATTTATTTTTAAATTTAATTAAGAATTTTTAATTTTAATTATTGAAAAATTTTAAACTTTATTTTTTTTTCTTACAGATAAACCCCCGCCAATGGATTTAATTAATAAAAATAGTAAGAAGAAAAAAGATTCTGCTAATTCGAGTCTCAGATTAGTCAACAGTTTAGATTGTAGGTTTTATTTTTTAATTTTTCGTTTCGCAAAAAAAAAAAAAAAGAAAAAGAAAAATCCCGTTAATTGGGAAATTTTTTTTAAAAATTAATTATCATTTCAGGGAGGAAAGATAGCATCTCACTTTCGGCTGATTCAATGGAGCCAATGTATCAATCATCTCCGTCTTCAACGCTCGATACTCCAAAAAGTAATGGTCATCACATTGAAGGTAATTAATTAATTAACAAATTAATTAAGTGACAATTTACTTAATTATCAAATTAATTGACAATTTAATTAATTATCAAATTAATACAATTCTATTTAAAAAAAAAAGTTCCGAATATAGAAACTTTCTCCCATTTTTTTTTTTTAATTTTTATTTCTATAAACAAAATTTTGTTTTTATAAAAAATTAGTTTTTTGTATACAAAATTTGTAAACAAAAAATTTTGTTTCTTTAATAAATATATTTTTTTTTGTAAAATAATTTCATTTCCACAAAAAATATTGTTTCTTTAAAAATATATTTTTTTTTTAAATTTGTTTTCTATATTTCTCTTATTTTTTCTTTATTTAATATTTTCTATTTCTCTTTTAGTTTACAAAAAAATATAATATTTTTCAGGTCTCAGATGCAGTAAATCAATGAGTGCTTTAGATCCAAAAATTCTAGAAACTCGCGTCGGTGAGTTATTAAATTTTTTTTGTTATTATTATTTTTAATGAAAGAAAAAGTGAAAATAATTTTCGTATAAAAAGAAAACATTGTTTAAAGTTTAAAAAAAAATTATTAATTAATTTTCTTTTCTAGTTAAAACAAGTAGCCAGGGATATGTGACTTATGAATCGATAAAAAATTCATCTTTTGGCTCAAGCAATGCAAGTTTAAGCGCAAGCGATTTACAAGGATCACGAAAATCAATTTACGAAAATGTTCGTCCTCTCTTTCGATCAAAATCAGATCAATTGCTCGATGTCAATGATGTTTTTATGAGTGGGATAAATTATTACGAAGCCAAAGAAGGTAATTTTAATTTTAATATTGCAAAAAGAATTAATATATTAATTAATAATTAATTCTCTTTTTTTCATTTTCTGAAAAATTCAAAAACTTATTTCCTCAAAAAAAAAAAAGTTTTTTTCAATTTATAAAGTATAAATTAAATAAAATAAAATATTTTTTTATCATAATTTAAAAATTTTTTTGTTCCAGAAAATTTGGAAAAAGATACATCTCTCTAAAAAAATAATTTCATGAACTTGAAAGAAGCGACATTTTTTGTGATAAAGTCTCGAGCTGAACGTGTTATCAGTAATAAATGTGATTATAAATCAATAATCATCGCATGACTCTCAAGAAAGAAAGAAAGAAAGAAAAAAAATTTACCAAAGCAATATTTTCCTTTTTCTTTCTTTCTTGAAAATTTCAAAATAGAACAAATTTTGTAAAGTAACAAAAAAATGCTGATGATTATGACTTAATTTAATCACAAAAAAAGGCTGTTAATAATAGGAAATAAAATAAAAAATTTGTAAATATAGTTAATTATTAAAACGATATTCGTGTAGAAAATTTGTATAAATGAAAAGAGAAAATGTATTTTTTTTGTAAGTTTATAGTTATAAGTAAAATCTACTTAAAAATGAAAAAAAATCAATCGCATTTGTATATATTGAATTATCATTATTAATCATGACCAACAAAAATTATTGATCATTTTTTTTTTGTCAACGAGTACAAATCACTCTCTTTTAGATTCATATAGAATAATAATTATTATTTCGTAGTAATTATTAATAATTATGTTATATATATACAAAAATAATTAATTTATTAAATTAATTAATTTTGAAAATTTATTAATATTTATTTATTAATAATTATATTTGCATAATAAATAATAATATTGAACTATTATTATTATTAATTAATGTTATTTCGTATTAAAAAAGAGAAACGCAACAATAAATTAATATCGATATTTTGTAGAATAATCTTTTGGTGAAACTACTAAACCTCGTCCTTTTCTTGCGCCACGATATACTGTCTCAATAATGTCAATCATTTCCTGTTTATCCTCCAGTGTCCAATTTATTTTATTATTATTGCCAGTGCCAAGATCAATCATAATGTGTTTATTGCGAAAGAAAAACATCACTGTACATGGATCGTATAATTCGTACATTTTATTAAAATCCGGCACCTCAGTGATGTCAACTAAATAAATGACGGCAAAATTTTTCACCTTCTCAGCAATATTGTAAAGTACCTCGTCCATTTTCATGCACATTGGATCCCAATCGTGACCAAATCGAATCACCTATTTTTTTTTTTAGAAAATTGTTTTGTTATCGAAAAAGTAATTTACTTATTTTATTTAATTTTATTATTTATTTATTTATTATATTTAATAATTTAATAAATAAAACAAAAATATTTATTTATTTATTATATTTAATAATTTAATAAATAAAACAAAAATATTTATTTATTTAATTATTTATTATATTATTTAATTATTACTATAATCAGGCCTCGGATTATACGACTTTTTTCGACTTATTTTAATAAAATGCGACTTTTTCGACTTTTTTTTACATTTAAAAAAAAAAAATTTTTAAGAAAATACGTTTTTTTTGGTATACAATGCAGATCTTCTTTATTTCAATTATTTAACAAATTTTTAACTAAAATTCTTCACTAATTTAATTATTTTTTTTAATAATTTTAACTAAAATTCTTCACAAATTTAATTATCTTAAAACTATTTTTCAATGAAAATTTTTATGAAATTTAATAATTGTTTATAATTTCAAAAAAAAAAATTAGCAAATAAAATTACCAAAAAAATTTGTAATTCAAAATCACTTGAAATTTAATTATTTGCAAAAATTTCCATTATTTTTAATTGATTTATATTCTTTGAAAATTCAATTATCTGAAAGCATTTTTTAATTAAAAACTTTTGGAATTCAATTTTTTTTTTTATGTGATCAAATCCTTTTATTAGTATTAAAAATAAATTTGTTTTAAAATATCAATTTTTTACTTGCACATAAAATTATATTAATTCTTAAATTCAAATCCTTTTATTAGTAGGTATTAAAAATAAATTTGTTTTAAAATATCAATTTTTTTGCTTACATAAAATTATATTAATTTTTAAATCTTAAAAAAAATGTAATTCCATTGCTAAAAAATATTTATTTAATTTTAATTTACAAAATTAATGTTTTTATTAAACTACTTAGCTAAATTAATTTATTAACTTTATTTATTTTAATATTTTTAATTACTATTATTTTTAATGATTTATATTCTTTGAAAATTCAATTATCTGAAAGCATTTTTCAATTAAAAACTTTTGGAATTCATTTTTTTTTTTTTAAGTTATTTCTAATAAATTCTTCATCAACAGAAATTACTAAAAATTGCTTTTATTGTTATTGTCTGAAATTTAACAAAAATCTTGTTGAAATTCAATTATTTTCAAAAATTTCAATTTAAAAACTTCTAAAATTTAATTATTTCCAAAATTTTTCATCTAAAATTTTTTGAATTTTAATAATTTCAATTATAATTCTCGTGAAATTCAATTATTTTATTTTTATTAATATTCTTCGAAAAATCCAACTATCTGAAACCATTTTTCACTTAAAAATAGTTTTTTTCAAATTATTGTATTTTTGATTGCAATTTTTAATAAATTTTTTTGCTAACAGAAATCATTAAAAAAAAAATTCAAATTAAAAATCACTTGAAGTTTAATTAATATTTCAAAAATCAAAATTGTAAATCTTTTGAAAATTCAATTACTTTTAAAAAATGTTATCTAAAAAATTATTTTATAAATTATTTTAAATTAAAAATTAAAATTAATTATTTAAAAAAATTTTTTTCCTTTTTGAAATTCAATTAACGAAGCTGAAGTACGCAACGTTTATGATAAACGATTTTTAAAGTAATAATTTTTAAAATGAAGAATTTTATAATTTTTTGCCTAAAAAATATTTTTTTATAATTTGTTGATTAATGAAAACTACAAGAAATATTTTTTAGGCAAAGAATTATAGAATTTTTCATTTTAAAAATTATTTCTTTAAAAATCGTTTGTCATAAACGTTGCGTATTTAAGCTTCGTATTCAATTATTTCTAAAAATTTCAACTTCAATTCTTTCAAAATTATTATTTAAACAAAAATTTTTATTTAAAATTCTGTAAAACTTGATTTATTGCCTGAAATTTTTTTTACCATCAAAACTAAAAACTATGACAAAATTTTTAATTCGAATAAATTGCTTAAATCAGGACTTGAAAAAATTATAAAAATAGAACTTTACGAAATTTTGTTTTTTTTAAATTTGTTCTAAATAAAATTTTGAAATTTTGTCTTTTAGTTCGATTATGAAATGAAAATAAATTTTCTTAATAATATTTTTATAGAATTACTCTAAATACAGAATTAATAAAATGAATTTAATTATCTAATAATATTAGTTATTTAAAGTAAAATATTCATTAACCAATTAAATTTTGTTAAAAAAATCGACTTTTTCAACTTCTTTCGTAAGAAAAATCGACTTTTTTGTGCCTTTTAAAGTCGATCCGAGGCCTGTAATATTATTTATTTAAAAAATAAACCAAAAAAAGTTAACATTTTTTTACAACAAAAAAATTTGCCTTCAATTTCAACTAATTGTAAATTTAATTTTCATATTATTATTTAAAAAAAGTATATTTATTTTCGATATCTATACGATTTCTTTTTACCAAAAGTATAAAAGATGAGTTAAATATAAAAGTAAATATTTTTGTCAATATTTAATAAAGCAAAAATAAATATAGTATTGAATTTATTGTAATTGAAAATTTGTATTTTTAGAAAAACATAAAAAAAACAATTGAATTTTGTTTATATAGTTTACGTTTACGAATTTTATAGGTTAGGTTTTACAAAATAAACTCACGACAACTCGATCCTCCTCGGACAAAATAGCCTGATCTACCTGCCAGCCATTATGAAGATGTGATAACATATACGACATTTTTGCTCTTTTTTAAATAATCACGTTTTAGAAATAATAAATTAACAAAAATATGAAACGTTTACGTTTTGTTTTCGTTTCTAAACAGCTGATTTTCCTAACTATCACACTGCCCTCTACAACTATTTTTGACAGCTCTTGATTGGTAAAACAGATTTGCACATTGCGGTTTAATTTCCCCTTTTTATTATATTAACTTTATTATTTGCGATATATCAGGAAAAAAAGATTTCTCTATTTTTCTAAAGGTGAGTTATAAAAGTAAATATTTTATCAATATTTAATTAAAGTATTTAATTTCCTAATATACAATTATAATTCCCTGAACTTGTAGTTTAGTAAAAGTTGACATAACCTTCAAGGTCAGAATCACTTTGTAAGATGATGATATGTAATTAAATTTTATAAATGATTGTTTCATCATTTATTCGCGTTCTTTTGATTTTATGTATATACATAATTATTATATTGTATTAAAAATCGAATTATTTGAGAATTGAGGTTAGGTTATTTAAATTTAATGAAAGATTGTATGCGTGTAAATTGAGAGGAAGTTTCTTGTTATAGCTATTTTATATATTATTATTATTGCGTGATATTTGACACGTGTTTATTCAATTACTAAATGATTATTATTTGTCATGATAAAAGAGTTAAGCAATGATTCAGTAAATGACTTGCGATTTGTTTATTTATTCATCTAATATCGTCAAAAAACAAATCGAAATTTTTGTAAATTTTACCTTTTTTTTTTCATACAAAGTTAAAATAATTTTTTTTCACACACGATTATTTATTTATTTTTATTAATTTATTATTATAATTTATTATTATAATTTATTATAACATTTAATATTTATTATTATAATTAATGTGTAAAAAAATTAATTTAATTAAATATTTTTATTTATTTCATTATTTATTTATTATTATTATTATTATTATTATTATATTATATTTTGCTGTTATTTGTTTATTTATTTAATTTATTAATTTATGTAAATTACCCATTAATTGAAAATTTTTTTGAAATTAAATAAAATTTGCCGAACAAAAAAATTGAAAAATTTTCCTTTTTTAAAAATTATATATATTTATGCGCTTTTGTAAATAAAAATTTGTGCAATTTGTATATAAAGATTAAATTGCTCAAACAATGTTAACTGAATGATTAAGAAAAAAAATTGTTGCTTATCATTTTTTAAATAAAAAAGAAAAGAAAAGAAAAAATTTTTCCCTATTCTTTTGATTCAGTGTTCTGTGGAAAGTTTGAAGAGAGAAATGAGTGCAACTTATTTAAAATCTTTAAATAATGAGAAGCTTAGGGAATTTCTCGATTCATTCGACACCGTCTTAACAGATTGCGATGGTAATTATTTTTTTTTCAAATTAAAATTTTTTCTAAAAAAAAAAATTATGTATATATAATTATAATGGAAATTTTAATTTTTATAATATATAATTTCTATTTATATAGGAATTTTTAAATTTATAAATAATAAAATTGTAATTATTTATTTTTTAAATTAAAATTATTCTATTTAATATTTTTTAATTAGAAATAATTAAAATTATTCCACTTAATATTTTTTTAATTAGAAATAATTAAAATTATTCCATTAAAATTTTTTAATTAGAAATAATTAAAATTATTCCATTTAATATTTTTTAATTAGAAATAATTAAAATTATTCCATTTAATATTTTTTAATTAGAAATAATTAAAATTATTTAATTAAGTAATTTATAAAAATTATTTAGTTAAATAATTTATAAAAATTATTTAGTTAATTAATTTATGAAAAATTATATAATTAATTACCTAATTTAAATTTATTAAAATTATTTAATTTGTCCATTTGTATATTTATAAATTTAAAATAAAAATTAAATTTTTACTAATTATTATTATTTATACAAATTTAAAAATTATATTTGATAGAATTTTTAATAAAATTTTTGATTTCTTTTTGTTATTAAAAAAAATAAAGGAGTTCTCTGGATACATTTAACAAAATTGCATAATGCCTCGGAAGTAATGAACACTTTCCGGGATGTTGGAAAACGTGTTTTTTACGTGACAAATAACAGTACAAAAACAAGAAAAGAATTTGCGGCAAAATGTGACAATATGAATTTTATTGCCCAAGAGGAAGATATTCTTTGTACTGCACAATTGGTTGCACGTTATGTCAAGGATCTCGAATTAAAGGGAAAAATTTACGTTGTTGGAAGTGAAGGTAAAAAAAAAATTTTTAATCCACAAAATGAAAAAAATGAGAAAAAATTACAAAAAAAAGTAATTATAATTCTCAATTTACAAAAATTAATTACAATTTTAAAACAGTAATTTAAAAAATTATAATTTACATTAATTTTAGAAATTATAATTTTATTTGCAGTAATTTTAAAAAAATAATTATAATTTTATTACAGTAATTAAAAAAAAATTATAATTTCATTAATTAATTTTAGAAATTATAATTTTATTTGCAGTAATTTAAAAAAAATTATAATAATTTACATTAATTTTAGAAATTATAATTTTATTTGCAGTAATTTTAAAAAAATAATTATAATTTTAATACAGTAATTAAAAAAATTATAATTTTATTACATTAATTTTAAAAATTATAATTTTATTTGCAGTAATTTAAAAAAAATTATAATTTTATTACAGTATTTAAAAAAATTATAATTTTATTAATTAATTTAAAAATAAGGTAATTTTTTTTTTATGTTTATCCAGCAATTGGAAAAGAATTAAAGAGCATTGGTATCGAAAGTTTTGGCTGGGGTTCCGATTCTCTCAATTGTTTATCGGATATTTTGAATATTAAAACCGAACCGAATGTCGATGCAGTTATTGTTGGATTTGATGAGCACATAAGTTATCCAAAAATGGCAAAAGCAGCGACTTATTTGAGAAATGAAAAAATTCACTTTATCGGTACAAATACCGACGAGAATTTTCCATCCGAAACAATTGTTTGTCCTGGTAAAAAATTATCACTATCACTTTCCCAAAAAAAAGAAAATTTTATTCAAATAACTTTTAAATGAAAAAAAAAAAAAACTAGAAGAATTTATTTGAATGGAAATTTTTCTTTCCGAAAAATGATTTTTGTTTTTTTTTTTTTCCAGGAACTGGAGCAATTATCAAAGCAATTGAAACTTGTTCGGGAAGAAAAGCGACTGTTATTGGAAAACCAGAGACATATATGAGTAGTGTAATTAAAAAAGATTATAAAATTAATCCCGAGCGTACATTAATGATTGGTGATCGTGCGAATACGGATATTTTATTGGGCACACGTTGTGGATTTAAAACATTACTTGTACTCACGGGTGTGACGTCAATAGAAGAATTGGAAAAATGGCAAAAATCTGATTCGAAAGAGGAAAAAACATGGATACCCGATTATTATACCGATCAATTGGGCGATCTTTTATCAATGCTAGAAAAATATAAAACAGAAAAAAGCGATTGATTTTTTTGTAATTTTTCAATTATTATTTTAGCACAAATTTTTTTTTTTAGAGAATTGGTTTTTTTTCCGTAAATGTATTTTGTTATTTTTAAAATATCGTAGATAATTAAATTAGTGTTATTATTATTATTATTATTAACGAATATTTTCGAATATTTATTGGCGCATTTATTTGAATAATTATGAGATTATATTTTAAGCACTGACATAATATTTATTTTATTATTATTATTGATAGATATTATCATTTTTATATTATATTTCTTTTTTTTCGAAAAACAGAAATATATCAAAATTTTGTTTAACTTTTAAACGACAAACTAAATAAATGTCAATCACAGTCAAATTGTCAAGACTACATTGTATATAGAGAATTTTATATACAATTATATTACATAATGAATGCGCAATGAACAAAATATTGAATAATATGAATGCATATATACATAACTTTGAGAAAATTATAAAAACGTTTATAGAAGTTATATAATATAAGGAACAAAAACTAAAAAAAAAAAATTGCTTTTTTTCTCGTAAAATTTATAAAATCCCGAAAATATTTCAAAAACTAAAACAAGAAAACAAAAATAGAAAAAAAAGTAAAAAAGCAAAGGAAAAAAAAAATTAATAAATTCGAACAAATATGAAAAATAGAAAATAGAAAATAAAAATAAATATAAAAATAAATGAAATAAAATATAGTATAAATGAAATTTTTTTGTAAAATTTGAAAATAGAAAATAAAAATAAATATAAAAATAAAAAATAACAAAATAAAATATAGTATAAATGAACATTTTTTGTAAAATTTGAAATAGAGAAAAATAGAAAACGCTCAAATTTTTTTAGAAATAAATATAGAGACAAAAAATAGTTTTTAAAAAATTTCGAAAAATTCAAAAATAGCAAAGAAAATACAATAAAAAAGTGACAAAAATATATTTCGAAAATATTTTTTTTTAATTGCAAAAATTAAAAATAAAAAGAAAAATGCAAGAGAAGTACAAAAAAAAGGGGAATTAAAATAAATTTGCAATAAAAAAAATAAAAATAACTAAAGAAAATAAATAATTTTTTGACAATTTGTACTTTGTAAATTACTTTAAAAAAAAAAATTCTATCCGTACAATTTAAAAATAGCATTTTGTATTTTATACGAAAGTATATAACAAAACTCGATTCTTTTATTATAATTATATATTATAAAGAGATTATAAAGAGAGTAAAGAGATTAAAAATATTAAAAATAAATTAAAAAATTTTTTTAAATTTATCTATTTAAAAAAATTACTGTTAGAAACAATTTTATTAATAAATTAAAAAAATAAAAATATTAAGATTAAAAATTTAAATTTAGAAAAAATTAATTTAATATTTTTCTTAATCAAATTTTTGTTGTAATTAAATAAATATTAGTTAATTACTCTCTGGCAAAGATTAAAGAAAATTTCGTATAAAAATTGAAAACTATTTCAAAAGAAAAAAGAAGAAAAAAAAACAATTTCAAAATCAAAAATCTATTTCAAAGCAAGAATTTTAGAGCGAGGATTTTTCCACGTGTTTCTGTGCGTCTATCTCTTTCGTCAATGTATATTATTTCATATATATTCACACGTGATGAATTATTATTATTGTTATTATCATTTTTCCACGCAGTTGGAAAATATTTATCGCATTATTAAATATAGTATTTTATAGTTTCTTTTCTTTTTTTTTTCTAAATTATGGACAAAAGTTGATAAGAAATGTATATAACTATATGTGAATAGTGCAATAAATGAACATTATTCCAGTGTGATTAATTTAAAAGCTTCATTCATTGGTCTTATGTATATATATATATATATAAGTGTTATATTAGTTACATAACATTGCATAAGGAAGGTCGTTCTGTCAAGTATAATTGGCAATCGACCAAATCACATATTAATTTTCTCTCTCTCTCTCTCTCTTAGTTTGAGTGTATAAACTTTAAAACGGAATTCTACTCGAGTTTTCAAACTTGAAATTTTCACAGGTAGTCATACGATGGCAGCCAAACGACTGACATCTCTATCAAAGGGGGAATTTCAAAGTTTCTTCAATTCTTTTGATGTTGTTTTATCCGATTGTGATGGTTCGTAATTATTAACAAGAAAAAAATATATATTTTTTTTTGTCACGAATTTATTTTTTTCCAATTGTCAACGAATTTATAATAAAAGCAATATTTGCTTAATTATCAAAAATTTATGTTCGACAATTTTTTTTTTGAAATCTATATTTTTTTACTATTATTAGAAATTTGTATTCGCTAATTTAATAATTGATAAAATTGTTTTATTTATTTATATAAATAAATAAATAAATTTATTTATATATATAAATAAATAAATTTATTTATATATATAAATAAATAAATAAATAAATAAATTTCAATTATTTAACAATTTTATTTTAATTATTTGAATAATAATTATAAAAATAATTATAAAAATAGCTAAATAATAATTATATAATAAATTATAAATAATTATTATTTATAAAATTGTTAATATTTTTTTTTTAAATTTATTAAAATTATTTATAAAATTTATTTTAATTATTTATTAAAATAGGTATTTTCAAATTACTAGTGGCATTATTTTTTTAATGATAATTCGTAAAATGAATATAAATATTTTTCTTTTTTGACTATTTGAAAGTGATAAATAATAGTTTAGTATTCAAGAGATATCACATATATTCATTAGGATCGAAATAAACGATAAATTAAAATCCGTTGAGTAAACTTAAATATCTTCAAAAACTTGACATATTTTTGATAAACGTATAATTATTTTTCATTATTGACAAACGAAATCAATAAATTGATTTCATATTAAATGAAACAGAATTAATAATTATTATATATATATATCATTATTAATAAATAATTAATAATAAATTAGTAAATTAATAAAAAAATTAATAATAATAATAATAATAATAATAATAATAACAAAAATAGTAAATTAATAGTTAAATAGTTAATATTTTAATTTAATGAATAATTTATAATAATTTAATAAATAATTAATAATAAATTAGTAAATTAATAAAAAAATTATTAATAATATTAATAATAATAATAATAATAATAATAACAAAAATAGTAACAATTAAAAAAATAAAATAATATTAATAATAATAATAATAATAATGTAATTTTCAATAAATATTACACGTAAAAAAAATTATAAAATTTCTTTTCTTTTGTCAGGTGTTCTTTGGGAGGAAACAAATGTTATTGAAGGATCACCGGAGGCTGTTAATCACTTGAAAGAAAATGGAAAGAAGTTTTTCTATGTTACAAATAATAATGGAAAAACGAGAGCTGACCTTGTAAATAAATGTAAAGGATTAAATTATTCTGCAACAATAGTAAGTCTCCTCTTTTTTACCGAAAATTAAAAAAAAGCTTAATTTTAATTTAAAAAAAAAAAATGTTATTTTAATTTGTTTACTTTTGGAAAAAAAAAATAAAAAAAATTTTTTCCTCTTTTATTTATTGAAATGATTTTTAAAAAAATTTTTGTTATTAAAAAAATCATTTTCGAAAATAATTTCGAATTTTTGTTAATTTTAATATTAAATTAATATTAAACGATTTATAAATTTTGTATGAAAAAAAAATTACGAATTTAAATTGTATTTAAAAATTATTAGTAATTATTAATTACTAGTACTAATAATATACTAAATAATATACTAAATAATATACTAAAAAAAATTACTAATAATTACTAATAATTACTAATAATTACTAATAATTACTAAAAATTACTAATAATTACTAAAAATTACTAATAATTACTAAAAATTACTAAAAAAAATTTCAAATATTCAAATTTCATTAATAATTAAGAATTAATAAAGTTATGATAATTTTTATAAAAATTTTTTTATAATTCTCTAATTAATTAATAATTTTATTAATTAATAATAATTAATTAATAATGATTATTTTCAAAAAATAAAAAAACGATAAATTCAAATTCAAACTAATAAGAATATTTTTCTAACAGGACGAAATGGTTTGTACATCATTTTTGGCAGCAATGTATCTAAAGGAACAGGGATTTGATAAAAAAGTCTATTTAATTGGCAATTCCGGAATGGCTAAGGAATTAGAAGCTGTTGGAATTCGACATTGTGGATACGGAGTGAGTGAATTATAGAAAAAAAAGAAATATTTTTTTTCCTTATTTCAAACTTAAATGCAAAAAAAAAAAAATTGAATATTCATTCAATAATAAAAAGTTTCCTTTTTAAAAAATAAAACATAATTTTTATTTGTATACCAATTAAAAATATTATGCTTTAAACATTAAAAAAAAAAAAAAAAAAAAACATTTTTCACATTAAAAAAATTGGAATATTCATATTCAAATAAAAGAATTTTTTTTTCTCGATAATAAAAGATAGAAAATTAATGTTTATTTTAATTACGTACATTATATACGAAAGTAATTAAAAAATATTAATAAATAAATATTTCATAAAATAGATATATTAAATAATATTTCTTTTACCGGGAGGAAAAATATTTTAATATTTTTTAAAAATATTAAATTATTATTATTTTTATTAATTATTGTTTGTTCTAAAACAGTTTTTTTAATTTAAAAATTTTCTAATTAAAAAAAAAATATATTTTTATTATTATTTATTATTATTAAATATGAATATTTTAAATTTTAAAAGAAAATAAAATTTATCAATCAAATTTGAAAAAAAATTCGACAATTCTTTTTTTTCAGCCAGATCCACTTCAAGGAACAGCTTTGGAAATAATAACGAAATTTAAACCTGATCCGGAAGTGGGTGCAGTTGCAGTTGGATTCGATGAACATTTCAGTTACTCAAAATTAGTGCAAGCTGCAACTTATTTACAAAATCCAAATGTTCAATTTTTGGGAATGAATCCTGATATTTATAGACCATCGCCAAATAAAAATACATTTCCAGGTGAAATTTTTCGAAAAAATTTTTATTTATTAATTTTTAAAAGAATGGAAAAAAAATATTTTTTCAAATTAAAGTTTAAATAATTTTTCTTTTTCTTTTGCTTCATTCAAAAAAAAAAAAAAAAAATGTTTTTGTAATTATAATTCAAAGAATATTTAAAAAATTTATTTAAAATTATTAATAATTATTATTATTTTAATAAATAATATTTCAATTAATTTATTAATTTTTATTAATTTATTTTATTAACTTTTATTATTAATATCAATTAATAATTAATTAATTTTTATTAATTTATTTTATTAACTTTTATTCGTAATATCAATTAATAAATAATTAATTAGGTAATTATTATTAATTTATTAATTTATTTTTAATTAAAATTCTATTCCATTAAAAAAAAATTTTTTTTTGTTATTTTAACTATTGTTAATGAATAATTAATTTATTAATATTATTTAATAGGAACTGGATGTTTCATTTCGATAGTCGAAATTGCAGCTGGAAGGAAAGCAAAAATTTTGGGAAAACCTGAATCTTGTATTAGTGATTATTTGATAAAAAATTATAATTTGGATCCAAAACGAACTCTCATGATTGGCGACAAGTAAATAAAAAATTTACTTATTTTATTTTATTTCACAAATTATCAAAGTTTTGAAAATTATTATTATTATTATTATTATTTTTAAAATATTAATAATAATAATTTACAAAAAATTATTTATAATAACAATAACGATATAAATATTTTCAAAAAAATATTTTCGCGATTTCAAAAAAATATTTTTTTAGGTTATGTTGCGTAAATATAAATTTTTTGATTTAAATATAATATTTAATTCGAAATATAAAAATTTATATATTTTTGCGATTTCAAAAAAATATTTTTTAGGTTATGTTGCGTAAATATAAATTTTTTGATTTAAATATTTATAATCTTAAAGATAAAAATTTATTATTTTATATATATATTAATAATTATGTAGAATAGAATTAATAATTATATAGAATAGAATTAATAATTATATAATCATACCTTTTTTTATTATTTAATAGTTGCAATACTGATATTCTATTGGGAAAACGTTGTGGATTTCAAACTTTACTTGTATTATCAGGAGTCACCAATCAAGAAAATGTCACTGAATTAACACAATCAAATGCCGAATCAAATGGTTTAATTGTTCCCGATTATTATACTAATCAATTAGCTGATATAACACAATTTTTATCAAATTGACGATGACTATTTATTTTTTCTATATTTCAAATTTTCGTTCATAATTGAATTTTTAGGTTAATTGAATATTAATGTTTAATAAATTATTATTATATTTATGACAATTTTGAATACAAATCTCGCCAAAGATCTCAAAAAAAAAAGTATTAATTTAGTTGTTTTTATTATAGAAGAAATAACTTTATAATTGATTTTATAGAATAAAGATTGACTATTGTGTTTTGTCCATATATTGTTGGTACAATAAACTTTTTATTAAATTGCTAGATTTTTTTTTTCAATTATTCGAAAAAACACTTATTCCTAACGTTCCTAACGTTCCTAACCTAACGTATCGAATTTTCACTCCCGTGATAAATTATTAATTTAATATTAATTTTCTAATTTGTTATTAAAAATTAAACTGATTATTAAAATATAATTGTTAATCGTTTAATATTATTTTGAAATTTCGCTAGTGCGCATGTGCGCCAAGCACATTGTAGGAGTCAATTGAACTCCTCTTTTTCGGGGACAAAAATTTATATTATTTTTTTATAATTAATTATTTATTATTTATTATTTATTATTTATTATTTATTAGTGTTATTAAAATAATAAGGTGGGTAAAATTAACTCGATTTGTGGTTATTTTCTTTACTAAAAAGGAAAAGAGATTTTTTGAAAAGTAGAACGTGAATACGTAATTCAGAATACAAACTTTCCGAAACTTTTTCTCGATATTTAAGTGTTGGTAATCAAAAATTTTGTATTTTATATTATTTTCTCAATTTCGGTATACTGTGAAATATTATTTCAATGGAAAATAAAATCTATTTTTATATTGACATTGACTAGCGTTGTTTGAAATTAAAACGCGCACGCGTGTCTGATAACCATAACCTCAAAATCAAAACAAGAAATTAGTCAACTTTTATAGCTTTTATATACTCATTGTGTTAAGACTGAAAAAATGCCCGCTATGAGAATTTATCAACGTACAGTGTTAACTCTTAAAAAATGCAATTCCCTGCGTAGTGTTCAATTAACAAGGTCAGTGTTATCATCATCGAATAAAAAAACAATTACAAGTGATTCTTCTTCATCATCATCGTCATCGAAATTAAATATTTTAAAACCATGGAAATGGTATATTCCATTTGGTTTTGGTGTTTCATTTTTGTCATTTTATATATGGCAATATCAAACAAAGACAAAATGTGATAAAAAAGAAGAAGAAAAAACAGTGACACGCGATATTGTTATTGGATTTTATTATTATTTACCATTACGTATAACAAGTCGTATATGGGGTTGGTTAGCGAGTTGTGAATTACCCGAAAGTTTACGTCCAACATTATATAAATTTTATGCTAAAACATTTAGTGCAAATTTAGATGAAATTGATTTAGAACTCGTGAGTTTTCCATCGTTAGTTGATTTTTTTGTACGACCATTGCGTAAAGATGTACGTCCAATTGCAATAACAACAAATCTTGTATCACCAGCTGATGGTAAAATATTACACATTGGACCAGTGACAAATTGTTATGTTAAACAAGTGAAAGGTGTTACTTATGATTTACGTAATTTTTTAGGTGACAATAATTATGATAAAACCGATAATAATGAAATAAAACAAAAATATATAACCTCACTTTTAAAAAATCCAAAAAAAAATCAATTATATCAATTGTCAATTTATCTTGCACCTGGTGATTATCATCGTTTTCATAGTGCAGCAAATTGGAAAATTAATTGTCGTAAACATTTTCAGGGGAAATTATTGAGTGTTAATCCAAAAATATCAAGTTGGTTACCAAATTTATTTTCATTAAATGAACGCGCTGTTTATATTGGCGAATGGGATGGTGGTTTTATGGCTTATGCCGTTGTTGGCGCAACAAATGTTGGTTCAATACGTGTATTTAATGATAAAAATTTAATAACAAATCGTCGTAAATGGCCAAAGGGGAAAAAATGTGAGGAATTGAAATTTGATAAATTAACAATGAAAAAAGGTGATTTATTTGGTGAATTTCGAATGGGATCAACAATTGTTTTATTATTTGAGGCGCCACGTGATTTTCATCAATTTACCATTAAGGACAATCAACGAATACTTGTTGGTCAGGGAATTACCGATTGTCATCTTAAATCGACGAAATAATGACTCTTTGAAAAAAAAAAAAAAAAAATTTAATATATTTATATATGTGCCTGAAATAATGTATAGTACAATTTTTAAAAGTGAAATAATTGTTTTTTTTTTGCTATTATTATAATTTAGATAATGTGAGAAAAATTAGATACAGAAAAAAAGGAAAAATAATTCTTGAAAAATTAGAAACAGAAAAAAAGGAAAAATAATTCTTGAAAAATTTGAAATAGAAAAAAAATTGGAGAAATTTTTAAATTATAAAATTTGGGAAGCATTTTTCTATTTTGAATAAATAATATTTTATTATTATTTTTTTTATTTTGAATATTCGTAACATTTTTTTAAAATAAATTTTGATAATAGAAAAAATTCAATAATAAAAAATTTCCGGGGTTTTTTTGCTAAATTTTTTATTTTGAATGAATAATTTTTATAAATAATTTTAAAACTTTTATTTTAAATATTTTTGAAAATTTCGTTTGAAAATATTTATTTAAAAAATAAATTTTATAAAAGAAAAATTGTTAAACTTCAAGTAAATTTAAATTACTGTAAAAATTTCCAAATTCTTTCTAATTTGTAAAATTCGATTTAAATTTATTTTTTCCAATTTCAATTTTTTTCTCTAATTAAAATTATTTTCTTTTTTTTGGAGAAAAAAATTAGAGAAATTTTCAAATTATAAAATTTGGAAAGCATTTTTCTATTTTGAATAAATAATTTATAAACTTTTATTTTGAATATTCGTAACAGTTTTTTAAAAATAAATTTTGATAATAGAAAAAATTCAATAATAAAAAATTTCCGGGGTTTTTCGCCAAATTTTTTTTTTTGAATGAATAATTATTTTATAAATAATTATTAAAACTTTTATTTTAAATATTTTTGAAAATTTCATTTGAAAATTTCGTTTGAAAATATTTTGTTTGCAAATATTTATTTAAAAAATAAATTTGATAAAAGAAAAATTGTTAAACTTCAAGTAAATTAAAATTTAAATTACTGTAAAAATTTCCAAATTCTTTCTAATTTGTAAAATTCGATTTAAATTTATTTTTTCCAATTTCAATTTTTTTTCTAATTAAAAATTTTTTTTTTTTCTTTACGAAGCTGAAGTACGCAACGTTTATGATAAACGATTTTTAAAGAAATAATTTTTTACAATGAAAAATTCTATAATTTTTTGCCTAAAAAACATTTTTTTGTATAATTTGTTGATTAATGAAAACTACAAGAAATATTTTTTAAGGCAAAAAATTATAGAATTTTTCATTGTAAAAAATTATTTCTTTAAAAATCGTTTATCATAAACGTTGCGTACTTCAGCTTCGTTTTTTTTTTTTAAATTTTGTAACGATCTTTTTTTCTTTTCGAGAATTATTGTTCTCCTTTTTTTTTTTGTTGTCTAATTCTTCAAAAAATATAATGACAATTCTCTAGAGAACAATGATTTGCTATACTAATGACAAAAGGTATTTTTAAATGAGTAATTTTTTAAAAAAAATGTTGGCCTAAGCATTTTGAGATTAAAACAAAGAACATAGAAAAAAACAGATTAAATATTTTTATGGAGAGATAAACTTTATCAAAAAAAAATATATATATATGGAAAGAATGAATATTTACTTTCTTGTGACAATTTCTTTTTCTTTTGTAAAATAGAGTAATTTCATTTTTTTTTTTAAGAAAAATTTTTTTTTGATCAATTTACATTTTTTTGAGAAGAAAAATAGTTTTTCAATTTCTATCAATTAAAAAAAAAAGTCAACGAACAATTTTTTAAAGATTAAGAATAATTTTTTGACTATTTTCTGTGAAATCGAACAAATTGACAATTTTTTTTTTAAACTGAGAAATAAAATATTTGTAAAAAATAAATTTTTTTTTTTGGAAAATTTTGCAATTTTTTCTAATGCGCCGTTTTTTTTTAATGTCTACTCATTTTTTAAATAATAATTTTTGATTATAAAATATAATTTACTAGTTAAAAAAAAAAAGTAGGATAATATTCAAGTTTCAAATATGTGAAAAATAGGATAATATAAAAGAGACAACTGTGAAATAGAATAATTCTTCTACCTCCCCTTTTGCTCTTTTTCCCATTGCAAGTCTGAAATAGATATATATTTAGTTAATTTTAATCTACCCTTTTTTTTTTACAAAGTAGAGATAATTTTTCTTTTTTTTATTCATTTTTATGTGAATAAAAAAAAAATTGCCATTGTATTTATGTGATAAACTTTTTTTTTCCTCTCTGTGCGCAGTATTTTATATAATTTTTGTTTTTCTATTAATATTAATTTGCAATGTTATTTCAATATAATTATTGTTCGAAAAAATTTACGAGTTTTAAGAAACTATATTATTATATTCATATTGTTGAATGAAGAAATGTATAATAAAATAAATGTGAAATAAATGCAAATTTTTTGACTATATATATATGTAAAAAGAGAAAACAAATTTTATTTTCTCCTTGAATAAAAAAAAAAAATAATAAATTTTAATAATAATAAAAAAATTAATAATAGTTCTATAACCGTTAAATATCTTAATTATTAAAATATATTTCAATAATTAATTAATAGTAAAAAATTAATAATAATAAATTAATTAATTATAATAATAAATTATATAAATATAAATATAAATTTTATGTAATACAAAAATTAAATTTAAAAATATTTAGAACTATTGAAAATATAAATAAATTATTAATAATTTTAAATCGAAATGATTAATTATTTATAAATAATAATAATTAACTATTATTATTTATAAAAAAATTAATAACTATTAATTTATTTATATTAAAAGAATAATTAATTTTATCTCAAAATTTGTGAAAAAAGATTTTTTGATTACATAAAATCGTCTTCGTTTATAAATAATAAACAAAAGAAAAAAATTATACAAAAATGAGTCATGCCATAAAAATCTTACTTTTAAAAAAAAAAAAATTACATTTTCTCATATCTTATCTTTAATACGGATAAGGAAATGCAGAGTAATCGAAAAGTTCTTGAACAAACTTAAAATTTTTTTATATATATATTTCCTTTTTCTTTCATTTCAACAATTATTTCGAATTTTCAAATATAATTATTAAATATTTATATATATAATATGTATCTTATTATAAATAATCATTTTTTTTTTCAATTATATCGAGAGAAATTTTTTTTTATATTCTTAATTTTTCATGAAAAATTCTATTTACATTTATTGAATTTTTTATTTGCTTAAAATATTAATAACATAAAATTATATAAACAATTAAAATTAGATCGCAAATTTAAAAAATATTTTTCCAACAATTATTTATAATAATAATGATTATTTTAACGTTTTCTTTTTTCACAAAACAATTAAGTTTTAATTATTTTTTTTACGTTCACTGAAACCAGAGAAAAAAAAATCTGTCTCCAAGATAAAATATATCAATATTTATTTATTTCAAATAAATTTTTTCAATTGCTTCAAATATATTGATATATTTATTTAGCTCTGAGAGATAAATATTTTATTTAAATACATAAATTAAATTTTTGATAAATAATAAAAATTATTTAAAAAACAATTTAGTTTTATTTAAAAATTATTTAAATATATTGTTAGTGTAAAAGGAAACGTTAAATAATTTTAAATAAAATTTTCTTTTGTTTTTCGTTTAAATTAATTTTTACATTTGTTTATTATCTGGTTATTTTTTTTTTTTTTTTACATAATTTTTCTATTTTTGTCATTTTGATTGAAAATAATCCATATTTTTCCCGTAAAAAAGTGACACATATATTTTATGTACAAGGTTTTGCAAAAATTGGTCGGCTACTTATGAACGTTTTTTTTTTTTTTGCCTTTACTAACTAGAAGCAAAATTTTGAAAAATGGAAAGAGATCCGAAAAATCTGGATTTTAATATTATTTATACAATTTTATAATAATAATTAAAAAATAAATAAAAAATAATAACAATAGGTATAATAATCAATAATAATAAATAATAATATTAATAATAATAATAACAATAACAATAACAATAACAATAATTATATGAATCAAAATAATAATAATAATAATTATATAAATAAATAAAATTATTAATTATTTAATGCTTTAAATAACAGCGGGCGTAAAAAACTATTTTCCTCCCGCTGACGTCACGAGACTATCACGTGACGTTAGCGGAGAGAAAATCTTTTTTTTAGCTGTTTACCGGGCGGCAAAGATCCACTTTCCGCCCTCCATACAGAATGTTCCGTTTATCGTGCATGTTGGTCAAAAAAATATTTTTATATTCAGTAAAAATATAAATAAAAATAAATATATAAATAAAAATTTCTATTAAAAAAATAGTAAATCTATTTACCTTTAATAAATAAATAATCAATTTATATTTAAATTTGTAAAAAAAATTTAAATTTAAATTTTAAATTTAAAAAAAAAAAATTACTAAATTCTTCTACTTTGGAGAAAAATTATTTTTTCCTTCCTCATTTTTTTTTTATGAAGAATTTGGATGATAGTAGCTGATTCTTTCGCTTCTTGACAAATAAGCATACCAGTAAAAGACGTTGATGGTGAGAAAGAATAGAGGAAAAACGACACGACTTGCGCGATCGATTTTTGAGACAGAATTATATCTAGGAACACGTCTATGACGTCTTCGTGAAGGAGGAACACGTGGTGGCTTTGGTGGTGGTGGTTGTCGTGGAACACACGACAATTGCCATTGTCCACTATCATTATCTTCTGGTTCTGGTAGTGCCGAAAGTGGAATTACTTCAATGACACCTTCCTCGTTCATCGTAAAATTTCGACTATTTTTATTTGGCTGCGACGAATTTCCCGATGATCTTCGATTCTAGAAATTTTAGGAAATTTAATTTTTTTTTAAATTTATTTTTTAGAAGAAATTTTAGTTCTTCATTTTTTGTACATATTCAAGTTTTTAAAGAAATTGAAGAATAAAATTTCTTTGTATAACCCTGGGTGGAATCGAACCCCTGACCCTGAGGGGGAATTTACAATTCCAAGCGTTTTAGTGACTGCGGCTATCGCCGACAGTTGTTGCACTTGATTCATATTTATATATTTAGTGACCGTTTATTTTACACGAGGCTTTTTTTGGAAATTTGTAAATGGCCCCCTTTTTTAAAAAATTATTTTTTCTTTTACAGTTTTTGTGTTACCGATTCTTTTTTGCGTGGTCGACATACAGTTTCCTCGTCACTGGAATTGTCGGAATCGCTGAGATCCGAACTAAAGTAACATTCACCAGATCCATATTTGGTGAAGTAATGAACCACAGCAAATTGAATGATAGTTGCAAAAATAAAGGCAAACGAAAGAAAGACAAAAAAATCGAGGGCAGTTGGATAAGGAACTTTTGGCAAATCAGTTCTCGCTTCTAGACCAAGAAATGTCATTGTCAAAACTGTCGTGATACCTGAAAAAAAAGGTGAGAAAAAATTATTAATTTTAAAAAATTTTGCTTCCTTAATGAAATAATTTTGAAAACAAAATTCTATCGGTAAAAAGGTTTTGTAATATTATTTATATTTTCGTCACGTGTAAAGATTGTCAAAGTGGATATAAAAATAAGATTTTGTCGCTGTATATAGAAACGTTGCAAAGTTGTATTTAAGAGCTTTTTTTTTCTTTAGTGAAGAAAAGAACTTACCGAGAGAAACTCGATCAGCAGTTGCTTCTCTGTTGAGCCAAAAGGAGACCCACGAAAGAACCACTAGTAGAACACAAGGTCCATATACTTGTATCAGAAAGTTTCCCATGTGCCTCTGAAGATGGAAGGATACCAAAAGCATCGAATATTCTTCTGCAACCGGTGGAACTTTTTTCTCTTATTAATTATTTCAATGTTCATTGCATTAAGAAATATATTCTTTTGAGTTTTACATAACCTCAAAAATTCATATATATATATAAACTAGTTGTGAATATTAATATTAAATAATAGAATTTTTGAGGTTATGTGCAATTTGTAATTGTGAAAAAAAATTTCAGTAATTTTATTTTATTATTTATTTAATTCTCCTTTGAGAAGGACCAACCAGGGATTGAAGATTTTAATCCAAACTGATTTTCTAGGAATTAATTCAATTTAAAGGGGAGATTGTCTCTAAATTCACATCAAGAGGAGTATATAGAGGAAATTCAACATCATTCAACATGCACGATTTTCCACGTCGACGAGCTTTTTAGCACGCATGACGAAAATGCTTAGGAGAAACAAGATGATTAGGTACGTGGCACAAATCTTCCCCCCCCCTCCCTTATCCGAAAGGATTAGAGAGGGATAACAACGATTGCTTGCTCAAGATGGCATACAAGTAGTAGCAGTCATCGATGTTGTATAAAGGTTTGGAGAGTTCTCCATAGGATTCTCAGAATCTAATATCCGGTTCGTGAGTAGGCACAACTTAACCTAGATATAAGTGTATAAAAATATAGGTATGTTTAATTAATTTTAAAAATAATTATTTTTTTTTTAAATTAAACGAAAATATTAATGACTATTTATTTTTCAGATATGAAGACTTGATGTGACTTAGGCCAGAGTTTACGCCCTATTTTCTCCGGTACAAAAATGGGTGTTTTAGAAAACCAAATCGTAATAAAAAAAAAGAACTTGAATTTAAGCAAAAAATAAGCTTATATTCTCAAGTTGATAAAAACATTGATTTTGAACATAACATAAAGAACTTAAATTTTGGGGATTTAATTTTTTTTTTAAATTTTATTAGCTGCTTTAAAATCATTCTCTTAAAAATATCAATTGAAAGAAAGATTCCCTTTAAAATTTCGATCTTAATCTCGGTTTCAAGAATATTGGTCTCACATATATCGAATCTGGAACTAATTTTTAATTAAAAATCCGTCATAATTATCATTGCCTGATGAATAATTACGTTTGTCTCCAAGTTTGGCAATGACTCATATTATGTCTTAGTGAAAATTTGCTATATCGATTCAATATAAGAGTTAATTTAATAATTGACCCACATATATAGATCCCTTTTTCGAACAAAGACGCCTTACAAAATTCATATAATGAATAAATAATTTGATCTGTACACGATGTAAGCAGATGATAATATTGTATATATATATATATACAATAAGTTATAAGTGGATATATTGATTTCTGTTGAGAATTAAATCTCCCTATTTCTTTTATTTTGTTGCACGTTAACTGAGTTAAAAAGGATATTCATTATTTTTCTTTACTGAAAAATTTTGACTAAATTAAATATTTTTCATTTATATATACTTACTTTGGGCCAGTGAAGGTTCAGTTGATTGATTTGCTGTTGGATTTGCCACTAAGTCAAATTGAGAAAGTTTCATATCTTTAGAAATGGCAACTTGTCTTGCAGTGTTCCATCGGTAGATTACATCACGCGTTGTGTAACCAACTAGAAAATTAAAAGTTCCAATTTTAAAAATTTCTATAGTTTTTCAAACAATTTTTGCAAAAATTTTATTTTTACTGAATTTTTTCTTTTTTAATTTCACATTTGTAAAATGTGTTTCATACTTACAACTGCCAAATTTTAAAGGACATCTCTGAGTGTCCATGGGAAAATCTTCTAAATTCATTGGACAACCAGCTTTAATTGTGAGCCTACGAGAAAGATTCAAATCAATTCTTTAATAAAATGAACAATTTATATCTATACAATAATTTAAAAAATTGTGAAACAATTTCAAATTCTATTTCTTTTTTCCAATAAATTTTCTTCGCGCGTTGAAAATAAAATTCTAGACTTCATTTAAAATGGAATGAAATAAATATAAATCTATTGAATGAAATGTATAAAAATATCAAATACATTTCCTGCAATCGCAACATATTCGAGAGATATTGTAATTATGGAATGGAATGGTTTGCGATTAGTTCAAATATATATGTATGTAGAAGGGAGGGAGGGATTGACGATCAGTAGACGCAATTTCCAATTTGAATCCGACTGCTCATAGATCGAAAGGTCTCACCTCGTCTAAAGTTTAACTGGCTGTTCACAGTTTGCAATCTGGAGCAACGTCGAATACAGTATAACTCGATCAAACTCATGCCCCCCTTCATTCACCTCTTTTGCCCTCTTCATCTTATATTATATATCCGATCGTGTAGTGCCCATTTAAGTAATAGACACGAGAGTACATTTCCAGTTTCCAACCATCACGATTATGTCTTTCCTCTAACCTTCATCAAACATATCAAATATATATATATATATACATATACCCCGCAAGTAACTTCAACAATCATATATTCAAAGACGCTTTAACTTTAAATTATTCCATTACCCAAATTTGTTTCCTTTCAATTTTTCAATAATAATTGTTCTCTATATAGTTCTCTACTCTCGTGAAATTAATTCTAAGGGATATTTCGTATTTTACTTTTGAACTAAAAATTAAACTATTTAATTTTTGATTTCAAATTTTATTTTTTCTCTAAAAGAATTTCGCAATTTTAGTTTAAATTTAGTTTTCTTAAAAAATCTTTTCTTTAAAAGTATTCTACGGTTGTTTTTTTAATTTTATTTTTAGTGAGGGTCGGGTTTTCGATTCAGTTATTTTTAAACAATTTATTCTATCCAAAATTTTATGTTATGTTTACTTGACATTTCAATACCCTCAAACGGTCCCCTACGAGGGACAGTGAAAAAATAAAAGTTTGAATTGTCGGGGAAAGAAAAATGATGAGATATAAAAAATAGCCATTGCAAGGAATTTAAATTAATGTTACTAAAAGTTTGTTTAGTTAAAGGGTATATAGAGAGGGTCGTCGTTATTGGGTGCGGAGGGTCTCTTGTGGGTTGTAAATGGTGTGGACTAGCAATTTCCAGTTACACTGAAAAGGTCGTTGTCATGTGGTTTTGTTGCGAATGTAGGAGAAAATTTAAAGGGCAACTTGAGAAAATTCAAGGCTCATTTCTTGTTCAAACTATTCAAAAAAAAAAAAAAATTTCATAACACGAATTCTAATTTTTCCAATTTTCTTAAATAAATTTCATTTTAAAGCTTCGATTTTTTGACGAATGATGTTCTTTTTTATATAAAATATATATAAAAATTTTAATCCCCGTATGCCACACTGATTAAATTGGCAAAGTTTGAAGTAAACCGGAAGTTTTCGCGATGAGTTGATATGAAGAAAGCGTGAGAACGAAGAAGTGAACGGGGGCAAAAACGGGCGTAATCCGCAATGACAGGAAGTCTTCGTAAACTGGAAATGCTTACGCTTAACTTCCAACAAAATTAGCTTTCAAGACAAACCAAAACTTGGAAACGAAATGCAGAAGACAAGACAAGCTTAGTTAAAACTGAGACCAAATTGTTTGTAATATTTCACACCGTCTATTAAAACGGCAAACTCAGAGATTAATTCCTAACATTAAATCGCAAGAGAGGTAACTTTATGTACGAAAAAAAAACTCTCTCTTACCTTACATATTTTATTATTGTAATTAGTTTAGAAAATATTACGAGACACGTTTTTCTCTAATCCTACTATAAATATTATTTTTGTCCCAGCGCGGAAAAATATATACATAATGTATATATAAAAAAGAAATTCATTTAATTTAAAAAAAAAGATTTTTTAATCGATTTTGAATAGAAAAAAAAATTGTCGCGCATCTTTAAAGTCAAAAAAAAACCGAATCGATATGATCTTTTTGAGTTCGTTTATAATTGCGACCGGAAACCGGAAACTCTAGATGGTGTAAATTGCACTGGGATATATATATGTATATATATGTGATGTTCGCGGTTCTTTTTCACCCTTCGCAACGATTATTTTCCATGAGAGGGCAAAAATAGATTTTTTTTTTAAAGCCGAAGAGAGCAAAAGATTCATTTCTTTTCCATATTATTATCGCAAAGAAAGGTTAATATTTTAAAAATTGAATCTTTTTTCACGTCTTTAAAAATAAATTCGAGATTCCTAATCATAGTGAGTTTCCAATCTATCAACAGGTCGGTAAAACAGAATTTTGAGCGGGAAATTCAAAAATTAAATCGAAAAAAAATTGTTATTGAGAAAGAGAGAGGGAATAAGAAAGATAAGAAATATATATGAGAAAGTAAATCAGAGTTATAAGGGTAGAAGTGTTGGGAAGATGTGAAAATCTTGTTATTTCCAGGTGAGATGTGGCACCTTGCCACATCCTTCTCGCGAGAGAGAAGAAGAAATATAGCACATGAATTTCTCACCGATCGACAAATCTCAGTCATAGCTTTCGATCTTATATCTCGCAGAGAGAACGAGAGAGAGAGAGAGATAGTAACGAAAAGGGAATCAACTAGAGCGTTAAGTGTACACACATACGTGCCTTCATAACGCTCTGACTAACTTTGTGAGAGATGTTCCACAATTTTCCTTTACTCTCAAAATATATTCTCTGGGCAGTTTCCAATTTTCCAAATTGCACACTTATATATATTTCAAAAAAATGTCATCTCTCTCTCAAGTTTTGACATAATTGAAACAAGAAGTTGCATTCAAAAATTACTCCACTGGCATATTGGTTATTTATTAAAATGTGCCTCCCCTAACTTCAAAATTATTAGAATATATTGATAATATCGATTATTTCGCTTTGTAACAATATTATTAAGTTTCAATTTTCTTTCGTTCCAGATTTCTATATATTTTTAGAAATACAGTATAAAAAATGAAAAATAAATCCGTTTCTAATAATAATAATATATACGAGTAATATCAGAAATGGAAGAGAGAGTTTTTATATTTAAAAAAAAATTTTTTTTGAGACGTATATGTACATATATATATATATGTTATTATGTATAGAACTTTGCGAAATATCTCCATTGGAAAATATCCCATTTGACATTCACGCCATGTCCTGTTTCCGCGAATCGAGACACGTTTCACTTTCCGCCGGAAAAATCGACCCCACGTTTTAAGGGTATTACATGGAAAATTCACGTTTACTCAACACCACTTGGTAAATATATATATACTCTTTCCGAAGTAAATTCATTTTTACTCGAAAATGACTGATTTTTTTTTTTTTCTACAAAAGCGAAATATTTCGTTTTTTTAATTAAAAGTATTTTTTTGGGGGAATTTTATATCTAATTTTAGTATTGTAAATTAATATTAATTAAATAATACATTAAATATTTAAAAATTTGTAATTCGCGCCAATTTGACATCTGTTTTACCGACCAATTAACATAACCTATAATTTCTTGTATCTTAGGGGGCCCTTTCTTCAGTATACTCTCTAAATCTGAATTAGTAAAAATGTTTACTAATTTGAAATAGTGACTCACTTTTTGCTTCTGAATTAGTAAAATTTTACTAATTATTAGTAACTTTTATTAACAATTAGTAAAATTTAACTAATTCAGAAACAAAAATTGAGTCACTAATTCAAATTAGTAAACATTTTTACTAATTCAGATTTAGAGAGTATACTGAAGAAAGGGCCCTAAGATACAAGAAATTATAGGTTATGTTAATAGGTCGGTAAAACAGATGGTAAATTGGCGCGAATTACAAATTTTTAAATATTTAAAATTTTTTACTAATTATTAGTAACTTTTACTAACAATTAGTTAAAACAAAACTTGAGTCACTAATTCAAATTAGTAAACATTTTTACTAATTCAGATTTAGAGAGTACGTAAGATATTTTTATTTTTAGCCTATAGTAGAATTTAGAATAAATTTTGCAAAAAAACTAGAATATTTTTTCTTAGAATTTCTTATTCCACTAATATATATATATATATTCAAAATTGAAAATAATTTTTCTTCACCAGCTTCATATATGATAACAAAATTTCGTAGATTATTTTTCTGACCCTATCTTCATTTCTATACAGTCATGAGGCCTCTCATCCGCAGAATTCAAAATCACAAAAAGGCTTATAAAAAAAACGGATTTCTCCCCTTCTTATACATAAACCTTCGTTCAGTGGAAAAAGGATTAGCTTTGATAAATGATCGGCATATTTCGAAAGCGCGGCGCACCGGTCATTTTCCACAAGAAATTGGCAAATTCTTCTTTTCGAGAGGATTCGAAAAAATCCTTTCTAAATTGCGAATCCTATATTTATCAGGAAATAATAGAAAAGTTGATTAATTGCATAATTTCACATTTTGCGCCGAAATGAAAAAAGAAAATTTTTTTTTATCTCTTATAAAACAAAAATTCTAGTTTATTTCTTTTAAATAATTAACAATTATCCTCATGACAAAAGGATATCCATATCAATGGTCGATATCCTAGAATGGTCCCCAGGATATCTTGGGATATCCCTAGGATATCCAAACCGCCGGTCTGTGGGACATCAACAGGACATCCATAGGATATCCACAGGATATCCCTAAGACATCCACAAAATATCTATTGGATATTATATCGCAGGATATCCATGGGATATCCTCAGGATGTACGTGGGATATTCTTAGGATATTCACGGGATATTTAATATCTCAATATATATTTTTAAAGGTTAAAATTGTTAAGCTAATATAATGAATAATAATATAATAAAAACAAAAATCTTATGAGCTTCTAATTTATTTTAAATGAAGATATCTATGGGATATCCTGACAATATCTATGGGATATCTGGAGGACATTTATGAAAGTCTATAGAGATATCCAGAAGATATCCTCAGATATCCATGGGATATCCAAAGGATATCCAAACCGACGATTTTTTGGATATCCTTAAGAGATCCTTTTGATATCCATAGGACATCCCTAGGATATCTGCGGGATATTATCAATATATCCCAAGATATCTTGTATTATTAGGGTAGTTATATGTTAAAAAAACTTCTTTTTTTTTAAATTTGTTTTTGTTACGAAAAGTGAGTAACAAAAATGGAAATTGAGATTAAAAAAAAAAAAAAAAAAAAGAAGTGCAAAGGCACGATTAGAGGATCACGTATGTGGAATGTTTGCTCTATATACTTTATTAGCGCAAGCTCGTAGTAGGAAACCTCGACAAACTGTCTCAACAGCAATTACTCGCTGTGAAAACCAATAAGGACACTTTCATCCTCTCTTTTGCTGAAACAGGATTTGCGGATGAATAGCTATATAAAAGCTTACAAAACCTAATCAGAAGGTAAAATAAATCCCATTGATTACAGTTTCATTAGAAAATTTGTTTCTTAATTCGAATTTCAATCAAATTTACATTTATATATCTCCCTTTCTCTCTCTCTCTCTCTCTCTCTCTCTCTCTCTCTCTCTCTCTCTCTCTCTCTCTCTCTCTCTCTCTCTCTCTCTCTCTCTCTCTCTCTCTCTCTCTCTCTCTCTCTCTCTATATATATATCTATATATTGAATTTATATATTTTATTCGCTTTTTTTTCTATATATATATTGAATTTATATTTAAATCGAGTATCAATCAAGTTTTAGGTTTATTCGAATATCAATGGAATTTATATTTCATTTGAAAATCAATCTTTATTTATTTTTAACTCCCAGTATCAATCAAAAAAAAAAAAAAAAAATTTTTTCGCAAATTGTTACTTTATTTTTATTAACTGTCACACTGTATTGATACTAGATTTAAATAATTTAAAAAGAAATTAAATTAAAATACCATATAATACTTTTGGAACTGTAAATACATTTTTTTTCGAAAATAATTAAAATTGGAATTTTCTATTCAATTTGCAATCAATTTTAAAATTGATAACTTGGAATATTAACTTATTTGCAAAAAAAAGGATCATTTATAAAATAGAAAAAAATTTTTTTTTGTCGGAAATATTAAAGCTCAGAGTAATCTGCTTTGAATCTCGTGTCCTTTGATTGGACTCGGTTCATTGATTCGCGTGCAATTTTCGTTTACAATATATATATATATATATATTCATAATCAAATTTTATTGGCTATTGGGAATTAGAAAGAAAGAAAAAAATTTTTTTTTTACACTTCTATACGCTTCGTTAATTACGAAAAAACAAATTTTTAGTTACAAATTGTTTCCTTCTATTGGTGTTAAATTGACTTGAAATTTTTCCTTTTAACTATAAAACAAAAAATTAAGGGAACAGAAATTTTTGTTTTTTGTAAATTGAATAAAAAAAAATTAAAAATTTTATATCTTTGAAACTATTGCGGAACATTCGCTGAGAGCGTTTTGTAGTACCAATTTTCGCCACTAGGTTTAAAAGTTATTCTGATTGGTGGAAACTGGACTATTTTCGATTTAAAAAAAAGCGGAACATCCGCTAAGAGCGTTTTGTAGTACCAATTTTCGCCACTAGGTTTAAAAGTTACTCTGATTGGTGGAAACTGGACTCCTTTCGATTTAAAAAAAAGCGGAACATCCGCTGAGAGCGTTTTGTAGTACCAATTTTCGACACTGGGTTTAAAAGTTATTCTGATTGGTGGAAACTGGACTACTTTCGATTTAAAAAAAAATTCAATAGAGAGCGTTTTGCAGTAATGGATATTCCAATACTTATTTGTAATTCAATTAGTTTTTCGATATTACAAAAAAAAAAAAAAAAAATTGAAATATATGTAAAAAGAAATACAAAGAAAATTGATAAAATATTTTAAAAAAAAAGAAAACAGTACCTGGAACTGTAGAGCACACGACCATCTTTATAAAGTCGGACAAATTTATTGGGACTAGTGATGGTGTGAAGGTAACTATGTTTTCCATTGTAAAAATATGTATCTGGCTTCCAGATTCGTTGAAGCATGGAAATACTTAGTGCCAGATGTTCTTTGTTTCCTTGAAATGCCAAACGTCGATCGACCCACGATTGCCGGAAGTAACAATCCATTGAATAGGTCTAGATAAAGAAAATAAAAAAATTTCTTTTTAGAAATAATAGAATCCGTCTCAATATATAAAAATGTAAAATAAATTTTAAAATATAAAAATATAATATATAATATACAATATTTATATAAAATTTAATATACAATATTTATATAATGCATAATATATAAATATATTTAAATAATACACGTAACGTTACACGAGAGAAGGGACCTTACGTCAAAAACATTTTTAGGTTATGTTAACATTTTATCAAAGTAAAACTATCACTAAACATAACCTAAAATTTTTATTGATGTAAAGTCACTTCGCTCGTGAAGAAATTAATCCAAGACGCAAAAAATTATAGGTTATGTTTAGAAATTTTTACCCTCACAATAAAAGGATATCCTGAGGATTTCCTAAACTAATGTAGGATATCCTGAAAACGTTCATAGGATATCCTCAGAACATCCAAACCGCCGTTACGTAGGATATTTTTGGGATATCCTGGGATATCCTGAGAATATTCCAGGGATATCCTAGTGATATCGTGGGGATATTCTTGGGATAAACTTGGTATATCGTTAAAATATTCTAGAAATATCGCTAAGATCTCCCTAGGATATCATTATGATTCAAATTTTGACTATTTGAGATAGCGATTTTTTATACAAATAGGTTTCCCGTGATTGTCAATCATCTTTCAAATCTGGGCTGTTACCTTAGAACGTAATTGGACGTCCTGAGGATATCCTTGGGACGTTCTAAGGATATCCACAGGATATCCTAATAATATCCAGGGAAATAATTAGGATATCCCTGGGACATCCTTAGATATCCCTGGGATATCCTAACCGCCGCTACTTTGGATATCCTTAAAGTATCCTTAGGATATCTTTGGGGTATCCCTAGGATATCCATAGGATATCCTAACCGCCGCTACTTTGGATATCCTTAAAGTATCCTTAGGATATCTCTGGGGTATCCCTAGGATATCCAAGGGATGTTTTGGGAATATCCTAGGATATCTGATGCTGTGAGGGTAAGACACACAAAGAGGATCAAATTAAATTTTTGTTAATTTTAATAATCATAAATAATTTTTCCCTTTCTAACCGAGTTTAATAGGTAATTTTATTGAAAAAAGAATTGTTGCATTTTTCTCAGAACAATTAGAAAAGATTCTTTTTCATTTTTTTTTTTTTTTTTATTTTTTTTTAAATCAATATGTAGGTACATAAAGGAATTGAATCTTTCGAATAAATCCTAATCACGATGACCTATCGAGAGGCACTTCCCTCGCATGTGAAGTACATTTGCAACGATTGAAAAGCTTCTTGACCACAATGACCATTCAATATAAAATCCCATCGAGAATTACTACATCTCAAGTGTACCCTCTTTTTTTTTTTTTTTTTTTTTTTTTTTTTGCAAAAAAACAAAAATCTAGAATTATTTGCTATACGTTTATTTTATTTTTTTTAAAACTGATCGATATCATTATTTCTTTTACTTTGTATTTTTATTAAATTTTCATTATTTTTTTCCCCCACAGGAAAATTAAATTTTTTATTTTTAAGAAATTTTTTTCATTTTAAATTACCTACACTTATATAACATATATATAACAATACATTTGAAAATTGAGTTCTTCTTATTTTAAATGGAAATTTTTTTTTCACTCATCTAAATCGAATTTCGTACAAATTTGTTCTCTGAAACCATTTTTTTTTCACAAATCCAATATATATTTTTTTTTCCCCACGACAATCGAATTTCAAAATAAATTCACCAAATTATAAATTTTTTTTTTAAAATTTTAGTTGCAGATATTCATTGAGAATTTTTTGTTTCACGATTTAATAATAATTAAATGGAATAAAATTTCAATAATATAAATTTTACCATATCAACTTCCGAAATGGGTCCCATGCTTCGGACCATAATATCAACTTCAACGGTAGCAGGAGGACCTCCAAAATCTGGTCTTACACTGTTATCGTAACCGCGTAACAAATTATCCAAAAGTTCACTAATATTACTGTGATTATTGCTCTGTGTTCTTTGACGAGTCGATGCTTTCGGTCCAGTTGCAGCGCTAGAAACAAAAAAAATTAATTTTCTATTTTTATTTACAAAATTTCAATTATTTTTTTGTCATTTTATTTCCTAGATACAAAAAAAATAATTATTTTATTCCCTAGGGCCAAAAATATCACTTTATTGCCTAGGGACTAAAACGGTTATTTTAATCCCTAGAATAAAAACGGCATTTTATTCCCTAGGAGCAAAAAGGATTACTTTACTCCCTAGGGACAAAATGGGTAATTTTATTCCCTAGGGCCAAAAAGGATTACTTTACTCCCTAGGGACAAAATGGGTTATTTCATTCCCTAGGGACAAAAATGTCACTTTATTGCCTAGGGACTAAAACGGTTATTTTAATCCCTAGAACAAAAAGGGCATTTTATTCACTAGGGACGAAAATGATTACTTTACTCCCTAGGGACAAAATAGGCTATTTTATTCCCTAGGAGCAAAAAGGAACACTTTACTCTCTAGAAACAAAATAGGCCATTTTATTTCCTAGGGCCAAAAAGGATTACTTTACTCCCTAGGGACAAAATGGGTTATTTTATTCCCTAGGGACAAAATAGGCTATTTTATTCCCTAGAACAAAATACGGTGCTTTATTTATTATCTAAGATTAAAAAGGATTACTTTGTTAGAAATTAAATGGGGACAAAATGTACTCTATGAAAATTTTGTAGTAGTAGTAGTAAAAATTAGTAAAAATTATGATTATAATAATTATTAGGTATATTCTTCTATAAAAAATAGGAATGCCAAATTCTGTACCTAATTAAATTTTTTTCATTTTTTAAAAATTTTCAAATTTTTTACCACCGTATATAAATAATACCGTCTTTTGAATCCAATTTTAAAGCCATTTGAAATTCTCTGCCTTGAATTGAAAGCTTTCTTTGAAAAGAAGTTTAACTTATGAGCTTTAAATTTGACTCGAAAGGCTTTTAGAGAAAAATTCAATTTTTTTTTTTTCACTGAAATTTATTTCAATTTTGAAACTGAGAGATTGATAGAGATGGGAGGAGGGGAGGGGCGAACAAGCAAAATTTAAATATAAATAAAAAATATAATTGTTATAAATTATTATTATTACTTTTTTTTGTAAGGGTAAATAATTAAATATTGACTTTAAGTTAAACGAAAGAAAAAAATAAAATTTTTTACAGTTAAATAAAATTTTTTTTTTTAACTCAATTTTCAATCATCTTTCAATCAAGTTGGATTAAGTTTATTTTCACCTTTTGAGGTACACAGTATAACCTTACCCAGTTTCTGATTTGCACACACAGCTATATAAAGTGATGTAAATAGCAAATTCTCCTGAAACTTTTGATTTCAAATCGGAAGTCTACACCAAACTCTGGGCAAAGTATAATGTGAAACTAACTATAAATGATGAAAAAAGAGAAGAAAATCTTTTCAACTTTTCCAAAGCAGGAGGGAAACGATCAAAAATTCAGTTTCGAAACAGAAAAAAAAAATTTAGTTACATAATCTTTGGCGTGTACTTTAGGAAAAAAGCCAATAAAAAAATATTTTATTAAATAAAAATTAAATTAATTAATTTAATCCAAACTATAATTCAAATTAATAATCATAATCTTTGGCATACTTTAGGAAAAACACCAATAATAAATATTTTATTAAATATAAATTATGTTAATTAATTTAATTCAAACTATAATTCAAATTAATAATCATAATCTTTGGCATACTTTAGGAAAAACACCAATAATAAAATTTTTTTATTAAATATGAATTAAATTAATTAATTTAATCGAAATTATAATTCAAATTAAATTAAAAAATTTAATTCACATTTATTTTTTTATCCTGTAAAAAAATAACAAAGGAGAATAAAAATTTTTTTTATTTGATTTAGATAAATTCAAATTGGGTATTTACGTAAATAACGATTCTTGGAAATTTTTCTTCTTTTTTTTTCTATTTACTCAAAGAATCGGGATTTACGTTTACTATTCCGATTCGCGAGATTTCCAGATCCGTCATTTGGAAAAAAAAGCGCGCGCGTCGATACTCGGAAAAGTTACGGGAAAGCAATTTCACGGCAGAGGAAAATCACGAGACGAGACTGGATTATAAGTCTGACGAGAGTTCTTAAACGAAGATTACGTGGGAATAAAAAACCAAGTGCTTTAGAAAGAGAGTGAGAGAAAAAACTTTTTTATTTTTTTTTAAGTACGCTATAATTAAGGGAGAACAAACTGGAAAATTGTTCTTTTTTTTCCAATCTTAATCAATTTTCAAGCGGAAATCCGTAACATATATATCACAATTTGAATTAATAAAAAAAATTTAGAATATAGTAATCAATAAAAATTAGTTTTAAACTAATATTAAAAATTTTAAATTAATTTATAATAATTTAAATTTTTAAAATTTTTAATTATAATAATTAAATTAATCTAAACTAGTTTTTCTTAAATTCATTTTTACAAAGAAAAATTAATCAAAACTTGTTTTCGAATTTAAAAGAAAAATGAAATATAATTAATATTATATAAATTTAATTATTGAGAGTAATCGAGATGGATATATTTGGGAGGAAATGAGAAAATTTACAGAGGCGCACTTGACACCCGAGATTTGAGTTAGGAGAAAGTTTCGAGTACACTTACAGAAATGAGGCGTAGGATGTAATTAAATTGGCGAAGGCGAGCAGGACTCGTTGCTTCATGATCGACACCAACGGGTCCTCCCTTTTTCTCTACTCGATCGGATCATCAATTTGATTTGCTTCAACCCCTTGAAATTGTTTTCTGTAATTAGAAAAAAGAAATTCACTTCCTTTAATTTAACTGTTTTAAAAAACACAAAATAAATTCCACATAAGTTCTCAGCAATAACGATAGTGGAAGAATGAATGGGGACTAAGCGGGGACCCCTTTTTATACAACTGCCGTCCAACAGGAGAGAGGGTAGCGCGCAGCGATTGGCCGTCCGTTGGTAGTGAAAGTTCCACGCGGAGAGTGCGGCCAATCAGAGCGCGCTACCCCCTCTCCCGTTGCACGGTAGTTGTATAAAAAGGGGTCCGCTCGACTGATCGCTTCATTCTTTAGGCAACGCCACTGCTGATACATTGCTAATAAAATCAATTCTAATTCAAGAAATTCGTTACTGTATTTCGCCTAAACCTTTTACTTTCTTCTTATCAACAAAAATGTTTTCTTTTACTTTTTAAATTATAAATAAATTAATTACTTTAATTAAAATTATTCATCTGCTTTCAATATTAATTAATTTTTGAAAAATAAAAATTCCAATCGCATAGACACAAATTTCAATAATCAAACGGATTTGACAATTAACATGAAATTTAAATGACCTTTTTAGAACGAGAAATGGAATTAAACGCTTCTGCGTTCAGCATATGAATAGCGGTAGGTTGAGTGCTACCTACAAACACGCGCGGTATACAAGAAAAGGCTAAATTGTGCGAGAGTGCAAATAGAAAACCATCGTCCCCCCCCCTTCCTTCTCATCATCATCATCCGGTGGATCAAAAGGATTCCTTTTGTGAAACTCAATTACCGTCGAGTACAAACAAATAATTCCGATAATAGTGACACCGATCCAGTGGTCAGACGTTAATTTTATTGAACTCCCTCTGATTATCGTTCAATCAGAATATTGGAATTGTGTTCCTCGCTGTGTAAATTAAACAGGTAATTACGAATGTTTGTCGCTGTAATTGGCTGTGACCAAAGTATAGAAGAAAAAAAAAATATATATATATATAATAAAAGACTTGGGGAGGAAAAAGAAAAAATAAATTTGTACATGGTGACATTCAATGAAAAGACAGTTAATGATTTTGCACAAGTTCGCAGTGTATTAAAGGACACACAAGGTGGCAAATCACACGCCAACTCGAAACATTTAATTTGTGATTGCAACTTGGCGATGGCACCAAATCAACGTCAACAGAGATTTCTCTATTGGATTCCCGAACACATCAAAGGCAAATGGGATTTTGGCAATTACTAGCATCATTCATGAGAAATTTTATTATTGTAATTTAAAATAGTGGGGTGGAATCTATTTTTTTTTTGTTCGCACTGATTGTACTTTTTTTTCTCTCTTCATTAGTTTTTTGCGAATAAAGTTTATATTGCGAAAAAAAAATGTTGTTTCGAAAATCGAACATAACCTTAAAAATTTAGGTCATGGGGTTAATGTAATTTGATAATTCAAGAACGAAAGGTCAAAGATGAACATAACCTCAAAAATTAGATCAAAGAGTAAATATAACCTGATAGTTCAAGGGCAAAAGGTTAAAGAGTATAAATATATAACCTAAAAATTTAGTTAAAGGTAGTAAACATAACCTGATAGTTTAACGAGCAAATGGTCGAAAAGCATAAACATAACCTTGAAATTTAGCCAAATATAATCGTAAAAAATTAGGATCGTAAATTCAAGATCGAGAACATAACCTCAAAATTTAATACTTGTCCTACATAACCTCAAAAATTTCAATAAAATTGGCTAAAAATTGAATATATTAAATATAGATATTATTTAGGAGAAAAATATTATTGAAAAATTAAAAAAAAATTTTGAGGTTATGTTAGTTGGTTTCTTTTTAAGCGTGAAATTTTTTTTTTCTTTCACACCTCTTGAAAAGTAAGTCAATCGAATAATAAATTGGAATTTAGTTTTAGAAGTTGAAGTCGTCGTGCAACTTTAATAATCTCTTATTTTCGCTTTTCCGGTTGAGAAATTCTTCGACAACTATTTCGAAAAGTATTTCGCGAGAACGATTGTACGCATTGAATTAGTTTTCAAATTTTGGCAAATTCTATGTCAAAATTGTATTATATTACTATATATATATATATATATATATATATATATATATATATATATATATATTTAATATTACAAATTGGAAATATTTTCACAGGAAAGGAATTTATCTTGTTAATATTATAAAAACGGAATTCAAAAATATTTTGTAATTTTTTTTTTTTCAAAATTCACAAAAGTTTTTTTTTACCAATTGCAAAAATATATTATTAATTTTTTTAAAAATAAATTTTGAATTTATTTTGAATTAAATATTTGTTAATTAATTATTTTTTATTAAATTTAAATAATTATTAATTACAATTAAATATTATGTTAATTAATTAAAAATTAAAATAATTTATTATTTAAATTAAATATTAATAATTGTTTATTATTAATTAATTAATTAATTAATTAATTAATTACTTAATTATTTATGGTTATTTAATTATTAATTTATTAATTACTTAATTATTTATTAGTTATTTAATTATTAATTAATTAATTAATTATTTATTTATTATTATTAATTAAATATTAATTATTAAAAATTAAAATAATTATTACAGTGACAAAATTAAATTCGCATCGTTTTTTTCTCCACCGTGAAAACAATTGAAAATCATATTTTGCTAAGCAACGAGTCGCAAACAAATTGTTTTTTTCGCAGTTTCTTCAGGATCGTTCGTGTTTTAAGTTTGAAAAAAATTCCCGTATTTTCCAAATCTCATGATTTCGCAGTTTTTGAGTAGTTTTCATTGCGATCACTCAATTTCCCAAAAAAAGGTACCGTTAAAATAAATTCTCTAAAAAAAAATTAATTTTCTTTTCTTTACTAACTTTGTTTTTATTTGGAAAATTTTTGGAAAAAAAAATTTTTTTTCTTATGCATCTTAATTTTTTTTTTTTTTTGAAAATTTATTAAATTTTAAAGAAAAAAAATTTTTCACATAATTACAATATTTACAGTCGATTTAAATAAAAAAATATATTTCTCCTTCATTTCCGTTTGGTGTTTGTAATCTTGTGAGGAAAAAAAGAAAAAAAAAAATTTTTTTTTTTTACGATTCAGTGAAAAATAAAAATACGCGACTTTTCACGTGAATCGAAACATTTTTTTTTTTTTCATCCGGAAATGTTCTTCCCTTTTATATTCATCGTATAAGAATCTCGAGTCGTGTGAATTTATGATCTCTTGGCATTTTATATGGTTTTTCAATTTCGCAAAAAAAAAACCGTGTATTGATGATTTATATTGACATGATATACATTTTATATAAAAAAAATTTTTTTTTAATATGTTTAAGGAAAAAATTAAATTTTTTTAAGGGGGGGGGGAATATAAATAATAATTATAATTTTTTTTTTTGCTTTATGAATAAATAAATAAAAAGAAAAAAATAATAATAAATAAAAAATTATTTATTTTTTAACTGGATAAAAATTTGAATTTTTAAAAAAAATTTTTTTAGTACATAAAAATTTAAAAAAAGAAAACTAAAATTCCAAAATAATGAAAAATTATTTAATAATTTATTTATTATTTTATTTATTATTAATTATAATTATTTTTAAAGTAATAAATAAATAAAAAAAAAATAAAGGTAAGAGAAATATTTGAAAATAATAATTTTCATTTTTTTTTTTACAGAATTTGAATTTTCTGCATCTTGTGTTTTTTAAGGCACAAGACAATTCAAAATGGTTCGACCGTCACATCCAAAATTAATGGCCAAAGTTTTGGACGCTGTTGCCATTCTCAGCGAATCAAAAGGATCATCAATACGCGATATTCTTCAGATTGTGAAAAAAGGCTCCAGCGGTCCCAATAGGAATCTCACAATGCAGGTTTGTTAACTTTAAAAAAAAAATTAAAAAAATTTTTTTTTTTATTTTTGATTATAAATTATAAAAAATTAAAAAAAAATTTAGTAAAAAGAATTTATAATTAAAAGATTTAATTATTAAAATTTTTTTTTAATTAAACATTCGTAAATTTGAATTTAAAAAAAAAACACCTTTGCCAAGTTTCGAACCCTGGACGTTGGTTTTGTACTTCCGAGCACTTTACCGCGAGACTAGAAAGTAAAATAAGTTGAAAATAAACCGAAAAAAAAATTTATGAAAATAATTTGCTATCAAAAGAATTTGTAATTCAAATATTTAATTATTTAAGTAAATATTTGTAAATTTAAATAAAAAAAACCAAAAAAAAAATATAAAAAAAAAACACTTTTGGGAAGTTTTGAACCCTGGACGAAGGTTTTGTACGTTTCGAGCACTTTTCCACGAGGCTACATTAAACTAAAATAATCTGGAAATAAATTTTAAAAATAATTAAATATAATATTATAATTAATATAATTAAATTTTCGAATAAAAAGAATTATATAATTAAAAAAAAATTAATTATTTCAACAATTTAAAAAATAAATTAAAAGTAAATAATAAATTGAAATTAAAAAAAAATAAATAAACACCTTTGCTAAGTTTCGAACCCTGGTCGCTTAGGTTGTGAACGTTCCGAGCACTTTACCACGAGGCCAGAAAGTAAAATAATTTAAAAATAAACCCAAAAAAAAATTTAATACAAAAATTTGTTATCAAAAGAATTTGTAATTAAAATATTTAATTATTTAAGTAATATTTAAGTAAATATTTGTAAATTTAAATAAAAAAACCAAAAAAAAAAAAAACACTTTTGGGAAGTTTTGAACCCTGGTCGCTTAGGTTGTGGACGTTCCGAGCACTTTACCACGAGGCTAAAAATTAAAATATTTTTTAAAAAATTTAGAATTAAAAAAAATTTTTTTTTTCAGGTTCAACGTGCTTTGAAACATGCTGTGACTGCAGGTATTCTGCGACATCGAAATGGTCGTTATAAAAATGCAATTGCACTTTCAAAAATCACTCATCCTTCAAATAAACGACGATTTGAAGATGATTACAAAGTCGTTGATGATATGTCAGTTGTTGATGAATCCAAAAAAACCGCAGTGGATCCACTTAGTTCCATTCACGATCGTGGAAAGTAAATAAAAATAAATTTTAATAAAAATTTAATTTAAATTAAATTTAAAAATAAATTTAAAAATAAATAAAAAATTTAATTTATTTAAAAAAATTTTTTTATTTATTATTTTTATTTATTATTAATTTATTTTTTTTTGAATTAGTTAATAAATAAAAATAATAAATAATTTTGACAAAAATTTTGATATAAATTTTTTTAAACAATTTTTTTTTTTAATTTAATTAAGGCCATGTGGTTGTAGTCGGGCTAAAAAGAGGCGAGGAAGTCGCAGTAGAAAGGGAAGCCGCAGAAGGAGGAAGGGAAGTCGTCGACGAGGACGAAGGAGGGGTGACAATGAAGAATATCAAGAAATGGCTCCCGAGAATAATAACAACAACAACAATAATAATAATAATAAAAAATCTTCAATAAAACAATCAAAAGTTCGCGACGATGATCGTCCTCATAAACGAATTATTGATAAATATTCAGAAATTTCGGGCAGCGAACACGAGAGTCGTCTTCGAAATCGAAAATCAAAACCCGACAATGGTATTATTAAAAAAAAAAATTTAATTTAAATTTTAATTTGAAATTATTATTTTTATTTTTAAATTTAATTTTTTCATAAAAAATAGAATTTAAAAAAATTTTTTTTTAAATAGAATTTATTTATAAAAAATTTTTTAAATGCAATAATTTTTTTGACTTATTAAAAAATAAATTAAATTAATAGAAAACATATTCTGTAATTTTTTCTATTAATTTTATTTAACTGTAGATAATTCTTTAATTACATAAAAAAATTAATTTATTTAAAATTTATTCAAAATTTCTCTATTAATTATTAAATTTCTTTTTATTATTGCAAAACTGAATTTTTTTTAATAATTCAAAAATTAATTACTACATTTTTTTCTAATGCAAAAAATTAATTATTAATGTTTTTAATGGAAAATTTAATTTTTACTTTTTTTTATAAAAATTAATTATTAATTTTTGTTAATTAAAAAAAAATAGTAAAAAATTAATTTTGTAAAAATTTTTTCAAAATTTTGGAAATTTGCAAAAAAAAAATAATTTCTTTTTCCTTTCTAACAAAAAAAGGTTTGAGAAGATCGAACTCGAGGCACGATCAGAGAAAAGAATTGTCTGATAAAACAAAAAGACGTTCACAATCACGTCATCGAAGTCAAACGAGAAATGATGCACCAATTGAAGATTTTGACAATCAAAATGCAATGGACTGCGATGATGATGCCAATGAGAATGATAATTCTGGACGTGATGCTAATAATTGTGATACCAAAAACTGCGGAAGCGAAAGTAGTCTTTGAAAAAAAAAAAAAAATTAAAAATAATGTCTCGTAATTTTTCTGAGATAGAATGAGAAAAAAAAATTTTTTCTTTCTCAATTTCTGTACCGTACAGTGGAGAAAAAAAAAGAGTGAACGTAATTTTCTACTATTCTCGCATTGAAATTTAAAAAAAAAAATTTGTTTCTGTTAATTGGTATTGTAAATTTTCGAGTATAAAAATGGATAAATTATTTTTTTAGTTTTTTTTTTTTACAATTTTTTGACGTTTTTGTACTTTTTTTTGAATAAAATTTTGTCTATATAAAAATGTGATTTTTTTCATATGATTTTTGAATTCAGTTACATAATTTAAATAAATTACATGAATAAATTAAATAAATAAATAAATAATTAAAGTAGATAAATAAATAAGTAAAAAAGTAAATAAATTAAATAAAGTAATTAAATAAAATAATTAAATAAATTAATTAATTGCAGTTTATTTACTCTCCCTGCCAAGCGCAAGGTTCGTGGATCCATATAATTAATTAAATTAATTAAATAAACAAAATTTTTTATTTTTTAAATTTATTTTCTTATATTTTTCAATCAATAAATAAATATTTATTTTTATTTTATTTATTCAAACTAAAACTAAATAAATTAATTTATTTACAAAAACTTTATTTAAATTAACTAAATTAAAAACTAATTTAATTAAATTTGATTAATTTGTACTATTAATAAAATTTAATTAATTAAAATATTTTTTTAAAAATTTATTTAATTGAAATTACGTAATTTATTAATTTAGTTAGTAAATTATTTTATCAAATAAATTAATATAATTATTTAAATAAAATTTTTTTTTCTATATTGTTATTAATATTAATAATTTATTTTTATTTAAATTTATTTACTTTAAATACACAATTTATTAATAGTAATAAATAATAGAATTTATTTATTAATTAAAATAATAAATAAAAATATAATTAAATTTGTTATAGGAAAAACCCAATAATAAATATTTTTCGATATTGTTATTTATTTTATCGAAGGTAAAAAATTATTTTTTTTCAATATTGTTATTTATTTTGTTACAGGTAGAAAAATTTTTTTTTCGTCTTTTTATCCCCCCTTAAAAAAAAGGGAAAATAAAAAGTTATATATATATATATATATATATATATATATATATATATATATATATAGGAGGTAAAATTTATTCCAGCTTCCGATTTTTCGCTCGGTCGAACGACGCGAATAGGGAAAGCTTTTTGGTGTTATCGGTTTAGCCAGTGGCACTACGTTCCGGAAAGAATGTCGCGGAGTGGAAAAGCGTCCCGTTTGCAGTAGGAAACATGTCCATTGCAGGATCTTTAACTTTTTGCTCAAAAATTGCATTTTCTATCAGAAAAAAATTTTTCTTTTCTTCCGCGGCTTTATTTTAATTTTTCTTCTTTTTATTCTCTCTTTCTCTTCCACTATTATTTTTCGAAAAATTTTTTTTTCTCAGATTTCAAAATCCCTTCATTTTAATTTTCCAAACAAAATTTGGAAATTTATTTTTAATTTTCCAAACAAAATTTGGAAATTTATTTTTAATTTTCCAAACAAAATTTGGAAATTTATTTTTAATTTTCCAAACAAAATTTGGAAATTTATTTTTAATTTTCCAAACAAAATTTGGAAATTTATTTTTAATTTTCCAAACAAAATTTGGAAATTTATTTTTAATTTTCCAAACAAAATTTGGAAATTTATTTTTAATTTTCCAAACAAAATTTGGAAATTTATTTTTAATTTTCCAAACAAAATTTGGAAATTTATTTTTAATAAATAAAAAAAAAATTTTAAATAAAAATTTATTTTGAAGAATTATTTTTTTTTTTTGGGGGGAAAATAAAAAGATTTCGATTTATTTCTATTCGCGCGCATATGTCAACGAATATCTTGATTGTTCAACAATTTAAACGATAGGTATAGGTACTTTGTAAAGGGTTTTCTTTTATATTCATTTTTTTCTGTTTTTTTTTTTTTTTTTTTTTTTTTTTTTTTTTTGCTGACATCAAGTTGGCCTCGACAGTTTATGTAAATGTGTCAAGAGCATACACATTCTGGTGACATATTTCGAATTTTCTTTCATGTGAAAGAAAGTCGATGATCGTGAAAGAATTTTCTTTGTTGTTTCTTTTGCGCGCCATAAGTTTTTTTTTTTTTTTTTTTTTTTGAAAATGTATAATATTCATCACTCGCGCCATATCGCGGTATCAACAAATCGAGTTTTGAAATAAATTTCAAAAAAACATTTTCATTTCTTGTTTATGAAAATATATTTTTTTTTATTTATATGAATTTTTGCGCTATAATAATAATAATAATTAATTAGATATAGAAATTTTTAATTATTTACAAATAAATAAATAATAAATTTATATAAATAATTTATTATTATAAATAAATTATTATTTATATTTTTATATAAATAATTTTGATTAACAAATAAGTTCATTATTAATAATTGAAAATTTTTTTTTTTAATTTTTATATAATGTTAAAAAATTTATAACGAAATTAAAAAAATTAGTTGGACGTTTTTATTAAAAAATTCTGAAAAAAATTAAGAAGAATTCTTTTAATTTAAAGTTTGTTTTAAATAAAATATTTCATTTATCGCGAACTGGAAAAAAGTAATATAAAATTAAAATTCATATAAATTTGAATGATATTCTCGAGACGAACTGTTTTTTTTTCTCCTTTCCTACTTTTCCTACTTTTTCTACTTTTTTTTTTTTTGAAAGAGTCGAAATCTGAGAAGAAAATGTTTTTCTGGTAAATAGAGTCAGCATTATATAGATATTAGGTCGTTAACAGAATTTTTACAGCTAATCCATTAGGAAAGTAAAAAAGCTCTTTTCTCTCATTAAAGGTTGTCGCGTGAAGCGATAATAAGTGGAACGAGTGGGGAAAAAAGAGTGAGAAAGAGAGAGAGAGTGAGAAAAAGATATGTTACTTTTTTTTATTATTATTATTATTATTATTTTCCACAATTTTTAATCGAGCGTTGAAAAATTGTGTATTCACAACATTAATTTCAACTTAAAAAATATTTCCAACATCTTCCCTTCAATTAATTTTTTAATGAAGCAATATTCTATGCAAATTAAATGCAATTTTTTTTTTCAAAATTTATGAAAATTTAAAAGGTCCAAGTTATTTTGAGACAAAAAAGGAAATTTTGCAAAAAAAAAAAAAATTCATTTTTGGAAATTATGACGAAAATTAAAATTTTAAATACAAAATTCAAAAATAGTTTTAAACGTCATTTTCCTATGAATTTTGATATAGTGATAATGAAAATCACAGTGAAAATTGTGGAAAATCGATTATAATTGTGAAAATCATAGAAAACCATTAAAAAATACGGTTTTTTGAGATTTTGACAAAAAAAAAGGAAATTGAAGAAAAGTATTTAGATAAAAGTTATAGATTTCATCAAAATACATTCTATTTTAAACAACATTTTTGGAAAATGAGTAATTTTTTTTAAAAAATGACAAAAAAACCATAAAAATTATGGATTTTTGCGATTTTGAAAGAAAATATAAAAAATTTGGAAAAAATATGTTAATAAAAGTTGTGTATTTCAATGAAATACATCTGATTTTAAACACAATTTTCTGAAAAATAATTAATTTTTTTAAAAAATGACAAAAAAACCATAAAAATTATGGTTTTTCGTGATTTTCAAAGAAAATATAAAAAATTTGGAAAAAATATGTTAATAAAAGTTGTGTATTTTAATGAAATACATCTGATTTTAAACACAATTTTTTGAAAAATAATTAATTTTGAAAAAAAAATGAAAAAAAAACCATAAAAATTATGGATTTTTTCGATTTTTAAAGAAAATATAAAAAGTATTTTAATAAATGTTGGGTATTTCAATAAAATACATCTGATTTTAAACACAATTTTTTGAAAAATAATTAATTTTTTTAAAAAATGACAAAAAACCATAAAAATTATGGTTTTTTGCGATTTTGAAAGGAAATATAAAAAATTTGAAAAAATATGTTAATAAAAGTTGTGTATTTCAATGAAATACATCTGATTTTAAACACAATTTTCTGAAAAATAATTAATTTTTTTAAAAAATGACAAAAAAACCATAAAAATTATGGTTTTTCGCGATTTTGTTATAAAATATAAAAAATTTAGAAAAACTATTTGAATAAAAATTATATATTTAACTGAAATACATCTAATTTTAAACAACATTTTTTGAAAAATAAGTAATTTTCTGAAAAACTGACAAAAAACTATAAAAGTTTTGTTTTTTTTTTTTTGCGATTTTGACGGAAAATATACAAAATTGGAAAATGTTTTTCAGACAAAAGTTGTAAATCTCATTAAAATACATTATATTTGTAATACATTTTTCCTGAAAAGCAACCAATTTTTCTGAAAAATGCAAAAAAAAATATAACGTAATTTTTTTATACCCGTTTTTAAATTATTCTAACCATAATTTTTCTACTAATTTTAATATTCTGATAATGAAAATAATACTGAAAATTCTCAAAAATTCGAATTTAATTGTTAAAATAATAAAAAAAAACCAAAAAATTTATAGTTTTTTGCGATTTTGACAGAAAATATAAAAAAAATTTGGAAAAAAATGTTATAGATAAAAGTTATATATATATTTCAATAAAATACATTCGATTTTAATCAAATTTTTATTTAAAAACGAGTAATTTTTTAGAGAAACACAAAAAAATCATAAAAATTATGTATTTTTTTTTGTGATTTTCACAAAAAATATAAAAACTGAATGAATTATTTATTATCAGCACTATATCAATCAATATCAAATAGCGTTTGAAAAAACAAAAATTCTCCCTTAAATTTTCAAATAATTTTTTTTTTTTACATTAATTTAATTAATAATTTTGAATATATTAATTAATTTTTTTGTATTCTTTCACAAAAAAAAAAAAAAAAAAACTTTGTATAAAGTACTTTTAAAGTGAAAATGTGATAAATCGGATTTTCAGGAAAATATATATTCAAAGACAAGAAATGGTCTCTCATAGTGATGGAATCTTGTCAAGATAATTAATCCTATTTACTGAGCTTAATTTTGCGCCTCAACCACCCCCCCCCCCTCCTCCACAACACCCCTTACCCAACGCCCTTTTTCCCCTTCTAGAATTCTCTTTCTTCACTGGTGCCTAAACAAAGAAGAAAATAGTGGCAAATGTTCGTTATATATACATAAAGTGCGCAACCAAAGCAGCTTTCCTTGATTTCTAAAGCGAATGAGAGAGAGAGAGAGAGAGAGAGAGAAATTCAAACTCGACTACCATGTAAATCTTACTATCGTCTTTTCTGCTCTTCAAAGTTTATTTGCTGGAAAATGTCAGTTTATGTTGAGGTGTCAGATATAAGTAATAGACATAATTTTGCAAAATAATTTTTTTGCAAAGATAAAAAAAAAATTTCAATATGTTGGGAGGATAAAAAGTAGATAAAAAAAAATATCCCAGTATTATATTTGATAAATTATTATTTAATTAATTCAAAGTATTTTTATCTATAAGTATTTTTACCTAAAAGTATTTTTATCTATAAGTATTTTTTTTATCCAAAAGTATTTTTATCTAAATAAATTTTTATCTACAAGTCTTTTTATTAAAAAGTATTTTTATCTATAAGTATTTTTATCTGAAAGAATTTTTATCTACAAGTATTTTTATCTATAAGTATTTCCAGCTAAAAGTATTTTTATCCAAAAGTATTTTTATCTATAAGTATTTTTATCTGAAAGAATTTTTATCTACAAGTATTTTTATCTAAAAGTATTTCCAACTATAAGTATTTTTATCTGAAAGAATTTTTATCTACAAGTATTTTTATCTAAAAGTATTTTTACCTAAAAGTATTTTTATCTATAAGTATTTTTTTATCCAAAAGTATTTTTATCTAAATAAATTTTTATCTACAAGTCTTTTTATTCAAAAGTATTTTTATCTATAAGTATTTTTATCTGAAAGAATTTTTATCTACAAGTATTTTTATCTATAAGTATTTCCAGCTAAAAGTATTTTTATCTAAAAGTATTTCCAGCTAAAAGTATTTTTACCTAAAAGTATTTTTATCGATAAGTATTTTTTTTATCCAAAAGTATTTTTATCTGAAAGAATTTTTATCTACAAGTATGTTTATCTAAAAGTATTTCCAACTATAAGTATTTTTATCTGAAAGAATTTTTATCTACAAGTATTTTTATCTAAAAGTATTTCCAGCTAAAAGTATTTCCAGCTAAAAGTATTTTTATCTATAAGTATTTTTATCTGAAAGAATTTTTATCTACAAGTACTTTTATCTAAAAGTATTTCTAGCTAAAAGTATTTTTATCCAAAACTTTTTTTTTTTTTTTTACTAAAAGTATTTTTACCCTATAAGAATTTTAAGATAAAAATATTTTTAATTAAAAGTAATTTTAGATAAAGATATTTTTAAATAAAATTATCGGTTGCAAATATTTAAAATAAAAATTCACTAGAGTTTCGACTTGGAAGTAACATTCCTAATTTGTGCCATGAATGAAAACACGCCTACTAGATGGTTCGCAGTAATTTCATTGGCTACTCGTCAAGGTCATGGAACGACAGCCAATCAACGTTACATGACCTTGAAAACTAGCCAATAAAATAATTGTAAGTCCCATTCGACTCTAAAGGCACAATTTTTTTTTTTCAATCACTCAAATGTTACTAAATTTTTATTTTTAAAATTATTTAATAATTTACAATTATTTTTCATCATTAAATTTATTAAATTATTAAATAATAATTAATAATAATAGATAATAATAATTATTATTAAATTAGTCAATTATAATACTAATTATTAATATTAAATAAAGTTTGGTGAATATTTAAAAATGAAAAATAAAATGTAATATATAAAAATATTGAAACGAGAAAAATATAAATCATTTAAACTAGTAAATTTTATTCATCACAAATTTTCTTTTTCACATTTCAATTATATATATATATATATACACACCCGCACATTTCTTGGAGAACGAAGCTTATTACTTTTAACTTTTCAGTTGGGCGACCTTCCCTTCCCTTTGAATATTCTTTTTAATAGAAAGAGAGAGAGAGAGAGAAAAAAAGAGAGGGAGTAAAAAAAAAAGTTTTCTCACTAAATACAACTTTCATATAATAAAAAGTTTGTTGCGCTATTTAGCGATCGCTGAATATTCGCGAGTAATTTTTTATTTTTCTTCTCTTTTATCTCAGATGTATTATCAATATTATAAATATAAATCTCTTGACTTACTTTTTTTTTTTTTTTTTTTTTTTTTCTTATTTTCCTTCATTTATTGTCTCTGATTTTATTTCATGTTGTCGATTTTATAAAAAGAAAAAAAAATATCACTAACTTAAATTAAAGAAATCATTTTTGCAATAATAAATATTTCATGCAGAGATAAATTTTTACTGTTGTTTCTTTTTTAGAAAAAAAAAAATGAAAAACAATCTAATTATTGATAAATTATTTTTTTCAAAATTATTTTCAATTTTTTTTCTCTCTCTTTCTTTTTTTTCTTTAAAAAAAATAAAAATCTATATATGATTAAATTAGGAAGGAAAATTTATGGTAAATGATGATGTCCAGAGGATTATAAATCTACGTTATACGAGAGGATGAAATGAAGAGCTTATTAAAAAGGAAAGCCGAGAGTGAAAGGAAGTTTTGGATTCGTAATTTTTGTTACGCGGATAAAATGGGACGAAAAAAAATTCTCAGGACCCTTTTTTTTTAGAGGGTTTTTCAAATTTATAGCCTAAATATTATGCATATGGTTCAATATTATTCTATATATTTATTGCTCCCAAGAAAGAATAAAAAAAATTTTTTTTTTCTTTTCTAAAAGAATTTTACTTTTACTCAATTTGTTAAACAATAAAATATAAATAATACATTATGAAAATTTTGAAATTAAATTAATAAATTGAATTGATAATGAAAATAAAATTTTTCTGATTGTTATTTGAGTATAAAATATTTTTAAAATAGTATTAAAAATTAAGAAAAGGATACATTTTTTTTAAAAAGTATATAAAATTTAACAAAATGTATCAAAAATTTAAGAAAACGAATAAAAAATTTGAAAAAACCTACACAAAATTAAAAAAAAGTATTCAAAATTTTTATTAAAAAGTATTCAAAATTTAAAAAAAGTATCCAAAATTAGAAAAAAGTATTTAAAAATTAAAAAAAAAATATTTAAAATTTTTAAAAAAGAATCCAAAATTTAAAAAAAAATATCAAAAATTAGAACAAAGTATTAAAAAATTTTAAAAAGTATAAAAAAAATTTAAAAAAATATCAAAAATTTAAAAAAAAGTATCCAAAATTTTAAAAAAAGTATTCAAAATTAAAAAAAGGATCCGAAATTTTAAGAACAGTATCAAAAATTAGAAAAAGTATTTAAAATAGTAAATAAGTATCCAATATTTAAAAAAATGTATAAAAAAATTTTTTAAATTGAAAAAAAGTATACAAAATTTAAAAAAAAGTAACCAAAATTAAAAAAAAGGATTCCAAATTACAATAAAGTATCCGAAATTTTAAGAAAAGTATTAAAAATTAAAAAAAAAGTTTTTAAAATTTAAAACAAATATCCAAAATTTAAAAAAATGTATAAAAAATTTTTTTAAATTAAAAAAAAGTATATAAAAGATTAAAAAAAGTATTCAAAATTCAAAAAAAGTATAAAAAATGTCAAAAACAATATTCAAAATTTAAAAAAGTGCCAAAAATTAAAAAAAAGTATTCAAAATTTGAAAAAAGTATCCAAAATTTCAACAAAAAAAATTAAAAAATTAAAAAAAAGTTTATAAAATTAAAAAAATGTTTATAAAATTAAAAAAAAGTATATAAAATTTTTTTAAAAAATAAATAAAATTAAAAAAAAGTATTTAAAAGTTCAAATAAGTATCCAAAATTTAAAAAAATGTATAAAAAAATTTTTTAAATTAAAAAAAGTATATAAAAGATTAAAAAAAGTATTCAAAATTTAAAAAAAGTATAAAAAATGTCAAAAACAGTATTCAAAATTTTAAAAAAAGTATTCAAAATTTTAAAAAAGTATCCAAAATTTCAAAAAAAATTTTTAAAATTAAAAAAAAGCATTTACAATTTAAAATAAGTATCCAAAATTTAAAAAAATGTTTAAAAATATTTTTTAAATTAAAAAAAAGTATATAAAAGATTAAAAAAAGTATTCAAAATTTAAAAAAAGTATAAAAAATGTCAAAAACAGTATTCAAAATTTTAAAAAAAGTGCCAAAAATTAAAAAAAAGTATTCAAAATTTGAAAAAAGTATCCAAAATTTCAAAAAAAAATTTTTAAATTAAAAAAAAGTATTTACAATTTAAAATAAGTAGCCAAAATTTAAAAAAATGTATAAAAAAATTTTTTAAATTAAAAAAAAGTATATAAAAGATTAAAAAAAGTATTCAAAATTTAAAAAAAGTATAAAAAATGTCAAAAACAGTATTCAAAATTTTAAAAAAAGTGCCAAAAATTAAAAAAAAGTATTCAAAATTTGAAAAAAGTATACAAAATTTCAAAAAAAAATTTTAAAATTAAAAAAAAGTGCCAAAAATTAAAAAAAAGTGTCCAAAATTTAAAGAAAAGTACCAAAAATTAAAAAAAAATATTTACAATTTAAAATAAGTAGCCAAAATTTAAAAAAATGTATAAAAAAATTTTTTAAATTAAAAAAAAGTATATAAAAGATTAAAAAAAGTATTCAAAATTTAAAAAAAGTATAAAAAATGTCAAAAACAGTATTCAAAATTTTAAAAAAAGTGCCAAAAATTAAAAAAAAGTATTCAAAATTTGAAAAAAGTATCCAAAATTTCAAAAAAAAATTTTTAAATTAAAAAAAAGTGCCAAAAATTAAAAAAAAAGTGTCCAAAATTTAAAGAAAAGTATCAAAAATTAAAAAAAAGTATTTAAAATTTAAAATAAGTATCCAAAATTTAAAAAAATGTATAAAAAAATTTTTTAAATTAAAAAAAAAGTATATAAAAGATTAAAAAAAGTATTCAAAATTTAAAAAAAGTGTAAAAAATGTCAAAAACGGTATTCAAAATTTTAAAAAAAGTGCCAAATATTAAAAAAAAAGTATTCAAAATTTAAAATAAGTATCCAAAATTTAAAAAAATAGATAAAAAAAATTTTTAAATGAAAAAAAAGTATATAAAAGTTTTAAAAAAGTATAAAAAATTTAAAAAAAGTATAAAAAATGTGAAAAACAGTATTCAAAATTTTAAAAAAAGTGCCAAAATATAAAAAAAAGTTTTTAAAATTTAAAAAAAGTATCCAAAATTTCAAAAAAAAATTATAAATTAAAAAAAAGTTTTAAAATCATAAAAAAGTATATAAAATTTTTAAAAAAGTATCAACAATGTCAAAAACAGTATTCAAAATTTAAAAAAACTATCAAAAATTTAAAAAAAAGTATTCCAAATTTTTATATATTATGAATTATAAAAATTTTCCAAATTTTTACAATTGAACATTTTTTCTAAAAAAATTAATTTTCTAAATTAAAAATATTTCGAATAATTACATAAAAAAAATTCTTACTTTTGTCCTGTATCTACGATTGAAGCCATGAAAATTCTTGTCACTTTTTTTTTTTGTTAAATGTTGGTAATTTTTTTTTTTTTTAATTTCAGGGGTCACGAATACATTTTTTGCAAATAATCCGTTATTTTTGTGACAATCGAGAAAAATATTTTCATCAAATTGTCAGACATTGGGGAAAAAGTAAATGAAATTACATTTCCGCTTGTTCACTTGTGTCATATATATATATAGAAATATCTTATTGTCTGATATAAAAGTCGTGTAATTTAAAGAAAAAAAAAAAAAAAATTGTCACGTTGTTATTTTTTTTTCTACCCAAACAATATAAATTTCACGCGAGTTTTGCGGTATGAAATATATATTCTTCCTATTTCAAATCCTGAGGCACCTTTACGAGTTTTATTTGCTCAACAATATATATATACATATAACGACACTTTGCTTTACTCTTATATTAAGTATCGTAAAATATTACGAGTTACACTTTATTTATTTATTTTTTTTTATATCGTTCAAACATTTTTACGAATCAAATTCACATTTACTTTTTAAAACATATTTCTTGTCTCCTTTTTTTTTATGTGATAATAATAGTAGGGGAAAAAATTATCTGCGAATAAATTTGCTTTTTTTTTTTTTTTTGAAGAGAACAATTTTTTTTTTTTACAGAAATTTAATTCGAGAAAATTAAAAAATAAAATTTATATACAAAGAAATTGTTTTCAAATAAAGGTAATTTAAATATTTAAATAATTAGTTATTTTAATAATTAATAATAATTAAAATATTTACAAATTTTTTGAAAAAGTAAAAAAAGGAAACTTATTCCAAAATTTTTATTCTAAACGTCCAAAAAAAAAGAATTTGGAAACAAAAAAATAAAATAATATTTCTAAATATAAAAAATAGTAAAAATTTTTATTTTTTATTCGAATATTAAATTTTCAAACCTGCAGTTTTTTTTTTAAATTTTGTTTGAGAATTTTTCCAAAGGTTTTTTTTTTTAAAAAGCAAATTTAAAAAAAAAATATTTATAGTGTCATAAAATTTGGAAAAAAAATTTTCGTTTTTTTTTTTTTTAATTAAAAATTTCGGTTTTAAAAAAAATTATTATTTTTTTTTTTTATTAAAATCAGTTTTTCACAAAGTGTCGCGTGCGGGTACCAAATTTACCCCGAAAAGCACGTGGCGGTGCCACGACGCGCACTGGCGGTAGATTTCTACAAGGACAGCTGACGAGTGATAGCTGCTACCACCCCCTGCCCCCAAACAACCCCTACCCCCACCCCATACACTATATTTTCAAACACCCTCCCATATATCATATATATATATTCCTTCGATTTATAACTTTTTCTTTTATTTTTATTTGCATTAATTTTTTTTTATTTTTATTATAATATTCATATTTCAGTTTTGGTTAAAATTTTTTTTTTTTTTGGTTTTGAAATACTAAGTAATTTTTGTAGAATATTAAATAAAAAAAATATATATATATAAAAGTGAAAAATTATTTTTTTTGGGATTTAAAAAATTTTTTTTTTTGCTTTGTCCTGCATAAATCTATTTTTGGTTTAAAAAAAAATCATAATTCCGGTACGCAACCACGAATATTAAATATTTAATTTTTTCGAGAAAAATTTATATATATATATATATAGAAAATAGCAGTGAAAGATTTCGTAATATTGCAACTTTTGCGAAACACTCGTTTGAAAAGAAGTTTTTAAAGAAATCTCCTTTTTATCCGCAAGATATAAATATCAGTTAAGAAAAGAAGTGTGAAAAGTATTTTTCTGCTTGAAATGTTTTGAGAGAATGCTTCTTGCATCTGAAATGAAGGAAAGAAAAAAAAAAATAAAATTTTAGAATGTTTCCATATTCTCGGTACAAAAATTTATTCTCTTGTATCGAGTTTAAGACGGCTTCTTTTTTTTTTTGTCAAAAATATGATTTATTAAAAAAATTTAATTTTAATATATTAATTTAAAATAAGAAAAAAAAGAAAAAATTATAAACGGAATTTAAAAATAGAAAATTTTAAATTTAAATCAAGGTAAAAAAAAAATTCTAATTTTCTTAATTTAAAAAAAATTTGTTTTTTCAAAAAAAATTTTTCAAATTATTTATTTTTTCAAAAATATATCCTAAACAATGAATATATATATTTTGTAAGTAATTCATCATATTCCACGCCCAAATCATGTTCCTTTTCTATTCTTGGGCTTTAATTTGAAGTTTATGTGTGGATTTTAATAACCCAATTCGGTCTCAACCTAATATCAATAATCCCATTATAGTGAACGAGAGAGGGGAAACTCTAGGGAGTCCAAAGATTTCAAGCATCTAATGCAGTGTCAACAATGGATCTTTTCAAAAACTTCTTCAAGAGTCAAGAAAGCATTATATTCATTTTTAAAGATTTTCTCAAGATCATCATTTTACGAACAGAGAGTAGTCTTCTCTTCCAAGAGAGAAAAAAAACATAATAATAATTATTATAATAAGAAAAAAAAAGACATCGTCAAAAGAAAATTAGTATGCGTCCACATTTTCCAATACATCAAATATTTTTTTAATCAATAAAACCCAGATAGCACGGAAACTTGCAGCAAGCTTGCGGCAAGCTTGCGAAATGTCCCACCCAGGGTAAGCTTGCCGTGAAAGCTTGCTGTAAGCTTTCCAGGAAAGGTTGCTGCAATCTTGCCATGAAAGATTGCTACAAGATTGCTGCAAGCATACTAAGAATGATTGCGGCAAGCTTGCCGTGAAAGATTGCTGTAAGCTTTCCAGGAAAGGTTACTGCAATCTTGCCATGAAAGATTGCGGCAAGCTTGCCGTGAAAGATTGCTGTAAGCTTGCAGGAGAATTTCAACAAGCTTCTGGAAAGGTTGCTGCAAGATTGCTGCAATTTGGAAACTTAATGAGAAAATTTTCGAAACAAATTTGAGGGGACTGGGAATTGAACCCGGGTTCGACAGACACTAACCAAAGACTCTAACCGAGAACCTATACTCGACCAACTATCAGAGAATAAAAAAATCTTGCTCTTAACCCTCGACTGTTTTTATGAGTTGAAAAACAGTTGAAAAACGGCGGGCTTTTTTAAAATGCTTTTAAATAGAAATTTTGTGTTTTCTATTTAATTTGTTAATTAATCAATGTTATTATTGTTATTATATTTTATGAAATTTATTTAAAATATGAAAATACTTATTGAAAAGATGAATAAAATTTTTTAAATGTATTTTAAACATTTGTTAATTTAATAATAATAATATTTATATACTTATTATATACTTACTTTATTTATCATTTTAATTTCTAGTATTAATTGCCGTTATTTTTTCAATATACCATAATTTTTAACTAATTAAATTAATTTTTTATATTTTTTTTTAAATATTTTTAATTTTTTTTTTTGTAATTAATTTTTGAATTTTATATTTTTGGTTTTTTTATTTTATTTATTATTATAGGTTTTATTATATTTTTTATTTATTTTTTTATTATTGTTTTATTTATTATTAATTATTTATTATATTTTTATTATAATATTTTATTATACATATATACAAAATAATACCAAAAAATAAATTAAAAATATTTAAAAAAACATTGATTAATTAACAAATAAAATAGAAAACACAAAATTTCTATTTAAAAGCATTTTGAAAAAGCCCGCCGTTTTTCAACTGTTTTTCAACTCATAAAAACTCATAAAAACAGCTCAGACAAGCTTGCTGCAAGTTTCCGTGCTATCTGGAAAATTATTTTCCAATTTTAATAGCGGGGAATTTTTATAATTGTATTTACTGTGACTTTTTTTTTACAAAATTTGGAGGTTATGTTTCCATCTCGTTCAGTGACCTTGAAATTTGCTTTTCAATTTTGAGGTTATGTATTCTATGTTACTTTTTACTTTTGAGGTTATGTCAGCAGGCGGTTTTTATTTTTATAACAAAATAAAACGTGATTTTCTTACTGTGATAAGTGTTACTATTTTTGGTAACGGTAACGCTATAGCTATAATTTTGTTTGAAACATATGTCAAGGGGTTAAAAAATCACAGAATATGGACCGCGCGCGCTTTTATAAGAAAAGAGTCAAAAGAGACACAAGATGAAAGATATGCCAGGGTTTCTTTTTTTTTTTTTTTTGTCGCATTAAAATGACTTTGACGATCGAGAGGGAATAGAAAAAAAAGAAGAAGGAAGAAAGAGGACAGAGGTTACTTGGAGAAATTCGGTATGAAGTACATGCTTGAATCCAGCTCTATCAGCGATATTCAGAAGCTTCTTTTTCACCCTCCTCTCCCCTCTCCCATCATCCTCTTTTACTCCTCATTGAGTGACGCTTTTTTCTCACCATTTACTTCTTCGTTCCCCTGCTTTTTTTCTAATTCTAAAATTTTAATAATTATTTCTTTCTATTAAGCAATAAAAAAATAAAATTATTTTTTTTATTTTTTTTTCTCTTTTATGATATGGTAATAATAAATAGTTTTTTTTTGTTTGAAGCAATAAAGTAGAAGTGACAAAATTAAAAATCTACTCTGCTTTATTATCTGCCGATAATGTAGATTTCGCCGAAACATTACCATTAGTTAATAATTTTTTTTTATGTTGGTACTCCTACATAAAATCTCTAGCAGACGAAAAAATTTCTCCGAATGTTGTCGCCTCATTTTGTGGCAAAGTGACACGAATTATTTATTGTAAATTTACAAACAAAAAATTCAGATTAATTTCTAGGCTAAATATTTCTAAAAATATATAATAATTATATTATTATTATATATAATTATAATTTTTATTATTTTTTTATTTAAAATTATTAAATGAGAGTGGAAATCCATATTGGTGAGTTTGAGGTTATGTTTATCAATTTAATTTAATTTAATTTTGGTCTCTGTTTTTAAAGCAAAAAAATCTAATGAATTCCTCTCTCTCTCTCTTATATTCAATGAAAATGGCGCATAAAGGCGCTCTCATACCTTTTTGGCTGCCTGCAGGTTACCATGGCAACGCACGAGTGTGAGTGCGACAGAAAATTTAAGAATAGGAATATTCAAATTTTCTGTCTCACTCACACTCGTGCGTTACCATGGTAACCTGCAGGCAGGCAGCCAAAAAGGTGTGAGAGTGCGCAATAACATTGTCTCTCTTCACGTAACGGTATTGCTTCTTTCTCTTTCGAAAATAAATAACGTCTTTCTTTACCTAATTTGCATATTTACTCGTTTCATATAGTAAGAAAAATATCTATTTCAATCCAATTCGAGTCGTTTTTTTCCTCCAAATCTAGTCTATAATTTATTTTTACTACCTCAATTTTTAAAATTTTCCCAAAACCTAACCTCAAAATTATTCATCTTTTTCAGTTATTTCTTTTTCCTGCAACTAACGTTCGTAAATCGCAAATCCTTTTCATTTTCAAAATATCACGTTCCCGCAAAGAAACCAATTAATAATAATGTATTTTCCCTTCGCAGTGACTTACTACAATTTGTATTAAAGTCGCCGAAAAATTCGCGGACACTGCGGTATAATCGAATACCGGATGTAATGTGACAAGTGTCTGTGACATCGTCTAGGGTCGCGTATATTCATCATATCTTTCTCTGCAAAAAAAAAAACCGTTTTTTTTTTTTTTTTTTTTTAATTTTTAATCTTGTCACACGGACGATATTTCTCAGACCACTAAAAAATGTAAATCACTGTCCTCGATGCTTCACTTCTCTTGCTCTTGTCCGTTGCATCTCCCTTTCTTCCCCTCCCCCTTTCTCTCTCACTCTCTCTCACTCTTCTTCACTCACCGCTTCAACACTCTAATGCACTTTTAATTAAATCGTTAAATCCATACCCCTAGAGGGAAAAATCTTTTATCGGGACGCGACCCAACAATTCTTCAGGCACCTTCAAAGAGACCTCGTAATTAAAGCGTTGCTTAGCAATAAGTGAAGGTGTCACCATATAGACAAGAACCACTTTTTCATTATACTTAAAAAAAATAAAAACCTGTTAAATTTGTATCTTTTTAATTTTTTTCCGCATTCTCTATTCGCTTTTACTAAAGAGCAATTATTTTTTTGTGTCCATTAAATTGGGGTTCGAATATTATTTTTATTAAAAAATAGAAATGATAGAAAAAGAGATTTTATTAGGAAAAATTTTTATATAAAAAATACCTGTTTAAAAAAGAGAGAGGAATTTGTTATTTAAAAATTGGTTTTAAAAAACTAAGTTCTATAGAAATTCGAATGAAATTTTTCAAATGAGAAAAGGGAAAAGTTTTTAATATATAATTAATATCGTTTTTGTACTATATAATAGGAAATTACTTCTACCAGTGTCAGGGGGAAAATTATCATTTGCTTAATTCACGACAATTGATATTTAATTTCCCTTCAAAATTCTACAAAGAAATTATTCAACTGCAAAAATTATTTTGCATTTGGGGGCAATGTAATTATTCCCTCGATTTAAATTATAATAATCTATCTATATTACAAAAAGATATTGCCGCCGCTGCTGTTTCAAGACTCTGAATATAGCCGCAAGTTCCCCCATCTCCCCCCAGGATTTCCCGCCAAAAATGACTTTAATTTTGAGGTTATGATCGTTTCAAGACTCTGAATACAGCCGCAAGTTCCCCTCCCCTTTTTATTCCTTCTTTACCCGTTGAGGAAGTGGATTTCCCGCCAAAAATGACCTAAATTTTGAGGTTATGCTCGTTTTAAGACTCTGAATATAGCCGCAAGTGGAGGTGAATTTTCCGCCAAAAATGACTTTAATTTTGAGGTTATGTTCGTTTCAAGACTCTGAATACAGCCGCAAGTTCCCCCTTTTATCCCTTCTTTTCCCGTTGAGAGAGTGGATTTCCCGCCAAAAATGACCTAAATTTTGAGGTTATGTTCGTTTCAAGACTCTGAATACAGCCGCAAGTTCCCCCCTTGTATCCCTTCTTTTCCCGTTGAGAGAGTGGATTTCCCGCCAAAAATGACCTAAATTTTGAGGTTATGTTCGTTTCAAGACTCTGAATATAGCCGCAAGTCCTCCCCTCCTCTCTCTCCGGATTTCCCGAATATTGCCGCAAGTGGAAGTGGATTTCCCGCCAAAAATGTACTGAATTTAGAGGTTATTTTCGTTTCAAGACTCTGAATATAGCCGCAATTCTCTCCCCCTTTTTATTCCTTCTTTTTTCGTTGAGGAGGTGGATTTCCCGCCAAAAATGACCTAAATTTTGAGGTTATGTTCGTTTTAAGACTCTGAATATAGCCGCAAGTGGAGGTGGATTTCACGCCAAAAATGACTTTAATTTTGAGGTTATGTTCGTTTCAAGACTCTGAATACAGCCGCAAGTTCCCCCTTTTATTCCTTCTTTTCCCGTTGAGAGAGTAGATTTCCCGCCAAAAATGACCTAAATTTTGAGGTTATGTTCGTTTCAAGACTCTGAATATAGCCGCAAGTCCTCCCCTCCTCTCTCTCTCTCCGGATTTCCCGAATATTGCCGCAAGTGGAAGTGGATTTCCCGCCAAAAATGTTTTGAATTTAGAGGTTATTTTCGTTTCAAGACTCTGAACATAGCCGCAATTCTCTCCCTTCGTTGAGGGGTAGGTGAATTTTCCGCCAAAAATGACTTACATTTTGAGGGTTATGTTATTTTAGCGGGAAACGACGACGAAACAAACATAACCTCAAAATTTAGTTTACGGATATTAAAATATAATTTATGTTCATATTTAAATATAAATAAATTTTTGCTGCGTTCAAATTTAAAAACTTTTTATTAAATATAAATTTAATAAAAATAATATTTCAAATTTTTAATAAATTTAAATAGATTGTTGGCGCACGAAGCGCTATAGTTAATTATATAATTAATAATTATTATTCAATTATAAATTAAATATAAATAATTGCTACCAAAAAATAATTGAAATTTAATATCTAATTAAAAATAATTAGTTCTACATGAAAAAAAAAATTATTTAACCCGCATAATATGTATGAAACGATGAAGGCAATGTCTATATTATAATAATGGTTTTGGTGACATATTATAACTTAAAGGCTTTTTGACTTCAAGGAAACTATTCCCCATTGTTTTAAATGAAAAGGGGAATTATATAAAGTCATGCAAATCACTGAATAGAGTGAATCATCCTCATGAGAGTAACATTTCAAATTATAGTCCTTTTCATGTATTTGTGTGTGTCTGTGTCACATGTGTTGTGATTATAACAAGATATTCCCTACAACAATGGCAGAATGATTAAGATGTTTAGTATATATATATATATGAGAGGAAATTCTCATTTACGTTTCCGCATTATTAATAAATTATTATTTAGGTCACTAAATATTATAACCTCCCCCCCTTTAACCCCTTATTATAACCTTTCTTTTAATTATAATTAATTTTTATAATTTTTTACAATTATACTAATTTGGAAGAATTTGTTATTTCAGATATTTGGAAAAATTTGTTTTCAATGTTAACAATTTCACTAATAATAATATTTATTAAACTCACCATTTTGTTGCAGATTCCGGAATGTCCCGCGGCTCATTGTTGATATTTTTCTTTGAACACTTATGAAATCAGAAATATAATTAAATTAATTTTTATTCACTACTGTATACAAGACCATCCAAAAGAAGAATGAATAATGGAGGTTAAAAATTTACCGATGTGTCGTTATCGAAGCGACGTGGTGGGAGTCTCGTGAATTATAATTCGTGAATCGGTAGTCGGTAACTTACCGACAGACGGTATCGTAGTTAACCTATTCCCCGCGTGTGGCGCTATTGTCTGTTGCAAAATGGCTGCATCTGTTGATGTGACATTAGTTTTCGTCTTCTCAAGTCATTTAAGAAGAAGAAGAAGAAGAAATTTTCGTCTTTCTGGTACTCTTGAATAATTACAAATCCAATTTAACAAACTCTACCAAAGGAATAACACAAGTTCTACAATTTTTTTTATCAATATTAACTTAATCAATGACATTTAACTCCGGTGTATCCTCCGAAATTTGCTTATTACAACTCCGAACCTAAAGTATAAATTGCGGTCGTTTATGACCTTGGCAGTCCTATAACGACCTTAAATAAATAAAAATAAATAAATATATAAAATAAATATATAATAATAAATAAATAAATAAAAAGCGTAATTTTATTAATTTATCTAAGCATTTATTTTTTATTTTTACTTTAATTTAATTATTTATTGTCTTTTTACAATTTTATCTTTTAATATTGAAATATTTTATTAAAATATTAAATATTATTTTTTATTTAAAATAAATCTTTTTTTTTTTGTAATATAAAAATTTATTTCTTTTTAAACGCGTTCGGAAGAGGGAATTTGAAAACAAAAAATTAAAATATTAAGTCTTTTTCTTTTTGAGAATAAATAAATTTTTAAGTTAATTTTTTGAAGACATATAAAAGAGGGAGAATTAAAGTAAAGGGGAGGGGGGTGGGGTGGGGGTGAATGGGAGATAGGAGACATGAACGCATCTGCGAATGTCGATCTAAATTTGAATTAGGTCAGTGAGTTTGGGTTAGATATCGAGGGGCCTTCTGTGCTCGCTTTTCCTCAATCAGTATACCCCCTTAACGAGGCATTCCAATTCAAAATCAAGTGTTTGCAACCATCTAAGTGTATTTATAACGAATCTGATATTCCATTAAATTTGAATATGCATCTCCACGATTTCAAGATTCAGTTCAATTTGCCCTCTAGTGTGTGAAAAAAAAAATTGAAATAGTCACTTTTCTCTTATGTGATTCAATAACACATATTACTCTCAATTTTCTTTTTTTAATATTTCTCTATACTTGCCAAAAAGAAATTCCCTTTTTTATATATATGTTTCTTCGAGGGGGCTTTTTTTAAAAAAATAATTTCAATAAAATTTTTTCTCCTCAACAATAGTTCGTAATTTGCGAAATAGCCTAGTGGCTTCCATACTCGATTTTACATCAAGAAACCAGGGTTCGATTCTTCATGACTGGGAATATTTTCGTTTTCGAATTTTTATTTTTATCTTTTTATTATTATTGTATTATTATTATTATTATTCCTTTATATTTCTTTTTTATTTAATTTACTATTTTTATCGAATTTACAATCTTAGAAATTATTTTTTTTTATTTAATTTTAATTAATAAAAATAAAAAATGTATTTTAAAAAAAAAATTTAATTATTTAAAAAATAATCTTTTTTTTTTTCTTGTGGAAAATTTCTCTTAGTATAAATTGAGATAAACAACAGGTTAGGAGGGACATATTAGATATACGAAATGATTCCAATAGCCAAAGTCACCACCACTTTGTCCTCGTTTCCTGCTTACATTACCATCTCATTTTCAGTGAAATTGACGTGGTTGTCTAAGTTCAAATCGCATGGGAATCTAGATATACATATACACACATTGGTCAAAGTTAAATCATACTTTCTAAATAGTAAATCACATTTTCCAGCTGTCAAACAAAGAATAATCTTTTCCCAATTTTTTGAAATAAATAAAAAAAAAAAAACCTATTTTTTCCCTCTCCATATAAAAATATTTTACATTATCAAAAAAAAAAATCTGATTTATTATAGTCCATTGCATTAATTTTGAAAGAAATGCAATTATTTTTTTTAAATATATAAACAAGTTAAATAAATTAATAAATAAATTTAATAAATAATTTAATAATAAATAATAATAATAATAATTTATTTTAATAAATTTTATAGTAACGAAGGAAATTTTTTTTTTTTGGAAAAATCTATATTTTATTTTTTAAAAATAATTAAAAATGAGCTTTCGTCTGTCAACGTTGGGCCTCTTTAGATTTAAAATACTGAAATAATTATATATGCAGAAAAAATATAAATTGTAATAAATAAAATAATTTTTTATTAAATAAAAAATAAAGAAAAATATAAATATTTTTTTTCCATCAATTTTTTTTTCTAATTCTGTTGACGAGGGAATAAATCGCTTTATCAAAAATCTTGAATGAAAAAAAAGTATATATATATATATAATGATAAAAGAAAACTTTTTTGATCTTAAGATCAAAAAGATCAATGACAATTGGAATGAAACGTCAAACTTTTCTTCTTTATATATATATATATATATATATATATATTATATATAAAGAGAATCGACAGTTTGTAATTTCCTCTTCGATTTGTTTCCAATCTCATTTTCTATAGACTTTTCAATAATTTTTTTCTTTTTTTCATTTTAATTTTAGAGAAAAAAATAGTCGTTTTTAAATTAAAATTTTTTTTCTCCCATATAATTTTTTACATTATTAAAATTTCATACAAATTATTAATTAAATAATTATATTATATATTATTGAAAAATTTTTAATTTAAATACAAAAATTAGAATTGAATGAAAAAAAAAATTTTTTTTTTCATATATAATTTTAGGAAAAAAAATTATTGTCACTATTTTTTATAATGCAAAAATTTCAAAGGGATTGAAGTAGCGTGACTGTGAGATAGGATATATGGAAACGGCCTGAATTGAGTCTGTGGATTATCTCAGTTCGGCCGAGTGGTTCGAGAACTTACATCTGAGTTGATTTGTGTATAATCATAGGACCATGTGTGAAAAATTTTTGGAAAAATAGAATATATGAACATAAAGAGAATCGAATCGATCGATTTTAATTTTAATGCAAAAGAAAAATATAATTAATTAAATTCCAAAAAGAAATTAAATTACTTTAAATAAAAATTTGAATGAAAACATTTATAGTTAAATATTAAATTAATCACAATTATTAATAATTAATTAATAATAAATTAATAATAAATTAATAATAAATTAATAACTACCTAAATATAATTAATTATATTAATTACTAAATTAATTTCCGTTAATTAATTGCATTTTTAATTATTAATATAAATAATTACAATTAATATAATAGTAAAGATAATATAATAATAATAATATAAATATAAAAATAGAATAATATAAGAATTACAATTAAATATTATAAATTTAAATATTTATTATTTATTTATTTAATATTATTTTAATATTAATTTATAGGTAATACTAATTTTTAATATTTTAATATTAATATATTTAATATTTATTATTTTATTTAAAAAAGCGAAGAAATTTGTGGATTTTTTTTTTTTTTTGAAAAAAAACTCTTTAGAAGATCGATTTGACCTGTCGATTTAAAAACGACGAAGATTATAATAACCCTTTAATAAAAAGATGGATGTGAAAGCTTTTCACTTTTATAAATGTCACATTGATTTGTTTATATATATATACTTTAAACTGACGTTCGTTTTTTTTATTTTATTATTATTATTATTATTATTAAAATAAATATTTTTATATTTTTCATCCATGACCTTAATTGACTTTTTTTTATCAAAATAAAAGAAAATTCAATTTTTATTTTTAAAAAAATTAACTTCTTTATATTTTATTTCTTCGATTTATTTTAAATTAAAAATGAAGAGAAATTTAATTTTTAATTTCTGTCTCGATTATCTTAGTTAATATTTTATTTTTTAATTTCGAAATCAATTTTAGTTAAATTTTTTCTCGATTTTTCATTTATTATTTAATAATTGCAATTATTATTATTATTATTATTATTATTATTATTATTATTATATTATTATTATTATTGTTATTATTTGACATAATATTAATTGCAATTTATTTCTCTGATTTATTAAAATTTTTATTTTCAATTTTCAAATTTATTGATTTATCAATGCAGTAAATTTAGCCCTAATAATGCAATGTGAAATTGCATTAAAATTGTGGTAAAATATTACCACGAAACGGAAATTAATCAATCGAACATAACCTCACATATACAATTTTGGCAAATAGTGAAAAAAAAATTTTTTTTTAACTTTTAAAACTAATAATTATATTGTTTATAAATTATCGAGATTAATATTATTTAAAAATAGTATAATTAATAATAATTTTTTATAGTAACCACCTAAAATTTACGTAATTAATTAAAAATTAATAAAAACTAATAATTATTCATCAATTTAGTCGAACTGAAACAAAATAATAATTTCCACAACTTGAGAAATTAAGAAATTGAAATTATAAATAAAAAATTAATTTTTAATATTAAAAAAATTAATTTTTATTTAAAAAAATTAATTCTTATTTTAAAAAATTAATTTGTATTAAAAAAAAATACTAAACTAATTAAAAAAAAAAACGTAAAAATAAATAAATGGAAAATTGGTAAGCAATTTACCAGTGTCTAATTTCCCGAGTGTGTGTGTGGGGTTGTGTTCTCGTTGTCATGTAAATTTGCGAGAAGGTCCAGTAGACCAGTACAGTGGTTAAAGGGGGCGGATTTTCATGGAAAGGGCAATCTCAGTGGAGAAATTCTGATCCTGTGAACGTGCCCGGCATTAGGACACGAGAGTCCTGCTATTCCCGTGGACTAACCGCTGCACGTTTTCCTACCGAGGAAAATCCCAATATAAAGTGCTCTGTCTCGTACTCGGACAATTCTCCACGTGATCAAGTTCCTTTTTCTTCTTCTTCTTATCCTCCTCCTTCTACTTTTTTTCTTTTTCCCTCTCAAACGTTTTACTATCGTGTTTTTTTCCGAAAATTTTATTTTCCAAGTTGCAAAAAAAAAAAAATTCTCAATATATACCATTCGTATATATATATATTACTCACAGATCGAATTTTCCATCGGAGGATGGATAAGTTCTCTCTTTAACGTTCATTGAATCGAATAGAAGATTCAATTTCTTCGATGCTGGTTATATCGCGCGAAACGATACAAAAAAATAAGAAAATAATTCTCAACTATATTGATGGATAATTATTTGTTAAAAAAAAAGAAACCAGATGTGTCATTGATTTATAAATTATTCTAATTTAGATTTTTAATAAAAATAAAAATGTATTTTTTTTGTAAAAAAAGATATTTGTAACATTTTACAATTTTTTTCACGAAAAGTAATGCTTTATGATTGGTTCTTATAATTATGTAACAACCTAAAATGTATGATTGAAATTTTAATAAACTTTTATTATTTTTGCAATTGAAATAATATTAAATTTCATGAATAGAAACACAATTGAAAGAAATTAAATCACTCTTTTTGCTGATAGTAATTTTAATGAGGAATCCTTTTTTTTTGGAAATAATATTTTCTGCCGTGCGTGTGCTTACCTCGTGAGAGGTCCGTGGACTGATTTACGAGCTCAAGAGCGCTTCCTTATGTACTCGGTTGGATGACCTTGACTCTCCACGGTACGTTGTGCACAGCGAGAGAGAGGGGAGACAGCGTCAGCCAATCAGAATCGCGCACTCCGATCGGATGACCTTGACTCTCTGCGGAACGCTGCGCACAGTGAGAGAGGGGAGACCGCGTCAGGCAATCAGAATCGTGCTCTCCGATCGGATGACCTTGACTCTCCACAGTATGTTGCGTACAGCGAGAGTGGGGAGGATAGAAAGCACCTGCTACCTGAGGCCCTAAACTATTTTTCCTTCGTTTCCATTTTTATTTTAATTTTGAATTTAATTCTTAATCTAATTGTGAATTTAATTCTTAATCTAATTTTAAATTTAATTCTTAATCTAATTTTTAATCTAATTTTTAATTTAATTCGTTAAATTTAATTCTAGTTACAATTCCTTTTCGATAAAACATTACCATTGACCTTGCGTCTGTTAATGAAAGCAAATTATTTTTTTTGAATTTTAAAAAAATCCGCATTTTCTTATCTGATTTATTGCATAACAAGATTATTCGCATTTTAGAATTAAATGACGTCGTTGTTTAAGCTGAAAAGTTATCTTTGAACCTATCGTGTCGATTTAATCCCGTTTTGAGATACTTTGGCTCACGTGCCGCTTCTCTTGACTAATTAAAACACCACCTGAAACTTGGGATTTGTAACGAACAAAGTTTAATTATATTATGGTTTCTCTCATCGTTTTTAAATTCAGTTATAAAAAAATTTTTTTTCCTTTTTTAATTTAAATAATAATTTCTAAAATACGGAAAAAATTTAGATAAATATTTTAAATAAATTAGAAAAAACAAATGAACTCAAAATAGAATTTTTTAGAATTTATTGAATGGAATAAAAAAAGATTTCAATAAAATTGTTTAATGAAACAAGAAAGGTAATTTTGATAATATGATCCACTGACATATTGTGGATTAAATTTCAAAATTGACACGCAGCTACGGGACATCTCTGATGCCCAATTGTGTTTCGCGAATAGAAATCAAATTACCGAGTGAAACTCGTGTCATCAACAACTCGCTCATCGTATTTTCCGCCTATATATATATATATCGTACATACGAGGCAAAATCTTGAATTGTCAACTCTCGTCCTATAATTACTATATATATATCTGTTGAGTTTATTAACTTTCGCCAAGAGAGCATTTCAGAATCTTGTTTCATTATAAGGACTATATTGAAATACAATTTAATATTTTAATTTTATATTTATTTTACAATTGAAAAATTTATTGAAACAACTGTCATGTCACCGTAACATTTTTTTATAATATTTATGTAAAATTAATTTTTTTAAAATACATTTGTAAATAAATAATTGTTTTTAAATAAACAAATATAGAAAAACAGAAAAAAGCAATAAACACTTTTCATGTCTATGAGGTACCGATCTGTGAATCTAATCCAAAGAGGCGAGCTGGTACCGCCGCGAGAAATAAATTGGAAAATATACCTATATAAAGGGAGACCTTTCACTACGAAGGCAGTCCCAAATTATACACACGGAGTTCGTCATATAGCAAGTGTTAGATACAGTTTCCAAAATTATCATAGTTCTCAGTGGTTACGTGCGGTAATAAAAATCTTAACGACCAAGAAGATCCAATCTTAGGAGGTCAATACAACAGTTGCTAATTGAAGACTCCTCAATATTACATCCTAAAGCTAACCATACCAAAAACGTATATAAATAAGGATTTATTTGATTGTATAACACTAATTGTTGAGAACATTCTACATTTTTTTAAATATATAATTTTTATATTATATTTTTTAAATCATTCATTTAATAAACCTCTTTCCAACTTAGTTAATTTAGCTAAGTTAAATTGAGGAAATTAGAATAGGGAACAATTATAAGTTCAGCTTAGTTAAATTTAAAATTTATTTAAAATATATGACATAACACAACAGTAACAAATTGTAAATGTTAATATTTAACAGAAATGTATGTTTCTAAAAATCAATAGCTTTCAAAATAAATTTTTTATACTGACAAATCGATATTTCACCGAGAAATAATGGAAATAAAAAAAATATAAGAATACAGGAGTTTCGAATTAATAAATAGGATATTGGTAAAATTTATATAACAAAATGAATAAATTTACCAGAATCTATTGATTAGCATCTCTCCAAAAAATGCTAAAACTGATGCCATACATTCCAAAATCATTATTCCAATGAGTAACGATGTAATTTTTACATCTTCTTGTAAATTAAATTCGCTTTTTTCTATTTTCTTGTCATGAAATTTCCATTTTTCAACAAGTCCACTTTTTGTCAATTTTAAATATATTTCACGAAATTTTTCCACATATGGTGAACAAGGTTCCATTAAAAATGCATTTGCCGTAGCATAAACATTATCATCAAGATATTTTAATCGTTTTTCTCTATTAACAATGTGTGTTTGTATATCGGCAATAGATTTCTTTAAAAGACAAGCAACATTCTTTTTTTTCAATAAAACATCAATACAATTTTTATAATAAACAAATTGTTTGTCATCATTTTTCAAGAAAATTGTTAAATTCTCAGGTTTAACAACAAGATTCTTAAAACCCCAAACAAGATTTTGCTCACTACTTATTGGTAGATCACTTTTTAGTAAATCAATTAAATTATTTATTTTTACATTTTTAGCCAAATGAAATTGCATATCCATTAATGATGCCATAATATCTGATGACCATAAAAATGCAACAAGCGTAAAGAACATGAAACAATATTTTTCCTTTAATTTCTCAGGTTCTCTTTCGATGGATATTCCCAATAATATTCGTATAATTACTGTTTTGTCCCAAATAGTTTTGTCAAAATTACCAAAATATTCAATGATCCAACATGTTGTCAGATTTAAAGCGATTAATATAATTGAATAGTAAAAAGAATTTCCAATTGTAAGGGAATATGATGTTTCTGTAATAAGTGGAACTACTAGTACAAAATATTCGACTTCAAATTCCATATTTTCATTTTCATCCTCGGGACAATCGGCTCTTAATGTCATTGATCTGCCGCCAATTAATTGAATTTTATTGTGGAACAATGCATACAATTGTCCAGTTGTTTTTGATTTTGCACAATTTGACTTACCAAAGCCTTTAATGTTTGATTGAATTGGCAGAATTTGAAAATTCATTTTTTTTGAAATAGCTTTAATAACCAATGCATCTAATCCAGTGATGTCAGTTAAATGATTTGTTGAATTTTGTTTTAATTCGAAAAAAGGTGGTAGATCAAAAACGCCCACTTTTAGCGGATATTTGTATAAATTTTTCAACTTGTCGGGAAATAATTTTGTATTCAGAGAAAATGGTTTCATGCTGTAAGTATTGATGAATGGATTCAGTTGATGAATTACGGATTCATTTTTGTAAACATCGAGAATAGTAAGATCAAGAAATAAATTTTTCCACATCTTTTTAAGAAATATTTTATAATTTCTGCTGTTAGAATTTGAGAAACAGATAATTAGACATTTTGGACGAATAGTGACTTTGGATATGTTTCCAATAAATTCCATTAGATTTTCAATTTTGGAGAAATTTTCCGTATCTTTCAATGATGTTAATATTGAAAAGAGTGTAACTCTGGGAGTTTGCATAATTCTCATTTTTTGGAATTGATTTTGAGTTTTTTGCGTTATAAAAGAAGAATTTAGATACAAAATCGGTAGTTTTGTTTGAAATTCCTTTAGTACTTGATCAAGTGTTTCAATTTTGTTTTCTGTCATCAATACCATTTGATAAATTTTCGAATCATTTGTAACGAATTCTAGAATATTCTCTAACCAATTTAATTTATCAACACATTGTGATGGTATATCCCCAATAACAAAAGCTGCTACTGAGATGAAGACAATTTGCAATTTGATAATCATAGTGACAAATCCAAAAAAGGAAACTTTTGTTAGCTATAGAACTTTTTAAGATGTTTTCGATTTTTTAGAAAAGAATTTACATAAATACATAAATCTTTAAATCCGATTTTAAGAATCGGAGATGTACTGCTAGCTGCTCTTTTTTGTAGTAGTAATTTTCATTTGTTTTCATCACTAACCGATATTGATGACTGAAGAACTGTTCAACATGATTATATATTTTTTTCAGTTTATTTATATTTGCAATAAAAGAATTAGTGGTTGACCTTTTCAAAAATATAGGCTTTTGTGTTGATTCTATTGATCTAGCCAATACCCTATTGACTTGAAACACTGACAAATCGATATTTCACTTTAGTAAGGTAAAATTTAAAAAATTTTTGTACTATGACTTTTGTATTTGTTACGTAATGTAACATAAATAATATTTTATAAATTTCTATAACAAATAATAATAATTTAATTTTTATATTTTAAATTAAAATTATAGTTATAAAAATTTTATTACAATTTTAAGCCTGGATTCTCATCCAATAGCTTGGGAATTGATTATGATTATTTTATTTCTATTGAATTTTTTTTTATAGATAATTGAAAAATTAAGGAAATACATAAAATAAGGAGTAAAATTTGTTAGTCACAACTATATAAAGTGACATTAACAAATTTTTGAATCAAAAGTTGAAATAATTTGGAATCACATAGGTAAAAATAATACAATTTTAAAGAATAACAGCCAGCTTTAATACGGCCGTATTCTTTGGAATTGGGAAATTGTGAAAGATTTTTAGAAAGTGAAAGAAGTTTTCAAAAAGAAATAAAGTAAAGATAGTAAATATAATTTAAAAACTTACTTTTTATTTATCAAAGATAATTTTTCCTGAAGATGCAAAATATATTAGATTAATCGTCCTTCCTTGATAATTTCTGATTTGGTAATAATTGTAGAAAAATCACTAAACTTTTGAAACTTGAAATTATAAAATTTGAATAGATTTAGAATTTAGAATAAATGAATAACTTTTAGAATTTTGATTTGAGTTGGTGTATACGAATTTGAATGTTGAAAATAACTTTTGAATGACTCTTTATGAGTTTGAATGTAGAAATTTTAAATGTTGAAATAACTTTTTGAATGAGATGCTGACTTACGCAAACATGCGTTTTTAAGGGTCTATCCCCAATCAAAATTTAGACTTTTTGTCGGTTGTCCCTTAAAGAAACAGATTTCCAAAAAGTAGGGATAAAATCTCAAAGAAGGGGAGATCTTTTATATTTTGCATCATTTTACAATTAGATTAATTTTTTGTTATAAACAATAATAATTTTTATTATAATTTGTTATTAACAATTATTATTTGACTTAATTTACATAATCTTTTTGAATTTTGGTTCTACGACGATTTTTAAGAATAATTCATTTCTTAGATTTAATTTATTTATAATTTTCTATAATTATTGTTAATTTTAACAAATTTGTATAATAATCTAAACTAACATTCAAATTATAGTTGTAATTATTTAAAATTTTAATTATTTATAATTATTTATTGTTAAATATCAATAGAATTTAATTATTGTTAAATTGTATTAAATTTTAATTGTTTATTTATTCATTTTATATTTTTAAAAATTTTTATTATTAATTTTATTTATATTAATAATTTTAAACAATAATTAATTATAAACGACAATTACTAGTTTTTATTAAAATTTAATATAAATTGTTGAAAAATTCTTTCTCCATACGGATAAAAAAAAACGAGTCGTATTATTTCACAATCTTTATTGTTTCAGGAAGTTTGCTTTAACTGTAATGAATAAAAATTTTTGAATAAAGTTTTTTTTTTCTCCATAAAAGTGACGATTGAAAGATAATGTTGAAATATAATAATTTATTATACATTTGGTAGTATTATTAATTATTATTTTATGTATAATTACTAGGGCCAACCCTCATTATTTTTAACTTTAATAATTAATTTTTTAAAGGCTTAAAATTATTAAAATTTTTATCTAAATTTTGAGGTTATATTCGTTTCTTGGTTAGGGGAATTTAAAGTTATGTTTGTCGGACATAACCACATACCCAACGGTCCCTTGACATATGTCCTTGAATTTTGAGGTTATGTTTGAACTAAGGCCTTGAAGCCTAAAAATGTGTGCCCTAGAATTATGAGGTTATGTTTGATCTCTGGCCTTGAATCCTAACCTAACCTAACCTAACCTAACCTAACCTAACCTAACCTAACCTAACCTAACCTAACCTAACCTAACCTAACCTAACCTAACCTAACCTAACCTAATGTAACCTAACCTTGTCAAACACATGGGTTGGGTACTTGGGTAATTTTTTTATTTCATTTTACAGTATAAAATGTAAAATTACTATTTTTTTTAATAAATAAAATTTATATAAATAAATGTTGTTTTCTCAAGTTATAATGCAAAAATATATTATAAAATTTTCTAGTAGAAAGTTAAAATTATATAATTAAGGGCATATATATATGAGAAACTGTTACAATGACGAGACTAATTATTCATTTTTAAGTCCTTTATATACACCCTTGTTGTATATTTATATACCAACGACCTAATTACAAAAATTCTTAAACTCTTTAAAATATTAAAATTTTCAAATACAACTTTGTTTTACGTTCTCTAAAAATAGTTACGAAATTGTCTAAATTGCAATCATTAATATTTTTACATAGGGAATGATTTTTATGTTCCCTGGATACCGTAAAAAATTTTTTTGGTAATCTAATTTTTAACAAAAAGTAAAATTTAAAAAAAAAAATTTTTTTTATTGAGTTCCGAAATATAAAAATCATTCTCTATATATAAATTTATTTTTATTTCCTAAAAAAAATTAATTTGGGACAAAATTGATTTTCTAAAAATTTTACAACTTTTATATTGTGAGAAAAATTATTTCTTTAAAAATCATTTTAGTTCATAGACTAAAAATAGATGCATTTTTTTTTTTTTGAACAATATAAATGTATATAGTGTGGCATACATTTGCAACGATAAAGACTGATATCGCACCATATAATGAGAATAATAATTTTTCCAGTAGTCACTTAACTCTCAAACAAAATGGATCGTTGGATGAATAAAATTGCTGTGGTCACTGGAGCAAGTTCAGGAATTGGTGTTGCTTTAGTAAAGGCGTTGGTGAAAAAAAATATTAATGTTGTGGGTTTAGCGAGAAGAGTGGAAAATATGGAAAAAATTAAGAATCAATTAAAAAATGAGAAAGGTGCTTTTTATCCAATAAAATGTGATCTCAATAAGGAGAACGATATTATTAATGCATTTCAATGGATTGAGAAAAATTTTAAATCTATCGATATTCTTGTTAATAATGCTGGTGTTGTTACAAATGATCTTCTCATTGGTACTTACAATTTTTTTTTGTTTTATATAATACAATATTTTAATATAATATTTTAATGATAAAATATTGTAATAATACCAATTTTTTTTTTATATTTATACAATATTTTTTAGTTTAAAAAATTTTTTTTTTACTATTTTTCAAAAATTAGTTTTTTTAAAAAAAAGAATTTCCTATTTCGTAAATTAAAAAAAAATTGAATTAAATTTTCTTAAAATTTTGAAAAATATTTATTTTATTTTATTTTTTTTTTGTACCAAAGAAATAATATTATTTCTATTTATTTGAAAAGTGGAGAAAAAAAGAATGATAATTTGATTATTTTTTTTAATTTCACACAGATAGCTCAACAGCGGATTTAAAAAATATAGTGGATGTAAATTTAATTGCCCCAACAATTTGTACCAGGGAGGCTGTAAGAATAATGAGGGCAAATAAAGTTTCCGGCCACATTATTAATATAAATAGGTAATTCATTTTTTTTTATCCTAATAAATTATTTTATTTTTTAAATTTTAGAACTAATTTCAATTCATTAAAAATTAATAATTAATAATTAATAATTATTATCACAATTAATAATTAACTATTATCATTGTTATTAATTTTTAGTATTATAAATTAATTATTATTAATTTAAAACTAAATTGTTTGTATTCAAAAATAATGATAGAAAATAATAATAATGATAATAATAATAATAATGATAATAATAATAATAATAATAATAATAATAAAAATATAATAATAATTTATAATTTTTAGTATTGCAGGACAAAGAGTTCCATTTTTGAACAATTCAACATTTAATATATATAGTCCAAGTAAATTTGCTCTGAAGGCCATGAGCGATGTTATTGAATTGGAATTGCAACACGTGAAAAGTAATATAAAAATTACTGTAAGTTTATGATTTTATGAAATTAGTAGGTATTAATTTATTAAAATTTATAATTAAATTATATTTATTATTTTTTCTTAAGACAATTTTTCCGGGACTAGTAAAAACTGAAATGCCAACTGATGAATTGTTAAAAAAAATTCCTTATGTCGATGCAGAAGACATTTCTGATGGAATTATTTATGCTTTATCAACTCCTGCTCACGTACAGGTAAAATAATATTAAAAAATTTTAATTACAAAAGAAGAATAAAAAAAAAAAATATATAAAATTAATTATGTTTTATAAATTTATTTATTTATTTTTATTTATTTATAAATTATATTTTTTTTCAGATAAAAGAAATGACAATTACCCCAGTTCCAGGTTGTGTTCGTAAATGAAAAATTTTCTATTTGTTATAAAATTATTTTTTTTCAATGTCTTATAATTTTAATACTATTTTGAATTTTTGCGTGTATCGTCCGTCTAAAAAGTTGTAGATGGCGCTGAGCGCTCTAGCGTAGAAGACGATAAAAGCATGAAATTTCTCTAATTTTATCAAATTATTATATAGTGAATATTAATGGACTCATTAAATTTATTAAAATAAATTAAAAATCTAAGTTTTATTTTCCTTCAGTACCTGAGAAGGTTGACAAAATTAGTCAAAAAAAAAAACGTTGTATTAACTTTTTTGGAACATGATAATATAAAAATTACCGATATAGAATTCTACCTTACCGACTGATGATAAAAACATTTTTTTTTTGGAAAATGCTAATATAAAAATTATCGACATAGAAATCTACCTTACCGACCGTTAATAAAGAATTTTTTTTGGAAAATGCTAATATAAAAATTACCGACACAAAAATATACCTTACCGACTGATGGTAAAGACATTTTTGGAAAATGATAATATAAAAATTACGGACATAGAAATCTACCTTATCGACTGATGGTAAAGCCATTTTTTGGAAAATGATAATATAAAAATTACCGACATAGAAATCTACCTTACCGACTGTTAGCAAACAATTGTTTTTTTGTAAAATACTAATATAAAAATTATCGATATAGAAATCTACCTTACCGACTGATGGTAAAGACATTTTTTTGGAAAATGATATTATAAAAATTACCAATATAGAAATCTACCTTACCGACTGATGGTAAAGACATTTTTTGGAAATTGATAATATAAAAATTACCGACATAGAAATTTACCTTATCGACTGATGGTAAAGAATTTTTTTTTTGGAAAATAGTAATATAAAAATTACGGACATAGAAATCTACCTTACCGACTGATGGTAAAGACATTTTTTTGGAAAATGATATTATAAAAATTACCAATATAGAAATCTACCTTACCGACTGATGGTAAAGACATTTTTTGGAAAATGATAATATAAAAATTACCGACATAGAAATTTACCTTATCGACTGATGGTAAAGAATTTTTTTTTTGGAAATTTTAATGTAAAAAATTACACCTGATGATTTGTTGAAAAAAATTCCTTACGTTGATGCAGAAGACATTTCTGATGGTGTTATGTATGCTTTATCTACTCCACTTCATGTTCAGGTAGATAATATTTAAAATATTGTTAAATTTATAAAAATTATTAAAATTAAATTATTTAAAATAAATTTTTAATAAAAATTGTTAACAATTATTTTTAATTAATATTAACTTATTTGTTACAGATAATGGAATTGACAATTTGTCCAGTTCAAGGATATGAGCGTAAATAATGAAATTGCATTGCTGATATGTATATATATCTACAATTTAAAATATAATTAATTAATTAAATTGCAAATAAATTAATAATTAATTATTTCAATTATAAAAATTTTGAGCATTGTAAAATCAGCTTTATATGTCGATCAACTGAAAATGTAAAAAACTATAAAAAACGAAAGTTATGACGATTATCTTAAAATGCAATATGATTTATTGAGGTTGAATAAAGTGTGTGGTAATAATCAGTTATTTTTAAATAAAAAAAAATGTATCTAATTTTCTTAAATAAGTTAACCTTGGTACGACAGAGCTCATTTCTTTTTTTTTTGTAAGCCCTTGTATATAAAACGACTAATATTTTTTTTATTAACCTCAACATACTTTCTTTATAGGTATATATATATATATATATTTTCCTTAACATCTCCAAATTTAAAGCATCGACTTATAACCTTACTCGGAGTGATCGATATCATCATCTTAATAATAATAATTATTAAATTATTTTTATTATTTCTAATTAAAATTGCAAAGTAAAAAGCAATTTTTAAGAAAAGTAGAAAATTTTAAAATCGTAAAAAGTGGGTCGTTTCTCACTGCTGGGGTATGATCCATGCACACAATTGGTAGAGTATCTTACCGGCAATAAGAAGGTTCTGGGATCATACCCCAGCAGTGAGAAACGACCCACTTTTTTAAGAAACCATGTACAAAAAATATTTGTACGAGTTTCGTACATAAAAATTTGACTGTTAGTCAATTAAATTTCTACCTTATCAGATATGATTAGGTTAATGAAATACGTAATAGGAGATACCTATTTACCATCTTAACTATTTTTTAAATATTTAAAATTCAACTATACTTAAATTTTATAACAGAGAAAATGAGTGAAAATTTTTTTTAACATTACTTTTTAATACTTTTTAATATTTTTACTATGTATACATATCGCTCATTGTAAAATAATGAAATAAAAAAATAAAACTCATGATAGTTGTATCATTACTGAGGAATTTTTTTTTTTTCATATGTTTGAAAAATTGTTTCAATAATCTTTTTACGATTTTAAAATTTTCTACTTTTCTTAAAAATTGCTTTTTACCCTGCAATTTTAATTAGAAATAATAAAAATAATTTAATAATTATTATTAAGATGATGATATCGATCACTCCGAGTCAGGGTATAAGTCGATGCTTTAAATTTGGAGATGTTAAAGAAAATATATATACCTATAAAGAAAGTATGTTGAGATTAATAAAAAGAATATTAGTCGTTTTAGAGAGACTAACGTGAGAGTGATTCATTTAAATTCTACCTTATCAAATATGATTAGGTTAATAAAATTCTTAATAGGAGAAACACAATTACCATCTTAACAACAATATTAAAATTCAAAAACAAAATTACCATCCTTACTATTTAAAAAATAAATGGTACAAACTTGACAATTAATAAACTATTGAAAAATTAATTTATTTAAATTCATAAATTTTATAAAAATATTATATTGATAATAATTTTTAAAAAGAAATTTTTTCTTTTTAAAATCGTGAGCAAGAAAAAATTTATAATAAAATATGGAAAAATTTTAAAATCGTTAAAAATATATGACACAAAAAGCTATTTGTGATTAGAGACTTTAGAAAAATAAAACTTTGCAATCATGTTGAAACTATAAGGAATTTTTTTTTTTTTTTAATACTATCATGTCTTAAAAATCATAAACATGAAAGAAGATAAGGTAAACGCATAAAAAAAGCTGTGCAATTTTAGTTGGAATTTATTTTTCAAGACGTTCAGTAAGAAAATTGACAAACAAAGTCAAAAAATGGATTTTGATCGTAATAAATTGATTCTTACAATTTTCATCGCATTATTTATTCCAAATGTACAATCCTCTACAGAAACTGAATTAAAATGCGAGCCACTGGAAATAAGAAATGCACAATTTGTTACACTGGAAAATTATAACAAAGGGCTCGTACTTTGCAATGATTTTCATGTACTACAAGGAGATTCTACTCTAACTTGCATTAATGGAAAATGGAGTGGTGAACGACCCATATGTATTCGTAAGTATTTCACGATTTTTATATATACTGTATATATTTTAATAAACGTTAATTCTATTATCAAGAAATAATTTTAATATGAAAATTACACAGCTTATACGTGTTTGCAAACATCCGAAACGTATTATTACATCGATAATGGAATGACAGAAGATAGAATAATTGGTAACGATGGACAAGTTTTTGTTGAATATAAATGCAATAAAAATTATACATTGATAGGAAAAAATTGGGCAGTATGTATAGATGGAGAATGGTCAAATCTACCACCTCAATGTAAATTATCGGAAAATCTCAAATGTCCAAAATATATTTTTGAACATGGACAAATTGAACTAAATGACGAAGGTAATATTGGGACATTAACCTGCGATTTAAATTATATCCTTACTGGAAATTCAACAATAATATGTAGAAATGGAATATGGAAAACAAAACATCATCCCAAATGTACTGGCAAGTATTTTTTCTATTGAAAAAATATCTACAAAAAAGAGAATTAATAATTTCCTTTTACTTTTTCGATTACGTTGTTCATATTGTTTAAAATTTTTGCAGCAAATGAACTTTCATTGTTTCTAACTTATTACATTGAGTGTAATAGTATTGCAGAACGTTATTTTCATATTGAAAATGGTGGAGCTTTTATTGAAGATCAACCATATTCAGGACTTACATTTTATAGAAATTATTGCAACATAAATTACACATTGATTGGCGAAAATTGGTCAATGTGTATAAATGGAAAATGGTTAAATGATCCACCTCTATGTAAATTAACAAAGGAACTAGAATGTCCTCCATTTTATTTTGAAAAAGAATATGTTACATTCAATAAGTATGGCAATGAACTATATGCAATAATAGTATGCAATGAATTTTCTTATTATACTGATAATGAAAAAATACCAGAAAATTTTAATCCAGCTATTGTAAGTGTATTTTAATATTTAAAAAAATTTCCAAATTATTGTTTCTTTTATTTTTTATTTGTATATTAAAAATTGGATTTATTTTCATAAAAATGTGATTTATCGAAAATATTTTTAAATCCGCAGGGAGTGAATAAATGCATTAATGGAACTTGGGGCATAGATATAGAAAATGGCGACCCTTGCCTACGTAAGTAATTTTTTTTTTTCCATTTCGTTTAAAAGTAATTAGAATAGGAAAAATTCAAACCAAACTTCACCTGCATTTCCAGGACATTTGTTGTTCCCACATTTCATGAAATTTATTTTGCAGCTATGGAATGTGATACTACAGTTGAAAATGGACGAGGTTCAGTTTCTAAATCGTTCATGTCAATGAAATTGTATTGTAATACAAATTACGAGCCTATTGTAGATGAAATATTAAACTGCAATCCATCTACTGGTAGATGGCTTCCTTCATATAGTTTTGTACCATTTAAAAGTAGAAATGCAATTACCAACTGTTATCGTAAGTATTTCTTCTATTTTTGTTAATTAATGATTTAATATTTAATGAATGCTTAAAAAAATATTAAAACAAAATCATTGCATACGTAAATGTAATCGCAACAATATTTACATCGTCGATTTTGATAAAGCTGAAAAAATATTAAATTTTATTTTCGTTTATTTGAAATTACATTTAAATTAAAAAATTTCAGATCATAATTGCTTAAGAAATTCTACGTTTTATAATTTATCAAATGGATATGTAGAGAAAACTTTTCCTGACAAGAAAACGGTTACTTTAAATTATTATTGCAATAAAAATTATACACTGATCGGAGAACAATCAGTAACTTGTGATGATGGAAAATGGTTGAAAACACCACCTCAATGTAAATTAACAAAAACACTGAAATGTCCACCGTTCAAATATGGAAGTTCAAGTGTAACATTTTTGGAAGTTGGCAATATTGCTAGAATAAATTGCGATGATTCTAGTAGTTTTTTAAGAACAATAGAAATGACAGAAATCCGAGAAAACTTATCTGTAAGTAAAAAAAAAAAAATATATATATATATGTATATAATTTTGTTTTCAAAAGATGATAATCAAAGTGTTTCAAACAAATCACTCTCTGAATGTATAAATAAATAAAAATTTCAAAAATTAACATAATATTTATTGGATATAGGAGACAATTTTTTTTAACGATTTGTATATTCACCTTTCATAAAAATGTTGCATGAAATTATTTTCCATAGATGGGAGAGCGACGATGCATTAATGGAAATTGGACAGGTGATGTTAATTACAAAAATTGTGAACGTAAGTATTTGTCAAAAATTAAATTTCAAAAATACAATAACAGACTCCAAGGAACCCTCCCGAATATAACAATTTTTAAGGGAATAAAATGAATTATTAATATATTAATTATTATTTTTATCCGCAGGTTGTGTACAAATAAATGTGGATAATGCAATAACAGTGAATGACGACTGGGATACGACAATGACAATATATTGCATTTCAAAACATATGCTTGAAGGAGATTCAAATTTCATTTGTCGTCGTAATATTTGGGTACCTTCTACGAGTGATGGAAAATTGATTGTTAATTCTAAAAAAAAATTTCCACCTGTTTGTAAAGATCTGTTTGATAAGTTTGTTGTTGATTCTCTTAACAAACCATATCGTAATGGATAGCATAACTATCGGCATATATTGAAATCTATAAGATACGTGTATAATTTTAATGTGCCAACATGGCGGCCGCAGTGTAATACATTAATAAAAACAAATTTAAATGTTGTTTTTCCTGTTTTTGAAATATTATTTAATTCATTAATGTTAAGAAAAAATGAAATATTTTAGAAACAAATAAAATTACTGTATTTCTGAACTTATCAAAAGACATCTACTGTAATTCCGCATCCAACGAGTCCTATATATGAAATATTGTATGGATTACTAACAATTTACTAATCCAAAATATTTATATTAATAAAATTAGACTTTTGTCTTTACATTGCTTAGAACTTAAAAATTCATGTATAATTCTTCGTTTCAAGTCATAAGGATTCTAAAAATAGCATTAAAAAAAATTCTGTCTGTCTGTCTGCACAATATTTTGTTCGCCAATCACGCATAAACGGCTTGACCGATTTAAATGAAACTTGTCAGTCTTTTAAATATTAGACTAACTTAAAATCTTAGCCATACCCCATTAAAAAATATTATTTTGAACGGAAGTTATGGCACTTTTTGTAAAAATCGAAATTTTAAAATTTTTTCGCTTATTTTTACTAGACTTTTTTTGGAAGTTTTTTGAGGTTAATTAATCGCATTTTTACCTTAAAATTAAGAAAATAACTGATAGATTTAAAATTGTGAAGAAAAATTCCAAAAATCAAATTCTTAAAATTTAATTTCTGTTATATTTTACTAAACCTTTTTTAGCTATGTTTTTGAGTCCAATTAATCAAATTTTAACTTTAGAATTAAAAAACATGACAAATATAAAGAAATGAAAAAATGTTTTTTTAGTAACAACCTTTTTATATAATTATTGTTTTCGGGTTGTAGATTTTTATTTTAATATTATAGTTTAAATAATATTAAAAGATTTTAAGTTGTATAAAAAGTATAAGAAATTAAAATTTGAAAATAATTATTTAAATAAAATTTTATAATGCTGTTTTTTTTAACAAACATTCTAATTATCTTCAAAAAAACATTTAAAAAATTTAACATCTATGTTAAATTTTTAACATAGTTTTTAACATAGCTTAGTTTAAAAAGAAATTAATTTCTAAAATATAAAAAAAATATTTTTTAATTTTGTAATAATTTTTTATAATTATATTTTATTCTTTAAATATATTTTTAAAATTGTTTATTTGCAAAATTTAAAGAAAATTTTGAAAAAAATTTTAATTTTGTGGTAATTTTTGATGATTAAATTTCATTTTTTAAATTAATTAAAAAAATTTTTTTAAATAATAATCTGTATTGTCTTATGAAATTGTATATTTTAGAAAAATATTTTTTAATTTTATAATGAAATAAATTAAATAAATTAATAATTAAATTATAATTATAATAAAATGAAAAGTACACTGAATTAGAAATTTTCTTATATTTTTTCGCAGTTCTCATTTGAATAAAAAGTAAAAATTTATCGTTTTCTTTGTAAAAATGGTAAATTTATATATTAGACTAGGTAACTATACTTTATTAAACTAATTATGTGAACAAATAAGTATAATTATAATGAAATGAAAAGTACACTGAAATATCAATTTTTTCAAGGTTACAAAAAATTTAAGCGTTCTAGTATATCTGAGGCACAGACGTTGAGGACCAAGGTGGAAGAAAGTGAGAGAAGGGGTAAAATTTCAGAATTTTATCCTTTCCAAGATGTGACCGTCCAATGGCTCAACTCTTTCTCCCACCTAGGTGCTCAACGTATTTTCGAAAACTTGAAAAAATGGCTAATTCAGTGTACTTTTCATTTCATTATAATTGTACTTATTTTTTCATATAATTAGTCAAATAAAGTATAGTTACCAAGTTTAATACATTAATTTACCATTTTCATAAAGAAAACGACAAATTTTTATTTTCTACGCAAATAAGAAGTGCGAAAAATGTGGATGGTTTGTTTACATTTCATGTTTGTTTACATTTCACATGTTAAATTAAAATTCTTCTAAATATAAAAATTCATTTCGATATAAAGTCTATACTTTATAAACTTCTAACATATTTTTGGAAGTAAATAATAAAATATACATATATGAATAATAAATGTACTAATATAATATGTATATCAATAAATTATTAGCATACACCACATTTTTATTTCACCTTTCAATATTTTTTACTTTTAATAATTTTTAATAATCTTTTCTTTTTTTAAAATTTAATTTAAATAACATTCAATAATTGTTGGGAAATGTTCTATATTAGAATAAGACTTGATTGTGAAAAACATGATAAGAAAATTAACATTTGAAATTGACTTATAGAAATTAAATATTCACGAAATTAAAATTTTTAAAAATAAGTTCGATATGAGAAGTTTTACCTCAGATCCTCTTCAAGAGATTCTAAGTATTATCCCATTTTTCGTTTGTTAATTAGCAACAGCATAAACAAAGATAACGAGTATTGCAAAAAAGATTGAAAATCAAAGATGACACTCTTTCAGTATTTTGTCTCGTATTTGAAGAAAAAGAAGCTAAAAATTTATTTTATTATTTATAATTGTTTGATATGAATACTAGAACAGAAACTATATTTGATTTTTGCCTTCTGTAAAATTTTATTAATAATATCAGACCGTTCGTATTTACCCAAGAAAATTGGAAAACTGGGGTAAATCCGAACGGTATTTTTAATAATTTTTTTTTACATCAAAGCCACACAAAATTGTTTTTATTTGATTACACTATTATTTTAACATTATAAAAGTACATAGAAAAAAGTTTTTCTTTCTATACGTATCCTCGTTAGTAATTAATAAGCAGAAACTTAATCTCTGTTCTCTCGAAGGAGTGTTTCAATTTTTTTGCCAAATGGTTTGTTGAAAAAAGTTTTTCAGGATCTTAATAAAATTTGGTATTCTACGGTTTTTGGGGTCGCTAATTACCAATTTGAAGTCAGTTTTTTAAAATTCAAAATGGCAGACGAGAATTAAAAAATTCATTGGATTCGCTCGAAAATTGTTACTCGGGGGGTTTCAGGGTTAGCAAATTTGATCATTTTTAAAAATAAGTTTTAGGAAAGTACGCCATTTTGAATTTAAAAAATTTGACTTTTATTTTTGTATTTACATTCAATCACTCCAAAATACTTTCTGTAGCAAGTTTTGCAAAAATCCGTTATGATTTGATAAAGTTATTGAAGGTTTTAATTGTGTAATGCATTTTAATTTTTAACCTGTTTGATTTTTGTATTTATATATGATGCATTATTACATAATAGGTTTATTATCGTATTTTTTTTTGAGTTTTTATATAAGTTTAACAATTGCAATACTTTAAATTTATTTTCCCTAAGATTTTTCTGAAATACAGTGGCGTTCGCATTTACCCCGGTATTTTAGGAAAGTTGCAAAGTATCGAGGTAAATACGAACGCTAAGTTTCCTGCGATTGTAATTTATTAAAAATTTTTGCTACCCTATAAAATTGTTCTATGGAAGTAAAGTAACAACTTCTTGCACCAGAATACCGGAAGTATTTTTTTTTAAAGGAAAAACTTATGTTATTGTTGAAACTTACTAAAAGTGTTCGGATTTTACCCCGGTTGAACCTATGGAATAATTTTTTAACTGATATTAATGTTCGTAAATTATTAATGATAAAAATATACCACATGTAAAATAAATATTGAAATACGAATAAATATATTAAATTTTGTAACCAGTATAAAACTGAGTAAACTTTATAATCTATTAATAACAAGTCATATATAAGAGTACTCGGAATTGTATTTCTTTTAGTTGAGAAGTAGCATCATCACACTCATTTAACATTTTTCGTGTTCTTTCACAAAGTTGAAAATTCATAAATTTTATAAAAATATATTGATAACAATTTTTAAAAATAATTTTTTCTTTTTAAAATCGTGAGCAAGAAAAAATTTATAATAAAATATAGAAAAATTTTTAAATCGTTAAAAATATATGACACAAAAAGCTATTTGTGATTAAAGACTTTAGAAAAAAAAACTTTGCAATCATGTTGCAACTATAAGGATTTTTTTTTTTTTTTAATACTATCATGTCTTAAAAATCATAAATATGAAAGAAGATAAGGTAAACGCATAAAAAAAGCTGTGCAATTTTAGTTGGAATTTATTTTTCAAGACGTTCAGTAAGAAAATTGACAAACAAAGTCAAAAAATGGATTTTGATCGTAATAAATTGATTCTTACAATTTCCATCGCATTATTTATTCCAAATGTACAATCCTCTACAGAAACTGAATTAAAATGCGAGCCACTAGAAATAAGAAATGCACAATTTGTTACACTGGAAAATTATAGCAAAGGGCTCGTACTTTGCAATGATTTTCATGTACTACAAGGAGATTCTACTCTAACTTGCATTAATGGAAAATGGAGTGGTGAACGACCCATATGTATTCGTAAGTATTTCACGATTTTTATATATACTGTATATATTTTAATAAACGTTAATTCTATTTTCAAGAAATAATTTTAATATGAAAATTACACAGCTTATACGTGTTTGAAATCATCCGAAACATATTACTACATCGATAATGGAATGGCAGTAGATAGAAAAATTGGTAACGATGGACAAGTTTTTATTCAATATATTTGCAATAAAAATTATACATTGATAGGAAAACATTGGGCAGTATGTATAGATGGAGAATGGTCAAATCTACCACCTCAATGTAAATTATCGGAAAATCTCAAATGTCCAGAAATTAGTTTTGAATATGGACAAATTGAACTAAATGACGAAGGTGACATTGCGACATTAACCTGCGATTTAAATTATTTCCTTACTGGAAATTCAACAATAATATGTAGTAAGGGAATATGGAAAACAGAAGATTATCCCGAATGTACTCGTAAGTATTTTTTCTATTGAAAAAATATGTACAAAAAAAAGACTTAATAATTTCCTATTACTTTTTCGATTACGTTGTTAATATTGTTTAAAATTTTTGCAGCAACTGACTCTTTATTGATTAAAGCTCAGTACCTTGAGATGGATAGTTTTACATTACGTTATTTTGATATTGAAAATTGTAAAGGTGAAACTGAAGAAATAACATATTCAGGACGTACATTATTAAAATATTCTTGCAACACAAATTACACATTGATTGGCGAAAATTGGGCAATGAGAATATATGGAAAATGGTTTAATGATCCACCTATATGTAAATTAACAAAGGAACTAGAGTGTCTTCCATTTTATTATGGAAAAGAATATGTTACATTCAATAAGTATGGCAATGAACTATATGCAAGAATAGTATGCAATGAATTTTTTTATTATAATGGTAATGAAAAAATACCAGAAAATGTAAATGCAGCTATTGTAAGTGTATTTTAATATTAAAAAAAAATTTCCAAATTATTGTTTCTTTTATTTTTCATTTGTATATTAAAAATTGGATTTATTTTCATAAAAATGTGATTTATCGAAAATATTTTTAAATCCGCAGGGAGTGAATAAATGCATTAATGGAACTTGGGGCATAGATATAGAAAATGGCGACCCTTGCCTACGTAAGTAATTCTTTTTTTTCTTTTCATTTCGTTTAAAAGTAATTAGAATAGGAAAAATTCAAACCAAATTTTACCTGCACTTCTAGGACATTTGTTATTCCCACATTTCATGAAATTTATTTTGCAGCTTTGCAATGTGATACTACAGTTGAAAATGGACAAGCTTCAGTTTCTAAATGGTTCATGTCAATGAAATTGTATTGTAATACAAATTACGAGCCTATTGTAGATGAAATATTAAACTGCAATCCATCTACTGGTAGATGGCTTCCTTCATATAGTTTTGTACCATTTGAAAGTAGAAATGCAATTACCAACTGTTATCGTAAGTATTTCTTCTATTTTTGTTCTTACATTTAATGAATGTTTAAAAAAATATTAAAACAAAATTTATTGCATACGTAAATGGAATCGCAACAATATTTACATTGTCGATTTTTATAAAGCTGAAAAAATATTAAATTTTATTTTCGTTTATCTGGAATTACATTTAAATTAAAAAATTTCAGATCATAATTGCTTAAGAAATTCTACGTTTTATAATTTATCAAATGGATATGTAGAGAAAACTTTTCCTGACAAGAAAACGGTTACTTTAAATTATTATTGCAATAAAAATTATACACTGATCGGAGAACAATCAGTAACTTGTGATGATGGAAAATGGTTGAAAACACCACCTCAATGTAAATTAACAAAAACACTGAAATGTCCACCGTTCAAATATGGAAGTTCAAGTGTAACATTTTTGGAAGATGGCAATGTTGCTAGAATAAATTGCGATGATGCTAGTAGTTTTTTAAGAACAATAGAAATGACTAAAGTCCGAGAAAACTTATCTGTAAGTCAAAAAATATATATATATATGTATATAATTTTGTTTTCAAAAGATGATAATCAAAGTGTTTCAAACAAATCACTCTCTCAATATATAAATAAATAAAAATTTCAAAAATTAACATAATATTTATTGGATGTAGGAGACAATTTTTTTTTAACGATTTGTATATTCACCTTTCATAAAAATGTTGCATGAAATTATTTTCCATAGATGGGAGAGCGACGATGCATTAATGGAAATTGGACAGGTGATGTTAATTACAAAAATTGTGAACGTAAGTATTTGTCAAAAATTAAATTTCAAAAATACAATAACAGACTCCAAGGAACCCTCCCGAATATAACATGTTATAAGGGAATTAAATTTATTATTAATATATTAATTGTTATTTTTATCCGCAGGTTGTGTACGAATAAATATGGATAATGCAAGAATAACGAATGACGTATGGGATACGAAAATGACAATATATTGCCTTACAATACATGTGCTTGAAGGAGATTCAAATTTCATTTGTCGTCGTAATATTTGGGTACCTTCTACGAGTGATGGAGAATTGATTGTTAATTCTGAAAAAAAATTTCCACCTATTTGTAAATACCCGTTTGATAAGTTTTTGATTAAATATATTGGCAGAAACAATATTAGTGGATGGCATAACTATCAGCAAGAATTGGAACCTTATATACGTGGATAATTTTAATGTGCCAGCATGGCGGCCGCAGTGTAGTAAATTAATAAAAACAAATTTAAATGTTGTTTTTCCTGTTTTTGAAATATTATTTAATTAATTAATGTTAACAAAAAATGAAATATTTTAGAAACAAATAAAATTACTGTATTTCTAAACTTATCAAAAGACATCTACTGTAATTCCGCATCCAACGAGTCCTATATATGATGTATTGTATGGATTACTAACAATTTACTAATCCAAAATATTTCATATAAGGCTCGTTGGATGCAAAATAACAAAAAATTACAAATGGTAAGTTCAGAATCACAGTAATTTTATTGTTTCTACAATTAATTATGTAATTAATTAATTAATATCTCAAAACAAAAAAAAAACACAAAATTTGTTTATTAATTTAATTATTACTATTATATAATTTTTTTTTCTTTTTTGAATAACATTTTAATAATATTTTATTATCTATTTAAAAAATATGTGAATTTAATAATAAAATAAATATTAACATTGAAACAAAAACCTTGATGTTTTTTGTCTGACAATTAGTATATTGTTAATAAACTTACAAAAAATTATTATTATCATTATTATTATTATTGCAATATTCTTTTTTCAAAATTGAATCTTATTGTTTCAATTTTAACTCAATAGTGCGCAATTAAAATTAATTTTTTTTATTTCCTTTAAAAAGATGAGGTTTTATTCAATAAAGAATATAAATATAAATATAATGATGAAAGTGCGCATGTTAACAATTGATTGGTTTGCGAGAACATGTAAAAAAGAACTTTTAAACGATTTGCATAATAATTATTATTACATTTTATACCTATTTTTTTATTGATTATTTTTATATTTATAAAAATTTTATACAACAAGATATTCTCTATTATTTTTAACAAATAATTTAATTTAATATTTACTTAACTAAATTTTGGTTGAGAATTAATAAAACTGTTTAATAGTAAATATTTTCATACGAGTTTCGAATCTGTTTCCAGTCGGTAAAGTAGATACAGAGAAGGTGCCACTGAACATTGTTCATGAATTTAACCGCGTAAAATTTGCAAATTATATTAAATGGCAATTAGTATGAATGAATTTTAGGTTATGTAATCATTCGGAGAATTAATAATTGTGACAAATAACCATTCGGAAGAATGAAGTTTATGCTAAAGAAGTTCTGGGTAAAATAAATATTATGTCAATAAATAATTCTATTATTTCAAAATTAGAATAAATGATTATTCGAAAAAATAAAAATTATGTTAAATGGTATTTCGCAATATAAAAATTATGTGAAATGACATTTCGATAATAAGAATTTCGATGTTTTGAAAATTATGAAATTTGGGAAATAATCATGCGCCCCGAAATATCACTTATTATTTTCGAGATTTTTAATTGTAAGTAGGTATTTGTTTATTTTTTGAATCTACATGGGAACATTATTGTAACAAAACAACAATAATACGTTTGCTTTTTAAGTCCCCTTTGTTAAGAGTGCGTCACATTTATACCTATGTGCAAATTTTAAACTTCGATAATGAAAAAAATATTACATATAATAATCGTGAATATATTTCGTTCATTCTGTCCACACCTGAAGTTAGTATTTGTTATAGGTCTTTTGTTTTTTTTAAATGTGTTGTTTGACATTATTTTATGTTGGTTAAAATTTTTCAATGTTTTGACATTGTCATTTGTGCGGTCGTATTTTAATTATTAAAAATTATAAAATTGTTAGAATCGTGCAAAAAAATTGTGAGGATTGTGAGAAAAATTGATTCGATTGCTGTTAGAGTAAGCTGCATAAGTTGATGGTAAGTTTAATTTAAAATATATAATAATTTTATCAAATTTCAAAAATTTATTTATTTTTGTTATTATAATTAAAATTTTGTATTATATATGTTACATTAATTAATTAATTAGGAATATTGAATAATATATATTAAATATTAAATTTAAATTAATAATTTATAAATTATTTATTTATTAATTTAAATTTATTAATAATAATAATAATTATTATTTATTATTATATAATAAAAAATAAAAAATTTTATTTAATGATAAATATTTTGATGATAAGAAATTTTTACAAGACCTTTACCGATATATGTTATATTAAAAATTATCAATTTAAATTTTAAATCGAAAATTTTCTTGAAGAATTTCTGAAAAATTATCGATAGATATTTAAATATAAATTTTTATTAATTTTTTAAAAAAAGCAAATCACGCGTGCATGATTTTAGACGTTTTTTTTGTTCCAAAATAATAAAATTATTTTACTTAATAAACATTCAGCCAGACATACATTAGGACTTAAAAATTTTCAATCAGAACATTAATTATTAAGATAAAATCATTTTTTCTACCTTTAATGTAATAAAACTTAATAAATAAAAATTATTATAAAAAAATTTATTTTCTTAAAGTTTTTAAAAATTAAATTTTTTAGAATCTTTGATAAAATAATTTCCTCGATATCATGTTTGAAAAATTATGGATTTATAAAAAAATAATTGAATTTATATATTTAAATATGTAAAATTTTGATTAAAAATAAAGTTGTTTTTCTACAGATCCTCCTTATATTTCGATCAACGATGTCAGCGACATTAAAAAACTGGAAAAAAATGTGGACAATGAATATTTGCGCAAGGGAATTGTGAGAGTTAAAAAAATGAAGAAAAAGAAGATGATTCAGAAAAAAAAATTAAATTAAAAAAAAATTGATTATGTTAAATATTTAAATAGAATTTAAGTCAAGAAGCTGAAGTACACAACGTTTACCAAGAAATTTTTTTTAAAAGTTGTATATTAAGCCTAAATTAGATATTAAATCATTCTTCAAATAACTATTCCGCCTATGTTAAATATATGTAATTTAGACGTAATATTTAACTTTTTTAAAAAAATGTTTTTATTGATAAATGTTGCGTACTTCAGCTTCGTCTCAATTCTATTAAATATTAATTATATAAAAGTATAATTTTCATTATTATTATTAACAATGTAATAATAATATAATAAATTAAAAATATTATTGATAATATTAATTTTAATTTCTTTATAATAAACAATTATAACCCTAATTTCACGCGCTTGCGCGCGTATAATTTTGCTAGTATTTTTAATAATTGCTTCTTCATAAGGTGAAAATAGTGGTGAATAAAAAAAAATGGGCATGATTTGTTTAGATTTTGAACAGGTATTTCGCACTTCTCATTTGAATGGAAAATAAAAATTTGTTATTTTCTTTGTGAAAATGGTAAATTGATATATTATACTAGGTAACTATACTTCTTTTAACAACTTTTCTGAAAAAAATAAGTATAATTATAATAAAATGAAAAGTACACTGAATTAGAAATTTCCTCATATTTTTTCGCAGTTCTCATTTGAATAAAAAGTAAAAATTTATCGTTTTCTTTGTAAAAATGGTAAATTTATATATTAGACTAGGTAACTATACTTTATTAAACTAATTATGTGAACAAATAAGTATAATTATAATGAAATGAAAAGTACACTGAAATTATTAGCATACACCACATTTTTATTTCACCTTTCAATATTTTTTACTTTTAATAATTTTCAATAATCTTTTCTTTTTTTAAAATTTAATTTAAATAACTTTCAATAATTGTTGGGAAATGTTCTATATTAGAATAAGACTTGAGTGTGAAAAACATGATAAGAAAATTAACATTTGAAATTGACTTATAGAAATTAAATATTCACGATAGTTTGAAGAGTAGGTTTTTTTCTTTTTTATTTTACCTATGTTAAATAAAATTACTAGGAAAAAAATTGATAAGAGAATAAAAATATTTTTTTCTAAAATAATATGTTTTAATATGGAATAATTTCTTAACTAATATTAATGTTCGTAAATTATTGATGATAAAAATATACCACATGTAAAATAAATATTGAAATACGAATAAATATATTAAATTTTTTAACCAGTATAAAACTGAGTAAACTTTATAATATAGTAATAACAAGTCCTATATAAGAGTACTCGGAATTGTATTTTTTTAGTTAAGAAGTAGCATCATCACACTCATTTAACATTTTTCGTGTTCTTTCACAAAGTTTAAAATTCATAAATTTTATAAAAATATATTGATAACAATTTTTAAAAATAATTTTTTCTTTTTAAAATCGTGAGCAAGAAAAAATTTATAATAAAATATGGAAAAATTTTAAAATCCTTAAAAATATATGACACAAAAAGCTATTTGTGATTAAAGACTTTAGAAGAAAAAAAACTTTGCAATCATGTTGCAACTATAAGGAATTTTTTTTTATAATATTATCATGTATTAAAAATTACAAACATAAAAGAAGATAAGGTAAACGCTTAAAAAAGCTGTGCAATTTTAGTTGGAATTTATTTTTCAAGACGTTCAGTAATAAAATTGACAAACAAAGTCAGAAAATGGATTTTGATCGTAATAAATTGATTCTTACAATTTTCATCGCATTATTTATTCCAAATGTACAATCCTCTACAGAAACTGAATTAAAATGCGAGCCACTGGAAATAAGAAATGCACAATTTGTTACACTGGAAAATTATAACAAAGGGCTCGTACTTTGCAATGATTTTCATGTACTACAAGGAGATTCTACTCTAACTTGCATTAATGGAAAATGGAGTGGTGAACGACCCATATGTATTCGTAAGTATTTCACGATTTTTATATATACTGTATATATTTTAATAAACGTTAATTCTATTTTCAAGAAATAATTTTAATATGAAAATTACACAGCTTATACGTGTTTGAAATCATCCGAAACGTATTACTACATCGATAATGGAATGGCAGTAGATAGAAAAATTGGTAACGATGGACAAGTTTATGTTGAATATAGTTGCAATAAAAATTATACATTGATAGGAAGAAATTGGGCAGTATGTATAGATGGAGAATGGTCAAATCTACCACCTCAATGTAAATTATCGAAAAATCTCAAATGTCCAGAAATTAGTTTTAAATATGGACAAATTCAACTAAATGACGAAGGTGACATTGCGACATTAACCTGCGATTTAAATTATTTGCTTACTGGAAATTCAACAATAATATGTAGTAATGGAATATGGAAAACAGAAGATTATCCCGAATGTACTCGTGAGTATTTTTTCTATTGAAAAAATATGTACAAAAAAAAGACTTAATAATTTCCTATTACTTTTTCGATTACGTTGTTAATATTGTTTAAAATTTTTGCAGCAACTGACTCTTTGTTGATTAAAGCTCAGTACCTTGAGATGGATAGTTTTACATTACGTTATTTTGATATTGAAAATTGTAAAGATGAAACTGAAGAAATATCATATACAGGACGTACATTATTAAAATATTCTTGCAACACAAATTACACATTGATTGGCGAAAATTGGGCAATGAGAATATATGGAAAATTGTTTAATGATCCACCTGTATGTAAATTAACAAAGGAACTAGAGTGTCTTCCATTTTATTATGAAAAAGAATATGTTACATTCAATAAGTATGGCAATGAACTATATGCAAGAATAGAATGCAATGAATTTTCTTATTATAATGGTAATGAAAAAATACCAGAAAATGTAAATGCAGCTATTGTAAGTGTATTTTAATATTTAAAAAAATTTCCAAATTATTGTTTCTTTTATTTTTCATTTGTATATTAAAAATTGGATTTATTTTCATAAAAATGTGATTTATCAAAAATATTTTTAAATCCGCAGGGAGTGAATAAATGCATTAATGGAACTTGGGGCATAGATATAGAAAGTGACGAACCTTGCCTACGTAAGTAATTCTTTTTTTTCTTTCCATTTTGTTTAAAAGTAATTAGAATAGGAAAAATTCAAACCAAATTTTGGTCCTGCACTTCTAGGACATTTGTTGTTCCCACATTTCATGAAATTTATTTTGCAGCTTTGCAATGTGATACTACAGTTGAAAATGGACGAGCTTCAGTTTCTAAATGGTACATGTCAATGAAATTGTATTGTAATACAAATTACGAGCCTATTGTAGATGAAATATTAAACTGCAATCCATCTACTGGTAGATGGCTTCCTTCATATAGTTTTGTACCATTTGAAAGTAGAAATGCAATTACCAACTGTTATCGTAAGTATTACTTCTATTTTTGTTCTTACATTTAATGAATGTTAAAAAAAATATTAAAACAAAATTTATTGCATACGTAAATGGAATCGCAACAATATTTACATCGTCGATTTTGATAAAGCTGAAAAAATATTAAATTTTATTTTCGTTTATTTTGAATTACATTTAAATTAAAAAATTTCAGATCATAATTGCTTAAGAAATTCTACGTTTTATAATTTATCAAACGGATATGTAGAGAAAACTTTTCCTGACAAGAGAACGGTTACTTTAAATTATTATTGCAATGAAAATTATACACTGATCGGAGAACAATCAGTAACTTGTGATGATGGAAAATGGTTGAAAACACCACCTCAATGTAAATTAACAGAAACACTGAAATGTCCACCGTTCAAATATGGAAGTTCAAGTGTAACATTTTTGGAAGATGGCAATGTTGCTAGAATAAATTGCGATGATGCTAGTAGTTTTTTAAGAACAATAGAAATGACTAAAGTCCGAGAAAACTTATCTATAAGTCAAAAAAAAAATATATATATATATATATGTGGGGCATTCTTTCTCAACGGGAGCATTGCTCCCCCCAAAAATGGTTTGGACGAAAAGAGTTCAGTTAGGTCTCAAATTTTAGGTATTTACGTCTATTTTGAAAACCAAAGTGGCACTTTTTAAAATTCAAGATGGCTGATCTAATATGGCGGAAAATTAAAATAAAAATAGATTAAATTCACTTAAAATTTGTTACTCGCGAGTTTTTTGGGTCGCTGAATATGAATCTGACATCAATTTTGTTAAAGCAAGTCAGGATTTTTTCCTAACCTCAAAAAACATGTCGGATTTAAGACAACAAGCAAATTTTTTTAAATAATCTCGAATTTGTTTAAACCTTGTTACTCAGGGGTTTTTGGGGTCGCTGATTTCGAATCTAGAGTCAGATTTTTAAAATTCAAAATGGCGGATCCAATATGGAGAACGAGTTTTTTAAAAACTATTGGATTCTTATGAAACTTGGTGTCTTTTCTTTTTCATATTCGTGCATTTTGTAATTTTTGTAATTGGTTTCTTTAGAATCCTCCATGAAAAATAATGTTTCATTTGGTAGACATCCTACCGATTTTATTGTTTGTATAAAGTCCCTGTATTTATGTTGGGCAATTGATTACTAGCTTTAATATAGTCTTTGCCTAAACATCTTTCTCAACTTCAAGATAATTCTTTATGTTTGTAAACTACCAACAGAAAAAAAATTTTGAAGAAATTTTAATTTCCTACAATGTTATAGGCCCTATAGTAAAAATGACTACGCTTAGCGGTTTTTTTTCCTCAAGCTAGCAGAATTTGTTCTATTAACACTAAACTCGTGATTATTACGTCTATTATTATTACCCCCAAATGACAAGTTTCAAACATAGATGGTCAAATTTTTTAAATTTCTGCAATCTTAGATACACCATCTTTAATTTTTAAAAGGGCCAATATGCTTCTCATGACGATCTACCTTTTCAAATGTTGAAAATCTAACATCAGATTTATAATTAGCGACTCAAAAACCGTCAGATACTATGTTTCATAAAAATTCAAGTTTTTTAAATTCTCGTCCGCTATATTAGATCCGTCATTTTGAATTTAAACAAATCTATCTTCAGATTCGTAATTAGTGACCCTAAAACCCCTATATATCAAGTTTTTTAAAAATTCACCATTTTTTAAAAAACTCGTTCTCCATATTGGATCCGCCATTTTGAATTATAAAAATCTGACTCTAGATTCGAAATCAGCGACCCCAAAAACCCTTGAGTAACAAGGTTTAAGCAAATTCGAGATTATTTAAAAAAATTTGCTTGTTGTCTTAAATCTGACATGTTTTTTGAGGTTAGGAAAAAATTCTGACTTGCTTTAACAAAATTGACTTCAGATTCATATTCAGCGACCCAAAAAACTCGCGAGTAACAAATTTTAAGTGAATTTAATCTATTTTTATTTTAATTTTCCGCCATATTAGATCCGCCATCTTGAATTTTAAAAAGTGCCACTTTGCTTTTCAAAATAGACGTAAATAGCTAAAATTTGAGACCTAACTGAACTCTTTTCGTCCAATCCATTTTTGGGGGGAGCAATTCTCCCGTTGAGAAAGAATGCCCCATGTATATAATTTTGCTTTCATAAGATGATAATCAAAGTGTTTCAAACAAATCACTCTCTGAATGTATAAATAAATAAAAATTTCAAAAATTAACATAATATTTATTGGATATAGGAGACAATTTTTTTTAACGATTTGTATATTCACCTTTCATAAAAATATTGCATGAAATTATTTTCCATAGATGGGCGAGCGACGATGCATTAATGGAAATTGGACAGGTGATATTAATTACAAAAATTGTGAACGTAAGTATTTGTCTAAAATTAAATTTTAAAAATACAATAACAGAGACCAAGAAACCCTCCCAAATATAACAATTTTTAAGGGAATAAAATGAATTATTAATATATTAATTATTATTTTTATCCGCAGGTTGTGTACGAATAAATATGGATAATGCAATAGTAATGAATGACGAATGGGATACGACAATGACAATATATTGCCTTTCAAAACATGTGCTTGAAGGAGATTCAAATTTCATTTGTCGTCGTAATATTTGGGTACCTTCGACAAGTGATGGAGAATTGATTCTTAATTCTGAAAAAAAATTTCCACCTGTTTGTAAAGATCTGTTTGATAAGTTTGTTATTGATTCTCTTAACAAACCCTATCGTAATGGATAGCATAACTATCGGCATGTATTGAAATCTAAGATACGTGTATAATTTTAATGTGCCAACATGGCGGCCGCAGTGTAATACATTAATAAAAACAAATTTAAATGTTGTTTTTCCTGTTTTTGAAATATTATTTAATTAATTAATGTTAAGAAAAAATGAAATATTTTAGAAACAAATAAAATTACTGTATTTCTGAACTTATCAAAAGACATCTACTGTAATTCCGCATCCAACGAGTCCTATATATGAAGTATTGTATGGATTACTAACAATTTACTAATCCAAAATATTTCATATAAGGCTCGTTGGATGCAAAATAACTAAAACTTACAAATGGTAAGTTCGGAAGCACAGTAATTTTATTATTTCTACAATTAATTATGTAATTAATTAATTAATATCTCAAAACAAAAAAAAACACAAAATTTGTTTATTAATTTAATTATTACTATTATATAATTTTTTTTTCTTTTTTGAATAACATTTTAATAATATTTTATTACCTATTTAAAAAATATGTGAATTTAATAATAAAATAAATATTAACATTGAAACAAAAACCTTGATGTTTTTTGTCTGACAATTAGTATATTGTTAATAAACTTACAAAAAATTATTATTATCATTATTATTATTATTATTGCAATATTCTTTTTTCAAAATTGAATCTTATTGTTTCAATTTTAACTCAATAGTGCGCAATTAAAATTAATTTTTTTTATTTCCTTTAAAAAGATGAGGTTTTATTCAATAAAGAATATAAATATAAATATAATGATGAAAGTGCGCATGTTAACAATTAATTGGTTTGCGAGAACATGCACAGTGGCCGATTTCCCGAAAAACCTGGCCAAAAATCGAAAAATGATACGATTTCAATCAAAATTGGTATACCCATGTTTTTTGGGCTTCTGAATTCAAATTTTACATTGGTTGTGTCAAATTCAAAATGGCGGATCCAAAATGGCCGTTTAGATTTTAAAAAACTTTGCTAAAAATTAAAAAATGGTACGATTTTAACCAAACTTAGTATACTTACGTTTACTGGGTTTCTGAAATCAAATTTTACATTTGTTTTATCAAATTCAATATGGCGGATCCAAAATATTTGCTGGTATTATAAAATTGCGTATATGTGTTAGAGTTTATTTTTTTTAAATTACAGAAAGTGCTTAAATTTTAGTTTAAAGCGAATGCGAATGAAGAAAAAGTCAGTCTTTTACGTTCAGTTGCACCGGCGGCCGGTGCAACGCGCTGTCGGTAAACCGCGCTGGGTGAAATAAAAAGTGATACCAAAACTGCAGGGGCAGCTTGGGGCAGCTGATTTCAATTAAAATGAATTAAAAATATATTCTAGTTTATGATAATACCAGGTAGGGCGCGGATATCGGTGGATTTCACAACTATTTTCATGATTTACGTTAATAAAACAATACAAAAATCGTAGCCATGAATAGCGATGTTTAATGTCATTTTTTAAAAACTGTACGTTTTAAATGTGATGATAAATACATTCAACCTATTTCATACACCTTTGTTAATAATTCCCAAAAAAAGATATTCAAAAATCTGTTGTATATTAGTATATTTTCACTATTTTAACTGTGACGAAAATTTATAGTTATGAAACGTTCTGAGTAAATCTCTGGCAAAGATCACTTTTACTTGTTCACATAATAAATTGGTGATAAAAAAAGTGTAATTTTTTTCGCAAAATTATGTAGTGAACCCTTCTTTATAATATTCAATAATAAAAAGTATAAATTTCTGAAAAAATTTTTTTGACTTTTGGCCAGGTTTTTCGGGAAATCGGCCACTGTGACATGTAAAAAAGAACTTTTAAACGCTTTGCATAATAATTATTATTACATTTTATACCTATTTTTTTATTGCTTATTTTTATATTTATAAAAATTTTATACAACAAGATATTCTCTATTATTTTTAACGAATAATTTAATTTAATATTTATTTAACTGAATTTTGGTTGAGAATTAATAAAAATGTTTAATAGTAAATATTTTCATACGAGTTTCGAATCTGTTTCCAGTCGGTAAAGTAGATACAGAGAAGGTGCCACTGAACATTGTTCATGAATTTAACCGCGTAAAATTTGCAAATTATATTAAATGGCAATTAGTATGAATGAATTTTAGGTTATGTAATCATTCGGAGAATTAATAATTGTGACAAATAACCATTCGGAAGAATGAAGTTTATGCTAAAGAAGTTCTCGGTAAAATAAATATTATGTCAATAAATAATTCTATTATTTCAAAATTAGAATAAATGATTATTCGAAAAAATAAAAATTATGTTAAATGGTATTTCGCAATATAAAAATTATGTGAAATGACATTTCGATAATAAGAATTTCGATGTTTTGAAAATTATGAAATTGAAATTTGGGGAATAATCATGCGCCCCGAAATATCACTTATTATTTTCGAGATTTTTAATTGTAAATAGCTATTTGTTTATTGTTTTAACCTACATGGGAATATTATTGTAACAAAACAACAATAATACGTTTGCTTTATAAGTCCCCTTTGTTAAGAGTGCGTCACATTTATACCTATGTGCAAATTTTAAACTTGGATAATGAAAAAAATATTACATATAATAATCGTGAATATCTTTCGTTCATTCTGTCCACACCTGAAGTTAGTATTTGTTATAGGTCTTTTGTTTTTTTTAAATGTGTTGTTTGACATTATTTTATGTTGGTTAAAATTTTTCAATGTTTTGACATTGTCATTTGTGCGGTCGTATTTTAATTATTAAAAATTATAAAATTGTTAGAATCGTGCAAAAAAATTGTGAGGATTGTGAGAAAAATTGATTCGATTGCTGTTAGAGTAAGCTGCATAAGTTGATGGTAAGTTTAATTTAAAATATATAATAATTTTATCAAATTTCAAAAATTTATTTATTTTTGTTATTATAATTAAAAAAATTTATATTATATATGTTACATTAATTAATTAATTAGGAATATTGAATAATATATATTAAATATTAAATTTAAATTAATAATTTATAAATTATTTATTTATTAATTTAAATTTATTAATAATAATAATAATTATTATTTATTATTATATAATAAAAAATAAAAAATTTTATTTAATGATAAATATTTTGATGATAAGAAATTTTTACAAGACCTTTACCGATATATGTTATATTAAAAATTATCAATTTAAATTTTAAATCGAAAATTTTCTTGAAGAATTTCTGAAAAATTATCGATAGATATTTAAATAAAAATTTTTATTAATTTTTTAAAAAAAGCAAATCACGCGTGCATGATTTTAGACGTTTTTTTTTGTTCCAAAATAATAAAATTATTTTACTTAATAAACATTCTGCCAGACATACATTAGGACTTAAAAATTTTCAATCAGATCATTAATTATTAAGATAAAATCATTTTTTCTACCTTTAATGTAATAAAACTTAATAAATAAAAATTATTATAAAAAAATTTATTTTCTTAAAGTTTTTAAAAATTAAATTTTTTAGAATCTTTAATAAAATAATTTCCTCACGCAAAAAAATCTTTGCCTGAAACAGCAATAAGTTTCTCTGGAATAGCGATATATTTCTCAAAAATAGAGAAAACTTTCGCTGTTTTAGCGAAACATATCTCTGTTTTGGATAAAAATTTTTTTGCATGCTCGATATCATGTTTGAAAAATTATGGATTTATAAAAAAATAATTGAATTTATATATTTAAATATGTAAAATTTTGATTAAAAATAACGTTGTTTTTCTACAGATCCTTCTTATATTTCGATCAACGATGTCAGCGACATTAAAAAACTGGAAAAAAATGTGGACAATGAATATTTGCGCAAGGGAATTGTGAGAGTTAAAAAAATGAAGAAAAAGAAGATGATTCAGAAAAAAAAATTAAATTAAAAAAAATTGATTATGTTAAATATTTAAATAGAATTTAAGTCAAGAAGCTGAAGTACACAACGTTTACCAAGAAATTCTTTTTAAAAGTTGTATATTAAGCCTAAATTAGATATTAAATCATTCTTCAAATAACTATTCCGCCTATGTTAAATATATGTAATTTAGACGTAATATTTAACTTTTTTAAAAAAATGTTTTTATTGATAAATGTTGCGTACTTCAGCTTCGTCTCAATTCTATTAAATATTAATTATATAAAAGTATAATTTTCATTATTATTATTAACAATGTAATAATATTATAATAAATTAAAAATATTATTGATAATATTAATTTTAATTTCTTTATAATAAACAATTATAACGCTAATTTCGCGCACTTGCGCGCGTATAATTTTGCTAGTATTTTTAATAATTGCTTCTTCATAAGGTGAAAATAGTGGTGAATAAAAAAAAATGGGCATGATTTGTTTAGATTTTGAACAGGTATTTCGCACTTCTCATTTGAATGGAAAATAAAAATTTGTTATTTTCTTTGTGAAAATGGTAAATTGATATATTATACTAGGTAACTATACTTCTTTTAACAACTTTTCTGAAAAAAATAAGTATAATTATAATAAAATGAAAAGTACACTGAATTAGAAATTTCCTCATATTTTTTCGCAGTTCTCATTTGAATAAAAAGTAAAAATTTATCGTTTTCTTTGTAAAAATGGTAAATTTATATATTAGACTAGGTAACTATACTTTATTGAACTAATTATGTGAACAAATAAGTCTAATTATAATAAAATGAAAAGTACACTGAAATTATTAGCATACACCACATTTTTATTTCAGCTTTCAATATTTTTTACTTTTAATAATTTTCAATAATCTTTTCTATTTTAAAAATTTAATTTAAATAACTTTCAATAATTGTTGGGAAATGTTCTATATTAGAATAAGACTTGAGTGTGAAAAACATGATAAGAAAATTAACATTTGAAATTGACTTATAGAAATTAAATATTCACGATAGTTTGAAGAGTAGGTTTTTTTCTTTTTTATTTTACCTATGTTAAATAAAATTACTAGGAAAAAAATTGATAAGAGAATAAAAATATTTTTTTCTAAAATAATATGTTTTAATATGGAATAATTTCTTAACTAATATTAATGTTCGTAAATTATTGATGATAAAAATATACCACATGTAAAATAAATATTGAAATACGAATAAATATATTAAATTTTTTAACCAATATAAAACTAAGTAAACTTTATAATTTAGTAATATCAAGTGCTATATAAGAGTACTCGGAATTGTATTTTTTTTAATTGAGAAGTAGCATCATCACACTCATTTAACATTTTTCGTGTTCTTTTACAAAGTTAAAAATTCATAAATTTTATAAAAATATATTGATAACAATTTTTAAAAATAATTTTTTCTTTTTAAAATCGTGAGCAAGAAAAAATTTATAATAAAATATAGAAAAATTTTAAAATCCTTAAAAATATATGACACAAAAAGCTATTTGTGATTAAAGACTTTAGAAAAAAAAACTTTGCAATCATGTTGCAACTCTAAGGATTTTTTTTTAATACTATCATGTATTAAAAATCACAAACCTTAAAGGAAGATAAGGTAAACGCTTAAAAAAAGCTGTGCAATTTTAGTTGGAATTTATTTTTCAAGACGTTCAGTAATAAAATTGACAAACAAAGTCAAAAAATGGATTTTGATCGTAATAAATTGATTCTTACAATTTTCATCGCAATATTTATTCCAAATGTACAATCCTCTACAGAAACTGAATTAAAATGCGAGCCACTGGAAATAAGAAATGCACAATTTGTTACACTGGAAAATTATAACAAAGGGCTCGTACTTTGCAATGATTTTCATGTACTACAAGGAGATTCTACTCTAACTTGCATTAATGGTAAATGGAGTGGTGAACGACCCATATGTATTCGTAAGTATTTCACGATTTTTATATATACTGTATATATTTTAATAAACGTTAATTCTATTATCAAGAAATAATTTTAATATGAAAATTACACAGCTTATACGTGTTTGAAATCATCTGAAACGTATTACTACATCGATAATGGAATGGCAAAAGATAGAAAAATTGGTAACGATGGAGAAGTTTTTATTGAATATAGATGCAATAAAAATTATACATTGATAGGAAAAAATTGGGCAGTATGTATAGATGGAGAATGGTCAAATCTACCACCTCAATGTAAATTATCGAAAAATCTTAAATGTCCAGAAATTGGTTTTGAATATGGACAAATTGAACTAAATGACGAAGGTGACATTGCGACATTAACCTGCGATTTAAATTATTTCCTTACTGGAAATTCAACAATAATATGTAGAAATGGAATATGGAAAACAAAAGATCATCCCAAATGTACTGGCAAGTATTTTTTCTATTGAAAAAATATGTACAAAAAAAGAAAATGAATAATTTCCTTTTACTTTTTCGATTACGTTGTTAATATTGTTTATAATTTTTGCAGCAAATGACTCTTTATTGAGTGAAACTCAGTACCTTGAGATAATTAGTATTTCATCACCTTATTTTAATATTGAAAATTGTGAAGTTGTTACTAAAGTATTAAAATATTCAGGACGTACATTATTAAAATATTCTTGCAACACAAATTACACATTGATTGGCGAAAATTGGGCAATGAGAATATATGGAAAATGGTTTAATGATCCACCTGTATGTAAATTAACAAAGGAACTAGAGTGTCTTCCATTTCGTTATAGAAAAAAATTTCCTACATTCACTAAGAATGGCAAAGAACTACATGCAAGAATAGAATGCAATGAATTTTCTTATTATAATGGTAATGAAAGAATACCAGAAAATTTAAATGCAGCTATTGTAAGTGTATTTTAATATTTAAAAAAATTTCCAAATTATTGTTTCTTTTATTTTTCATTTGTATATTAAAAATTGGATTTATTTTCATAAAAATGTGATTTATCGAAAATATTTTTAAATCCACAGGGAGTAAATAAATGCATTAATGGAACTTGGGGCATTGATATAGAAAGTGACGAACCTTGCCTACGTAAGTAATTCTTTTTTTTCTTTTCATTTCGTTTAAAAGTAATTAGAATAGGAAAAATTCAAACCAAATTTTGGTCCTGCACTTCTAGGACATTTGTTGTTCCCACATTTCATGAAATTTATTTTGCAGCTTTGCAATGTGATACTACAGTTGAAAATGGACGAGCTTCAGTTTCTAAATGGTACATGTCAATGAAATTGTATTGTAATACAAATTACGAGCCTATTGTAGATGAAATATTAAACTGCAATCCATCTACTGGTAGATGGCTTCCTTCATATAGTTTTGTACCATTTGAAAGTAGAAATGCAATTACCAACTGTTATCGTAAGTATTTCTTCTATTTTAGTTAATTAATGAATTAATATTTTATGAATGCTTAAAAAAATATTAAAACAAAATCATTGCATACGTAAATAGAATCGCAACAATATTTACATCGTCGATTTTGATAAAGCTGAAAAAATATTAAATTTTATTTTCGTTTATTTTGAATTACATTTTAAATTAAAAAATTTCAGATCATAATTGCTTAAGAAATTCTACGTTTTATAATTTATCAAACGGATATGTAGAGAAAACTTTTCCTGACAAGAAAACGGTTACTTTAAATTATTATTGCAATGAAAATTATACACTGATCGGAGAACAATCAGTAACTTGTGATGATGGAAAATGGTTGAAAACACCACCTCAATGTAAATTAACAAAAACACTGAAATGTCCACCGTTCAAATATGGAAGTTCAAGTGTAACATTTTTGGAAGATGGCAATATTGCTAGAATAAATTGCGATGATTCTGGTACTTTTTTAAGAACAATAGAAATGACAAAAGTCCGAGAAAACTTATCTGTAAGTCAAAAAAAAAATATATATATATATGTATATAATTTTGTTTTCAAAAGATGATAATCAAAGTGTTTCAAACAAATCACTCTCTGAATGTATAAATAAATAAAAATTTCAAAAATTAACATAATATTTATTAGATATACAATTTTTTTTAACGATTTGTATATTCACCTCTCATAAAAATTTTGCATGAAATTATTTTCCATAGATGGGAGAGCAACGATGCATTAATGGAAATTGGACAGGTGATATTAATTACAAAAATTGTGAACGTAAGTATTTGTCTAAAATTAAATTTCAAAAATTCAATAACAGACTCCAAGGAACCCTCCCGAATATAACAATTTTTAAGGGAATAAAATGAATTATTAATATATTAATTATTATTTTTATCCGCAGGTTGTGTACGAATAAATATGGATAATGCAATAGTAATGAATGACCAATGGGATACGAGAATGATAATATATTGCCTTTCAAAACATGTGCTTGAAGGAGATTCAAATTTCATTTGTCATCGTAATATTTGGGTACCTTCGACAAGTGATGGAGAATTGATTGTTAATTCTGAAAAAAAATTTCCACCTGTTTGTAAAGATCTGTTTGATAAGTTTGTTATTGATTCTCTTAACAAACCCTATCGTAATGGATAGAATAACTATCGGCATGTATTGAACTTGTTACTCTCTATATTTGAATCAGCTATAAGTGGTATAGTTGAATCATCGAGAATCCGAGTTGATTCAGATTGAGAGAGTATATATATATTTTTTTCATTTTGTTTTTTTAATGTACGTGAAACTAACTTTATTTACACAAAAAATAAATGCCTTGGCAAACTGATTAAAATTTCTTGTTTTTTCTTTAACTGTACATATATATATATAAAATAAGATGAAATATTGGATTAATAATCTCTCTAAATTTGAATTAGTGAAAAGTGAGCTACTAATTTATTTTTTTTATTTCTCATGTAACTCACAATGATTTGCAAAACGTTTGTCATTAATTTAAGTATAATCACGTAATAAAAATGATTATTCAAATTTTACAATAATTTCAATTTATAAAATTATCAGTTATAATTTTATCAATTAAAAGAATACAATGTACAATTGATAAGGAATTAGTATATTTTTATTTAAATATAGTTACAATAAAAACTTTGTATACGAAATAATATAAAATAAATTTGACATTTTTTGTCGCTATTATTTTTTTACCTTCAAACAACACAAATTACCTTAAAAAAAACCTACCAATTGAATCTAAATTGCAAGAGAAATCTACCTTACCAATTGATGGTAGAGAAATTTTTTGGAAAATGCTAATATAACAAATTACCGATACAGAAATCAACCTTACCAACTGATGGTAGAGAAATTTTGTTAAAAAGGAAAATATAAAAAAATTACCGACATAGAAATCTACCTTACCGATTGATGGTAAAGAATTTTTCTTAGAAAAATGCTAATACAAAAAATTACCGACATAGAAATCTACCTTATCGACTGACGATAAAGATTTTTTTGAAATTTTATCAACTTTTCGAAGAATCCCTTTACCATCAGTCGGTAAGTTATATTTCTAGGTGGGTAATGTAATATATTTTTATTTTTCAAAAATTTTTACCATTTTGTTTATTTTTTAACCATCTATGTATATTTAAATTTTTCGTATTCGAAAATCGTTTTTTAATTACTTGACTAAGGATATGAATTGCAAAAATATAATTCATCACTAATTGAAATATATTGTATGTTTGATCTTATATATTATGTCAGCATGCAATGGAAGGTCATATATATAGTCATTAATTACATGATCAAGTACACAATGTAGCGTCCAGTTAACTATATTTACACATATACATAAATATAAAAAGGCTTTGCAAAGTGAGTAAAATTTCTAGTTTATTTTTAACACGCAAATAAGATGGAACGTTGGATTAATAAAGTTGCCGTGGTAACTGGTGCCAGTTCAGGAATTGGTGTTGCTTTAGTAAAGGCATTGGTGAAAAAAAATATTAATGTCGTGGGTTTAGCGAGAAGAGTGGAAAATATGGAAAAAATTAAGAATCAATTAAAAAATGAAAAAGGTGCTTTTTATCCAATAAAATGTGATCTGAATAAGGAAGAAGATATTATTAAAGCATTTCAATGGATTGAAAAAAATTTGAAATCTGTCGATATTCTCGTTAATAATGCCGGAATTATGACACTTGATTTGCTAATTGGTATAAAAAATAAATTTTTTATTAATTTTTTGTTGAGGAAAATAAAAATTTATTTTTTGTTTCGGAAATAAGAAATAATTAAATTTTTGTTTAGAAAATTCGAAATTAATATTTTGTTTGGAAAATTAATTTTTTGTTTCAAGAAAATATAAAATAATTTTTTTTGTTTTTGTTTGGGAAAATAAAAATTAGTTTTCCATTTTTTTTTTAGATTCCTCGACATCGGATTTAAAAAAAATAATTGATGTTAATGTAATTGCGCCCACTGTCTGTATCAGGGAGGCTGTGAGAATTATGAGAGCGCACAATACTGCCGGTCATATTGTTAATATTAACAGGTGAATTTATTTTTTTTTTGTTTCTAAATTTGTGATATAAAATCACATTTATTTTTATTACTTTCATTATTTATTAGATTTTAAAATTTAATATATTAACAAATTTAACTATAATTGAAAATTGTTTCTATAACATGCGAGATGGTCTCGTGGTAAAGTGTCTTAGAACGAATATACTTCATGAATCTTTTCAGTCATGGTTCGAATCCCGTCGGATGTTAATTTTTTATTTATTTATTCATTAATTTTAATTCAATAATTTAATTATTTAATTCATCTTCAATGATTTTTTTTAGTTAAAATTATTTCTACAAAAATTTGTTTCAAAAAAAAATTAAATTTTTTCTTCCTTTTATATAGTATTGCGGGACAAAATGTTCAATTTTTCAACAATACAACATTTAATATCTATAGTGCAAGTAAATTTGCTTTCAATGCTGTGAGTCAAGTTGTTGAATTAGAATTGGGACATGTCAAAAGTCCTACAAAAGTCACAGTAAGTTTTTAAATTTTTGAAAAATTTTAATAAAAAAAATAACTGTTTCCAATTTTGAATTTTTTTTTTTAGATTTATTTTTTTACATTTACTTTTTATTAAATAATTTTTTGGTTTTGTTAAATTTTTTTTTTTTGCAAATTTATGTTTTATTAAATTATTTTTGTTGTATTTATTTTTTCTTAAAGACAATTTTTCCGGGACTAGTAAAAACTGAAATGCCACCTGATGATTTGTTGAAAAAAATTCCTTACGTCGATGCAGAAGATATTTCTGATGGTGTTATTTATGCTTTATCTACTCCACCTCACGTTCAGGTAGGATAATATTTAAAATATTGTTAAAATTATTTACATTATTAAAATTAAATTAAATTATTTAAAATAAATTTTGAAATAAATTTTTTTTTTAATATTTAGTAATAATTAATGTTAACTTATTTGTTACAGATAAAGGAATTAACAATTTGTCCAGTTCAAGGATATGAGCGTAAATAATGGGAAAATATGAATCTACAATTTAATATAATTAACCCTAGACAGCAAAACATATCTGGCTCATATACGTAGAAGAACATCTGGGGTATAAAACCACCCCAAAATTTTGTTTTGTTACTAGAATGTTCATATTTAATGCAAAATAACTTTATGATAGGTCAATTTCTTCGTTTTTTTATAAGGAAGAAGATAGCGTTTTTTGTTTTTTGATAGGATGAAAAATGTGTCCATAAAATTACAAAAACCAAAAAAAAGCACAAAATTTGCAAAATATGTCGTTTTTTACACTCGAATTTTCACTTTTTCCTTGCAATACAAATATAAGTATAGAATACACAAATATTAAGAAAAGAAAAATAATAAATAAATAAATTAATAATTAAAATAAATAATTATTAATTAATTATAAACAAATTTAATTACAATTTATTTATAATTAAATTATTTAAATTATAATTTAATTTAAGAAATGTATTTATTTTCAATAATTAATTAATAATTTCAATTATAAATTAATTAATTTATATATAGTTGTTAATGAAAAAATCTATTAATAATTATTTAATTGTTATAATTTTTATTTTTTTTTTAATAGTCATGTAATACATAATGATTTGCAAAACGTTTGTCAAGTATAATGACGTAATAAAAATGAATTTACAACTTTTACAATGATTTCTATTTTATAATTATTATCAATTTTCAGTGCTTAGTGGACTTATAGGAAAATAATAAAATTGATAAGAAATTATTTTTATTTAAATATATTGTTATATCAAGAATTTTGTTTTATTAAAATCTCATATCTTAATTGCACTTTAGAATTCGTTTTTTTCTAAGGTTCCAAATATTCAGTAAATTTTAAAGTTGCAAATGAAAAAATTTAATTATAAATCTATTATTAATTATTAATTAATATTTATGTCATTAAACAATAACGGTAATAACTTGCGACTATATTCACGTCATTAATTAGTGAAGGTCATTCACGAACTTCATTTTTTTGAGGTTATGTTTGTTTTAACTTTTGTTTTCGACATTTAACCTTGAACTTCAAGGTTATGTTCATATTTAAACTTTGTTTTTGACTGGATTTTTAAGGTTATGTTCCTTTTTGACATGTGAGCATTGAATTTTGAGGTTATGTTAAAAAAGGGGTTAAAATTTATGTTTATGTTTGTCTTTAACCTATGTTTTTGACATATGACCATGATTTTTAAGGTTATGTTCACTTTTATCTATGTTTTTGTCATGTTATCTTTACTTTTTGAGGTTATGTTCATCTTTAAGGTTATGTTCGTCTTTAAACTATGTTTTTGACACTATTAATACAATCCTTAAGGCAGCGGCTATATTCAGAGCCTTGAAACGAACATAACCTCAAAATTTAGGTCATTTCTGGCGGTGGAGGGGAGGGGACTTGCGGCTATATTCAGAGTCTTGAAACGAACATAACCTCAAAATTTAGGTCATTTTTGACGGAGGAGGGGAGGGGGGACTTGCGGCTATATTCAGAGTCTTGAAACGAACATAACCTCAAAATTTAGCCCATTTTGGCGGAGGAGGGGAAATGAGAGGAGGGAGGGGGGACTTGCGGCTATATTCAGAGCCTTGAAACGAACATAACCTCAAAATTTAGGTCATTTCTGGCGGTGGAGGGAAGGGGACTTGCGGCTGTATTCAGAGTCTTGAAACGAACATAACCTCAAAATTTAGGAGGGGGGACCCCTCCCCCTCCTAGGTCAAGAATTCTTGAAACAGTGGCGGCGGAGGCGGCGATATCTTTTTGTAATATAGGAAGATATATAGTAGACAATTGCATATATATAAAAGCATGACACGGATAGTAATTTTCAGATCACTGTTAACAATCAATCAAGATGGAACGTTGGAATAATAAAGTTGCCGTGGTAACTGGTGCAAGTTCAGGAATTGGTGAAGCATTAGTGAAAGAATTGGTGAAAAAAAATGTTAAAGTTGTGGGTTTAGCGAGAAGAATTGAAAATATGGAAAAAATAAAAAATCATTTAAATAAAAATGAAAAAGGTGCTTTTCATCCAATTAAATGTGATGTCAGTAAAGAACAAGATATAATTAAAGCATTTCAATGGATTGAGAAAAATTTAAAATCCGTCGATATTCTCGTTAATAATGCTGCAGTTCTTACATCAGATTTGTGTATTGGTATTAAAAAAAAAAAAATTTGCTTCTAAAAAAATAATTATTTTTTTTAAAAAAATATAAAGAAGGAAGAAAAATAGTTAATTTATTGTTAAAATTACTTTTTTTCTTTTTTTTTTCTAGAAAGTACAACGGAAAATTTGAAAAATGTAATTGATGTAAATTTAATTGGTCCAACTATTTGCACAAGGGAGGCTGTGAAAATTATGAGAGCAAATAATACAGCGGGTCATATTATTAACATTAATAGGTAGGAAAAAAATTTTTTTCCTAAAAGATATAAATTAAAAAATTTTTTCTTTGAAATATACAAAATTTAAAATTTAGTTATGAAAAATAATTTTTTTTTTATTTTTATCAATATAAATTTACAGATTTAACATAAAAACAAAATTCTGTTAGGCATAGGAATTTCTGCAATTTTTTTTTTTTAAGTAAATATAACGAATTTTCAGTATTGCCGGACACAGTGTTGGATTTTTTAACAATTCAGCATTTAATATGTATAGTCCTAGTAAATTTGCTCTCAAAGCAATGAGTCAAGTTGTTGAATTGGAACTTCAACATGTGAAAAGTCCCGCAAAAGTCACTGTAAGTGATATTTTGTATAAATTAATAATAATTTTTATTTTAATAAATTTTCATAAAAATTATTAAATTTCTATAATTTTTTTTTTAAATTATTATATTATAAAATTAATAAATTTTAATTTAAAATATTGCAATTTTGTTAATTTTTTTTTTTGTATTTTATTAGACTATATTTCCTGGATTGGTAAAAACTGATATGCCACCAGAGGAAGCTTTTAAAATTATACCCTACGTTGATGCTGAAGATATTTGTGATGGAATTATTTATGCTTTGTCAACACCTCCACATGTACAGGTAACAATAAAATAAATTAAAATCAAATTTTTATCATTAATTTGTTAAATTAATTTTTTTAAAAATAAATAAAAATAAATTTGTTCAAAATGATAAAAAAAAAAAATTGTCTTTTTCAGATTAAGGAACTTACAATTACTCCTGTTCTTGGCTATCAACGTAAATAAATAATAAAAATGTATTTAATATATATAGTTTTTTAATTTGCATAAAATAGTTAATAAAAAATAAAAAAAATTATTACAAAAAAAAATTATTATACTAATATTATTATTTGCTAAGAAAAAAAATTGTCATCCTTGAAAAATAGAATTAAATAAAAACTATTGTTATTTTAAATCTTTAGCATCTAATTAATGTAAATTATTATCAACTAACTTATATAATTAGTGGAAATTAAAAAAAATAATATAATTTTCTCGAGAACTAATCCTTGAGAAATTTTGATTAATTTAAATTATGTTTTTTTTTAAATTTATAACAAAATATAAAAATAATTTTCAAAAAAAAATATATATATATAATTTATTTAATAATTTTCTATGTAAAGAATCGGATCTTTTTTTCCATTTCAATGTCATTGGAAAACATATATTGTACAATCTCAGCATGAATAGACAATTTTCCATAATATATAATTGAGAGAAGTATTTATAAAGATAGATATTCTATTACATAATAATTACAAGTACTTTTAATTTTTTTTTTCAATTATAATTATTTTAAATAAAAACTTATTATGAGTAAAAAATTATGAAAATTTCTTTAAATTAAATATTAAGTATTCAAATTTTATTTAAATTTTGAGGTTATGTTTCGTTACTTAATTATAGGGGGAATTTGAAGTTATGTTTATTGGATATATATAGCCTCAAAAACCCAACGGTTCCATGTCCCTATGTCCTTGAATTTTGAGGTTATGTTTGAACTAAGGCCTTGAATCCTGAAAACCATATATGCCCTAGAATTTTGAGGTTATGTTTGATATCTGACCGCATGAATTTTGGAAACCTATGACTTTGAATTTTAAGGTTATGTTTGATTTATGACCTTGAATCCTATAGAGACCTAGGACCTTGAATTTTGAGGTTATGTTCGTTTTAATACTAATATATGTGTCGTTCTACGTCAATTCGACTGTTTGAGGTTAAAATCAGAACTTAAATACTAATATTGGTCATTCCATGTCAAGTGTAACCAACCCATGTTTTTGACATTGTTAATACAGTGGTTGGTTACACTTGATATGGAATGACCCTAACCTAACCTAACCTAACCTAACCTAACCTAACCTAACCTAACCTAACCTAACCTAACCTAACCTAACCTAACCTAACCTAACCTAACCTAACCTAACCTAAAATAACCTAACCTAACCTAACCTAACCTAACCTAACATAACCTAACCAAACCTTGTTAAATTCAGAGGTTAGGTACACTTGATAAAAATTCTCGGGTCTACTGGACCCATGGTGCCAGTTAAGGGTAATAATTTCTTTCTCTATCTCTATGTACCTAACCTAACCTAACCTAACCTTGTTAAATTCAGAGGTTAGGTACTCTTGACAAAAATTCTCGGGTCTACTGGACCCATGGTGCCAGTAGAGGGTAATAATTTCTTTCTCCCTCTCTACCTAACCTAACTTACCTAACCTAACCTAACCTAACCTAACTTAACCTAACCAAACCTAACCTTGTTAAATTCAGAGGTTAGGTACACTTGACAAAAATTCTCGGGTCTACTGGACCCATGGTGCCAGTTAAGGGTAATAATTTCTTTCTTCCTCTATCTCATAAAAAACTATAGATAAAAGTCTTCCTTTAAAAAATTTTTTTTTTAAATTTTATTTCACAAAATAAATAACACAAGAATGTTTTCCATTATCTAATTTGCATATTTACTCTTTTCAAAAAAATAAATACGTCATTATAAATATTTAATCTTGACTAGTTTTTCAAAATCATGATAAAATTCACACATACAAATGCAATGATAATGTTTCATAATGACATTATATTATATGTATTATGTAATATGATATTGAACTTTTTGTTCAATTGCAGTAGATAGATAAAAAAAAAAAAAATTTGCCGCCGGGAGATGTAATTTTCACAGTCACGCGTTAACAATCAAACAAAATGGATCGTTGGATTAATAAAGTTGCTGTAATAACTGGTGCAAGTTCAGGAATTGGTGAGGCATTAGTAAAAGAATTGGTGAAAAAAAATGTCAAAGTTGTTGGTTTAGCGAGAAGAGTTGAGAATATGGAAAAAATTAAGAATCAATTAAAAAATGAAAAAGGTGCTTTTTATCCAATAAAATGTGATGTCAGTAAAGAAGATGACATATGCAATGCATTTAAATGGATTGAGAAAAATTTAAAATCTGTCGATATTCTCATTAATAATGCTGGAATTATTCACATGAATTTATGCATTGGTAGGCATCAGTAAAAAATTTTTTTTTTCTAAAAAATTAAAATTAAACAATTAAATTTATTTTGTTTCTAAAAAATTAAAATCTTTGCAAAAATATAAATTTTTTAAATAAATTTAGTGAATTTTATTTTATTAATTGAATTACCAATTTTTCAATTTTTTTTTTTTTTTTTTTTTGTAGAAAGTTCAACGGAAAATTTAAAAAATGTTATGGATGTTAATTTAATTGGTCCAACTATCTGTACCAGGGAGGCTGTGAGAATTATGAGAGCAAATAATACAGCTGGTCATATTATTAACATTAATAGGTAATTTGTATATACTTGACATAAAAAAAACTTTTTTTCTTTTTTTTTAAAATTTATACTAATTAGAATTGAAAAGGAAAAATTATTTTTTTCAAAATTTGTTAATTTAAAATTTCTTGTCCAAAAAAATAGTGGTAGTTAATTTTTTTTTCATATATATTTTTCTTCAAAATTAATTTATTTCTATTTAAAAAAGCTAATATTGTATATTAATGTGTATACTTTGTTTATAGATAAATAATTTTTTCAATGTGAAACAAAATAAAAAAAAAAAATTTTTTTTCTAGAAATATTTCTTTTTTTTCAGTATTCTGGGACAAAATGTGGGATTCTATAATACCCACGCAGGTGCTATGTACAGTCCGAGTAAATTTGCTTTTAAGGCCTTGAGTCAAGTAGTTGAATTGGAACTTCAACATGTTAAAAGTCCAACAAAAGTCACTGTAACTATATTATTATAAAAAATTTTGCAATTTTTTTTTTTTATTTAAAAATTTTCAATCATTTTTTAATTTCAAATTTAAAATTAATTTAAAATTTGGAATTAATTAAAAAATTTTAATTATAGTTTCAATTTTTTAATTAAAAATTTGGAATTAATTAAAAAATTTTAATTAGTTTCAATTTTTTAAATTTAAAATTCTCATTCTTTTGTTAAGACTATTTTCCCTGGCTTAGTAAAAACGGAAATGCCACCAGATCAAGCAATTAAACTAATGCCTTATGTTGACGCTGAAGATATTTGCGATGCAATTATTTATGCTTTATCCACACCTCCACATGTTCAGGTAAAAGACAAAAATTAATTGCAAAAAAATATTTTATTACATAAATAAATAAAAATAAAGAAAAATTTAATTTTTTTAAATAAAAATTTTTAAATCATTCCAATTTAAAATTAAATTAAATTTGCTTGTTCATTTCTTGTAAATGCTATATATACTAATTTCATCAAATTTTAATTTAAAAATAATAATTATTCTTGAATGATAAAAGAAAAATTATCTTTTTCTAGATTAAAGAACTTACAATCACGCCAGTTGCTGGTTATCAACGTAAATAATATATATATATATAAAAATTGTATTCAATAAATTTTTGTATATTTCATTTTGTCTAAAAGATTAATTAAAAAAAAAAAAAATTATAAAATACATTTTTTACATTGAAAAGTATCTTTGATATTTGCAATGATTTGCAAATTGCATACAATTTATTTTCTTCATTTACCTTAGTGATGCAACAAGTATGAGACGGCAATTTTTTTTTTTCATTATCGAATGCTCTTTATATTCTACAATGTATAAAATTGTAATTAAAGAATAAATTTCCATTTTAAAAAACCATTATTTTTAAACTTTAAACCTACTTTGCTATTTGTTTGAAAATTTAATAACATAATGAAATGGAATTGTATAGTTTTTAAATTATATCTTTCTAGTGAATGTTTTCAATCTACAAATACACTGTAAAACGAGAGGTATTAATTTAATACCAACTTTAGGTACTAAATTGCCTTTTGGTTCTATTTTAATACCTAACATTGGTACTATTTTAGTACCTTCTTTTTACAGTGATAGAAAAAGAAGCCAAATAATTATGTTAATAAATAGAATTAAGAATTTTATTATTCACTTCATTTAATATAAGCATCTTAAGAAAGTAGTATAGCAATACGAGTTTTGCGGTAGGTTCTGATCTCCGCTAAGTACCGATAGTCGGTAAGTGCTACGTCGGTAAGGCAGATTTCTACTTCATCAGCAGTCGGTAAGGTAGGAATCTGACAAAATTTCAACTAAGACGATAATGTTCAGTCGGCAAAACAGTTCCCTACTTTATCGGTTGAGTTGAAATTTTGTTGATAAATTAGGAATCTGACAAAATTTCAAGTAGGACGATAATGTAGTAAACGGTATTATAAACCGAACATTAAACTCAGTACGATTTATTGAGTGGTCGGTAAGCTAACTTCAACGATTAGTCGGTAAAGCAGTTTCCTATTTTACAGTCGAGTCTGAATTTTTCAGATTCCTACTTTACCGACTGCTCATAAAAAAGAAATATACATTATCGACTTAAAAATTACCAACTGTAGGTACTTAGCCAAGATCAGAACCTGTCAAAGGACCCGTGTTGCTACTTTAAACATTTTTCGGTGTATTTTGTGCAAAAATATGTAATAAAATCGTCTGCCTAAGAAAACTTGAATTTTTTTGGAAAGTTTTTTTGCTTTTGGATGCGTTTTTGGTCATAAAAAGGGTCTTCCTCTACTCGGATCTGGGTGTCAATTTTTTTCTACACTTTTCGGTGTTTTTTGTGCAAGAATATACAATAAAATCGTCTGCCTAAGAAAAATTGAATTTTTTTGGAAAGTTTTTTTGCTTTTGGATGCGTTTTTGGTCATAAAAAGGGTCTTCCTCTACTCGGATCTGGGTGTCAATTTTTTTTTACACTTTTCGGTGTATTTTGTGCAAGAATATGGATAAAATCGTCTGCCTTCGAAAAATTGAATTTTTTTCGAAAGTTTTTTTCATTTTGGATGCGTTTTTGGTCATAAAAAGGGTCTTCCTCTACTCGGATCTGGGTGTCAATTTTTTTTTACACTTTTCGGTGTATTTTGTGCAAGAATATGGATAAAATCGTCTGCCTTCGAAAAATTGAATTTTTTTGGAAAGTTTTTTTGCTTTTGGATGCGTTTTTGGTCATAAAAAGGGTCTTCCTCTACTCGGATCTGGGTGTCAATTTTTTTCTACACTTTTCGGTGTATTTTGTGCAAGAATATGCAATAAAATCGTCTGCCTAAGAAAAATTGAATTTTTTTGTTTAGTTTTTTATGCTTTTGGATTCGTTTTTGGTCATAAAAAGGGTCTTCCTCTACTCGGATCTGGGTGTCAATTTTTTTCTACACTTTTCGGTGTATTTTGTGCAAGAATATGCAATAAAATCGTCTGCCTAAGAAAAATTGAATTTTTTTGGAAAGTTTTTTTGCTTTTGGATGCGTTTTTGGTCATAAAAAGGGTCTTTCTCTACTCGGATCTTGGTGTCAATTTTTTTCTACACTTTTCGGTGTATTTTGTGCAAGAATATACAATAAAATCGTCTGCCTAAGAAAAATTGAATTTTTTTGTTTAGTTTTTTATGCTTTTGGATTCGTTTTTGGTCATAAAAAGGGTCTTCCTCTACTCGGATCTGGGTGTCAATTTTTTTCTACACTTTTCGGTGTATTTTGTGCAAGAATATGCAATAAAATCGTCTGCCTAAGAAAAATTGAATTTTTTTGGAAAGTTTTTTTGCTTTTGGATGCGTTTTTGGTCATAAAAAGGGTCTTCCTCTACTCGGATCTTGGTGTCAATTTTTTTCTACACTTTTCGGTGTATTTTGTGCAAGAATATACAATAAAATCGTCTGCCTAAGAAAAATTGAATTTTTTTGTTTAGTTTTTTATGCTTTTGGATTCGTTTTTGGTCATAAAAAGGGTCTTCCTCTACTCGGATCTGGGTGTCAATTTTTTTCTACACTTTTCGGTGTATTTTGTGCAAGAATATGGAATAAAATCGTCTGCCTACGAAAAATTGAATTTTTTTGGAAAGTTTTTTTGCTTTCGGATGCGTTTTTGGTCATAAAAAGGGTCTTCCTCTACTCGGATCTGGGTGTCAATTTTTTTCTACACTTTTCGGTGTATTTTGTGCAAGAATATGCAATAAAATCGTCTGCCTAAGAAAAATTGAATTTTTTTGGAAAGTTTTTTTGCTTTCGGATGCGTTTTTGGTCATAAAAAGGGTCTTCCTCTACTCGGATCTGGGTGTCAATTTTTTTCTACACTTTTCGGTGTATTTTGTGCAAGAATATGGAATAAAATCGTCTGCCTACGAAAAATTGAATTTTTTTGGAAAGTTTTTTTGCTTTTGGATGCGTTTTTGGTCATAAAAAGGGTCTTCCTCTACTCGGATCTGGGTGTCAATTTTTTTTTACACTTTTCGGTGTATTTTGTGCAAGAATATGGATAAAATCGTCTGCCTTCGAAAAATTGAATTTTTTTGGAAAGTTTTTTTGCTTTTGGATGCGTTTTTGGTCATAAAAAGGGTCTTCCTCTACTCGGATCTGGGTGTCAATTTTTTTCTACACTTTTCGGTGTATTTTGTGCAAGAATATGCAATAAAATCGTCTGCCTAAGAAAAATTGAATTTTTTTGTTTAGTTTTTTATGCTTTTGGATTCGTTTTTGGTCATAAAAAGGGTCTTCCTCTACTCGGATCTGGGTGTCAATTTTTTTCTACACTTTTCGGTGTATTTTGTGCAAGAATATGCAATAAAATCGTCTGCCTAAGAAAAATTGAATTTTTTTGGAAAGTTTTTTTGCTTTTGGATGCGTTTTTGGTCATAAAAAGGGTCTTTCTCTACTCGGATCTTGGTGTCAATTTTTTTCTACACTTTTCGGTGTATTTTGTGCAAGAATATACAATAAAATCGTCTGCCTAAGAAAAATTGAATTTTTTTGTTTAGTTTTTTATGCTTTTGGATTCGTTTTTGGTCATAAAAAGGGTCTTCCTCTACTCGGATCTGGGTGTCAATTTTTTTCTACACTTTTCGGTGTATTTTGTGCAAGAATATGCAATAAAATCGTCTGCCTAAGAAAAATTGAATTTTTTTGGAAAGTTTTTTTGCTTTTGGATGCGTTTTTGGTCATAAAAAGGGTCTTCCTCTACTCGGATCTTGGTGTCAATTTTTTTCTACACTTTTCGGTGTATTTTGTGCAAGAATATACAATAAAATCGTCTGCCTAAGAAAAATTGAATTTTTTTGTTTAGTTTTTTATGCTTTTGGATTCGTTTTTGGTCATAAAAAGGGTCTTCCTCTACTCGGATCTGGGTGTCAATTTTTTTCTACACTTTTCGGTGTATTTTGTGCAAGAATATGGAATAAAATCGTCTGCCTACGAAAAATTGAATTTTTTTGGAAAGTTTTTTTGCTTTCGGATGCGTTTTTGGTCATAAAAAGGGTCTTCCTCTACTCGCATCTGGGTGTCAATTTTTTTCTACACTTTTCGGTGTATTTTGTGCAAGAATATACAATAAAATCGTCTGCCTAAGAAAAATTGAATTTTTTTGGAAAGTTTTTTTGCTTTTGGATGCGTTTTTGGTCATAAAAAGGGTCTTCCTCTACTCGGATCTGGGTGTCAATTTTTTTTTACACTTTTCGGTGTATTTTGTGCAAGAATATGGATAAAATCGTCTGCCTTCGAAAAATTGAATTTTTTTCGAAAGTTTTTTTCATTTTGGATGCGTTTTTGGTCATAAAAAGGGTCTTCCTCTACTCGGATCTGGGTGTCAATTTTTTTCTACACTTTTCGGTGTATTTTGTGCAAGAATATACAATAAAATCGTCTGCCTAAGAAAAATTGAATTTTTTTGGAAAGTTTTTTTGCTTTTGGATGCGTTTTTGGTCATAAAAAGGGTCTTCCTCTACTCGGATCTGGGTGTCAATTTTTTTCTACACTTTTCGGTGTATTTTGTGCAAGAATATACAATAAAATCGTCTGCCTAAGAAAAATTGAATTTTTTTGGAAAGTTTTTTTGCTTTTGGATGCGTTTTTGGTCATAAAAAGGGTCTTCCTCTACTCGGATCTGGGTGTCAATTTTTTTCTACACTTTTCGGTGTATTTTGTGCAAGAATATACAATAAAATCGTCTGCCTAAGAAAAATTGAATTTTTTTGGAAAGTTTTTTTGCTTTTGGATGCGTTTTTGGTCATAAAAAGTGGCTTCCTCTACTCGGATCTGGGTGTCAATTTTTTTCTACACTTTTCGCTGTATTTTGTGCAAGAATATACAATAAAATCGTCTGCCTAAGAAAAATTGAATTTTTTGCTGCCTCTTGGAGGAAGCTTTGTAGTCCTTTCGTTTATGTGTGTGTATGTGTCTGTCTGTGTGTGTGTGTGTGTGTGTGGATCCCTTTTTTGTTTAGAAGATAACTTTAACAGGTTTTAATGGATTTAGATAAAATTTAGTAGGCTCATTTATCATATTAATATGTAATGGACATCTGAATTTACAACTTGTTTAAATTTATTTTTAAATAAAAAATTGATAAAAATTTTTTTTTTTTTAAAGCCCTTTGTAAAAATGGTAATTTTTCTAAAATATAAGTTTTAAAAAAAGAAAATTAAAAAAAAATCATAGTCTGAAAATTGATTTGAAAATTTTTTTTTTCTTTTACTTTCCATGCAAAAAGTTAATTTAAAATTTAAATTAAAAGAAACCTTTACCTATATATAAATATAAGTATATGTATCTTAAAGTCCTCATAATAATATTGCAAAATATAAATTTTTTTTTTCCTCAAATTTAAAAAGTAATTTACAGTGTTCTGTTAACATTCAAATAAAATGGATCGTTGGATTAATAAAGTTGCAGTGGTGACTGGTGCAAGTTCAGGAATTGGTGAAACCCTCGTAAAAGCGTTAATGAAAAAAAATATTAAAGTCGTCGGATTAGCGAGAAGAGTTGAGAATATGGAAAAAATTAAAAATGAATTAAAAAATGAAAAATGTGCTTTTTATCCAATTAAATGTGATCTCAGTAAAGAAGAGGATATTATCAATGCTTTTCAATGGATTGAGAATAATTTTCAAACTATCGATATTCTTGTTAATAATGCTGGAATTATGACAGAAAATTTGTGCCTTGGTATATATATATATATTTATAGAAAAAAATAATATAATTTCTATATATTCTTTCAATTTCTACTGTTTTGGCAGTCGGTAATGTAGAAACCTAAAAAAAAATTTCAATATATTTTTTCAATTTCTACTATTTTAGCAGTCGGTATTAAAGAAACCTAGAAAAATTTCTATATTTTTTCAATTTCTACTATTTTAGCTGTCGGTAATGTAGAAATCTAAATAAAAAAATTATAATTAAATTAAAAAAATGGTAGAGGCATTTACCTTAGATATCAAGTAATAAAATAATGTATTTTCTTTCTAAATATAAATTATATATGTATAAAAAAATATTTAGTTTTTATTATGAATAACAAACGTTTTTTTTTAGAGAGTTCAACAGAAAATTTGAAAAAAATTGTTGATGTTAATTTAATTGGACCCACTATCTGTACGAGGGAAGCTGTAAGAATTATTAGGTCAAATAATACAGTTGGTCATATCATTAACATAGACAGGTATAGTCTCTCTTTAATAATTAATTATTAAAAAATTATATTAATTAAAAAAAAATTGATAATGAAAATTATGTTTCAAATGTTAACCATTTTTTTTATTATATAATAAATATAAATAATATAAAATATAAATAAATATAATAAAAATTTAATTTTCAATTTTGTTTAAATAGTATTTTGGGACAAAATGTTGCATTTTACAATAGTTCCGCATTTGATATGTACAGTCCATCTAAATTTGCTCTTAAGGCTATGAGTCAAGTGATCGAATTTGAATTGGAACACATAAAAAATTCTACAAAAATAACTGTAAGTTTATGTTAAACAAAAATAAAAACTTTTAAAAAAAATTATATTCAATATTGCATAAAAATTAATTATTTCTCCCCCTTTTTTTAAGACAATATTTCCAGGATTAGTGAATACAGATTTACCACCACAGGAAGCATTGAAAATTATTCCTTATCTTAATACTGATGATGTTTGCGATGCAATTATTTATGTTTTATCAACTCCTTCACATGTACAGGTAAAACGAAAATTAACTAACATTATTAAAAACCTTTATTATTTACAATTTTATAATAAAAAAAAAAATTTATTTTTCAGATTAAGGAATTATTAATTACTCCAGTTTTATAGTTTTTTTTTTGAATGAATATTTGTCAATTTTATCAATATAAATGCTAAATTTATAAATAAAGCTAGATACAAAATATTTCTTTTCTTTTATTGACTTGAAATAAATCATCTATTAGTTCTGGTAGACCGAAATTAATGTCAGGTAGCTGAATTACCGACTGTTGATCAAAATGGAAATCTACATTACCGACTGTTGATAAAAAAATGGAAATCTACATTACCGACTGTTGGTTAAAAATGTGAATCTACATTACCAACTGTTGGTTTAAAAAAAATGTAAATCTACATTACCGACTGTTGGTCAAAAATGGTATTTTTTGTACAGATTCTCATTTAATTTGTAATTACTTTTTCATGGAGAAATTTTTTTTTCAATTGGAAAAAGAGTGTTATAATTCATAAATTTATAGTTCACATCTTTAGGATAAATGGAAATTTTATTGACGAATATTTCCGAAAAGTGTGTGAAACAAGAAAATATTGTAAAAATCAATAGATATGTTTTAATTTTTCCTTAATGTTTCTAGCAACGTCAACATAAACAGCAGAAAGACTGTAATTTTGAAAACGTCAACTAGTATTTTTTTTAGAATTTATGACTTTTTTTTTTATTTAAAATGTATATACGAGGAAAAATTCCTCAGTCATCAATATCCATATTATACTGACGATATGACTAGAAATGGGAAAATTGTTTTACTATACAGAAATTTAGTTAGTATTCAGTACATATTTTGAAATTTAAGGAAAATAAAATCGTAAGTTATTAAGTATATAGTGAATATCATTTTTCAAAATCGTTAATTTCAAATATTACAATATTTTTTTGCTACCAATTTAATTATGTAATCACTTTGTAAATCTAAATTTAAAAAAAGAAATTAATACTTTTTTTCCCTACAATATTCTATTGTTATTTTCAAATAATTATTTTTTTAATTCAATTAATTACAGTTGGCATTATTAGAAGTGTTCTTATTTAACTATTTGATAATATTATTAAAGTTTTCGACAACACTTTAAACATTAAATTATACTCTCTAGACTTCTTTTTAATGCATTTAATTTAGTCGTTGATCAAAACTTTTTCTGCTTTTCTTTTGTCTAATTAAATAAATAATTATTTCTCTTAATTCCCTGGACTTTTAAACAAGAAAGAAAATAATTAAATAAAATTGCATAGTTTTTAAATTGTATCTTTCTAAAAAATGTTTTCAATCTATAAATATATAGAAGAAGAAGACAAATATTTATGTTAATGAATAGAATTAAGAATTTAATTATTTACTTCATTTAATAAGCATTTTAAGAAAGGAGTATTGCAATACGAGTTTTGCGGTAGGTTCTGATCTCCGCTAAGTACCAATAGTCGGTAAGTGCTCCGTCGGTAAGGCAGATTTCTACTTTATCAGCAGTCGGTAAGGTAGGAATCTGACAAAATTTCAACTAAGACGATAATGTTCAGTCGGCAAAACAGTTCCCTACTTTATCGGTTGAGTTGAAAATTTAAAAAGATTCCTACCTTACTGACTGCTGATTAAGTAGAAATCTACATTACAGACTGGGCTGTAATGTACCTCGACTGTAGGTACTTAGTCGAGGTCAAAACATGCCGCAGAAAATGTGTTACTATACTACTCTGCCGCAGGTTTTGATCTCGACTAAGTACCTACAGTCGGTAAGTTCTCGGCCGGCAATGCAGATTTCTACTTTATCAGCAGTCGATAAGGTAGGAATCTGACAAAAAATTAACTGGGACGATAATGTAGGAAACTGTTTTACTGACCGAACTTTGAAGCCAGTGTCATCTACTGGGTGCTCGGTTCAATATTCGGTCGGTAAAACAGTTTTCTACTTTATCGGACGAATTAAATATTTTGTCAGATTCCTACCTTACCGACGGTTGATAAAATAGAAATCTGCATTATCGACTGAGTAATTACCAACTGTAGTTACTTAGCTGAGATCAGAACCTGCCGCAGAATCCGTATTGATATACTATACTTTAGAATCAAATTTTCTTTAATTCTAACTGAAATTACTATTTCTTTACAGGACTTGTCACTAAAAATGATTATTAAATTGCAAATAATCTACATTTCGATCGCAACTTTTGTAATTGGAGACATACCATCTCAAAATGTTGATAAATTAAATTGGTTGAAAAAAATTTTAACATCCATTACAAATGATTCGAAATTCTATCAAATGGTATTGATAACAGAGAATAAAATTCAAACACTCGATCATGTACTAAAAGAAATTCAAACAAAACTACCGATTTTGTATCTAAATTCAACTTTCATTACCAAAACAAAGTTAAAGGAATTTCAAAAAATGAGAATTATGAAAAATACAAGGGAAACACTTTTTTCCATTTTAAATGATGAGGGAAATTTTACGACAATTATCAAACAAATGGAATTTATTGGAAATATATCACTATTCACTATTCGATCAAAATGTCTAATTATCTGCTTTACAAATTTCAATCAAACAACAAATTATAAAATATTTCTCGAAAATATGTGGAAAAATTTATTTCTCGACGTGACAATTCTTGATATCAACAAAAATAAATCCATAATTTATCAATTAAATCCTTTCAACAATTCTTACATTGTCAAACAATTTTTTGAAATAACAGAATTATTTCCCAATAAATTGAAAAATTTACACAAATATCCATTAAAAATTGGTGTTTTTGATTTACCACCATTTTTGAATTTAAAAAAAAATTCAACAACATTACTCGATATAATTGGACTAGATGCATTGGTATTAAAAGTATTTGCGGAAAAAATGAATTTTCAATTAATTCCAATAGAATCAAAAATCAAAGGTTTTGGTAGATCCGGTTGTTTTAAAACAAATACAACGGGACTAATGAATGCGGTATTATATAATAAAATACAATTAATTGGCGGTAGATCAATGTCATTGAGAGCCGATTGTCTTAAAGATGAAAATGAATCAATGGAACTTGAAGTCGATCATTATTTATTAGTTGTTCCATTAATATTAAAAACAGCCTATTCATTATCAATTGGAAATTCATTTTACTATTCATTAATATTAATTGGATTTTGTCTTACAACATGTTGGTCGGTTGAATATTTTGGAAAATTTGATAAAAAAATTTGGAATAAAATGTCAATTATACAAATATTATTTTCCATGTCACTTGAAAGAGAACCAATGAAATTAAAAGAAAAATTTTGTTTTATATTATTTATGCTTGTTGCATTTATATGGTCATCGGATATTATTGCATCATTAATGGATATGCAATTTCATCTGGGTAAAGAGATACAGATTAATAGTTTTAGTGATTTATTAAAGAGTAATTTGAAAATAAGTTGTTCGCCAAATGTTGCATGGGGTTTTAAGAATATTGTCATTAAAGAGGAGAATTTAACAATGTTTTTAAAAAATGATAGTGCACAACAATTTGTCTACTATAGTAATTGTATTGATGTTTTATTGGAGAAAAAAAATGTTGCATGTCTATTAAAAAAATCGGTTGCCGATTGGCAAACACGAATTGTTAATCGTGATAAACTTTTAAAATATCTTGATAGTGCTATTTATTCGACGGTTAATGCATTTTTAATGGAACCAGGTTCACCGTATGTTGATGAATTTCGTCGAATTTATTTACAATTAGCTAAAAGTGGACTTGTGGAAAAATGGAAAATTCACGATAAGAAAATTGAAAAAAGTGAATTTGATTCAGAAAATTCGGAGGAAAATATTAAGATCACAACATTTTTAATCGGAATAATGATTTTGGGATTTGGTGCATCAATTTTAGCATTTATTGGAGAGTTATTGATAAATAGATTTTGGTAAAATTTACTATTCTCGGAATTTCTTTTTCATTTTTTTTTCGATGTTAATACCCAATGGGAAACTGCCACGAGTAACCATTGGCGTATTAATTGGCCCAATAAAAACCAACCAATAATTTGCCAATATTAAAAATTTTAATAATAATTTTTAAAAAAAATTTATTTTTATTATTTTTTAATAGTTATTATTATTATTATTATTTTATTTTTAATAATTAAATTAAAATAAAAAAATGCTCATCAAAGTATTAGTGAAACCATTTCTTTCAAAAAAGAATTTGTCTTAAATCCAATAAATAGGAGAGACATTGGGCAGAAAAAAAAATTTCGACAAGAAAAAAAATTTTCGATCACTGCTTATATACCAATCTAATGGCACCTCAACTGCGAGAAACAGTTATGATGTTCGCCCTCTTTGTGGCGTTGAGCGAACTAAAGTCCAGAGCTGAGCCATCAGCGCAGCGCGGGAACATTTGAAAAATTTAATTTTATTAGATATTTTATTTTTTAATTAACGAATTACTAAGTATAACATTATTGTTATTAATAATTATTTATGACATTAATTATTTATTAAGTTAATTATTTGTCATATTTAAAATAAAATAAAATATCTAATAAAATCAAATTTTTCAAATGTTCCCGCGCTCTG